>NC_139720.1:119813650-120221529 GCF_964211835.1 Anser anser | reverse complement strand
TAATCGCACTTAGCGCCGGGGCGCTGCTCGCCGGGGATGCACGAAGGCCTCGGAGGCGAGCCGCAGGCTCCCCCTCGGACCTTCCCCAGCCGGCAGCGAGTTGCGAGCGGCTGCCGAGCAGTTCGCAGGGCGGTGTGTGCTTCCTGGGCGGGCTGCTGCCGCCTGCCCGAGCTCATTCCCGGCCGCTGACTCCCCGCCGGGAGGTCAGGCTGGCAGCGGCGGCTCCGTGCGCGCCCGCCGATCTATTTGCGTAGCGATTTGCATTGCGGGAGGACAGGTATTTTTTCCTCCCCGCGGACGGTGGAAATGCAAAAATTAGCGCTGCTGTTTCTAGGCAGAGACGCCACGGTTACGGGAGCTCGCCGAACCTGTCTGCCGCGCTTGCTGGAGAGGAGCCGGCAAGCCGGACACCTTTATCGATGACTTGTGGAGCCGTTCTCCTGGGCGCCCGCTGCTTTTTATCACCATCTAACCCCTTCTTGCAGCCCCTGCCCTGCCCAGGGCCACCCGTGCGGCCGGCTGTGCCCCCGGGATTGCCCTGCCTCGCCGCCAAGGAGCGGGCACGTGTGGCCTCCTCCGGTGCCTCCTTTCTCTGGCGCGTACTTCATCTATTCGTTATCAGGGGACGGTGTGTGGAGTGACTGAGCCTAATAAGTTGTCCACTTGTTCATTTCAGGAGCATTGATTTCTGGTTCCAAGGCACTCTGTTCTAGCACTGGCTACAGCTGCGGGGCATTTCGCAGCTGGTCTTTCGCCTAGACAAATATCAGCGAGAATGCGAGCGTTATTAGCCACATAAATAAATCATTAACGCGCACGCAAATGTTATTTCAACCTAACTTCCAAGGAGAGGCCAGCCCGGCGGGGCAGGACGGAGCTGTGCATCGTGCAGGGACCCACCGGGGACCCCACGCAGCCCGGCCGGGGGTCGCGGGCAGGGGTCGGCACCCCCTGTGTGGGGCCAAGCAGCGAGGCCGATCTCTGCCCGCTCTCCCGCTCCGGATTGAACATTAACAGGGCCGGCGGGCCACAGGCCTCACCGCCCAGACCTTTGTCTGCTCTCTGAGGGCCACGGTGGGTGCTTTTCTCCCCGGGTATGACCATGACCACTCATCGCAGCACCGCCAGGCTGGCCGCAGCTGACTTGGCCAAGTGCCGAGCGTGCGGGCACAGCCTCCCGGAGCCGGTAGCGCCAGCAGGAGCGAGCACCCTGCGGTTCTTAAACACGGAGAAAACAGCAGGAATGACATTTGCTGGGGCTGGTGCGCCTCCCACCAGGGGCTGGTGGCTCCCGGGTGCCCGGGGCAGCGGCGGTGGGAGCGGGGACTGGGGAGCAGGGAGCAGGGAGTGGGGAGAGGCAGCCGCCGCCGCCTGGGCCGCGCTCGCCCTGCCCCGCGGAATCCCGCGGGTGCCAGTAAAGCCCTGCCTGGGAGCCCTGCCAAGGCGGCCTGGCTTTGATATTCCGCACCACGGCCGCTCCTCCGCTCGCTCCTAATCACGCAAAGGCGAGCTCGCTCCGGCGCTCTCCGCAATAAACACCGAGCGCATTTCTCCGGGCTCCCAAAGTAAATATTGTGTCGGGGAAGCGGGGCTGAGCTGGAAAGCAGAAAATCTCCCACTTTTTAGCACTTAGCAACCGCGGGGAGCGTTGTGCGCGCCCTCCCCGAGCCGGGCTCGGTGTGATTTACTTTCTGGTTGCGATGCAGATATTCGCCTGTCAGTTCAAGGGCAGGACAGAAACTGTGCAAGCGGAGTCTTGCGAACGGAAATCTCCCATTTACGAGGTTCTCCTCCAGCACCAAAAGCCACCCTCGAGCACCTTTGTTCTGCGTGCAGCTGCTTTCATCCCCCCGCCCCAGCCGCGTCTCCCTGCGACCCCTCTTCCCCCCCTCCCCGTCTCCCTTCCCAGCTGGATTCCCGGCCTCTTCCCCACTGACCCCGGGGGGAGGCGGCGGGGGCCGGGGGGAGGGGACGGGGAGAGGTCGATTATGAGTGACAAGGCGCATGATAAGAGCCGAAGCGACAGCAAAGCAAACAGGAGCGCTCCCTTTGCAGGTCCCTGCCGCGGCCGCGGGAGCCGTGCCTGCGCCGTGCCAGCCCGGCCGGCCTCCGCACGCCTCCTGCCTCCTCCGGGGCCAGATTAAACACGTGGCGAGCCCGCACGGTGCCGTGCTCCCGTTCGCCTTCCCCGGCGGCTCTGCACAACGCCGTACCGTCCACCGCTAACCTCCCCTCGCCTCCTCGGTTCCCCGCTGGCCATCCCGGGCCAAGCCGTGCGGGACGAGCCCCCGCTCCCCGGGGAGGCTGCGCCGCGCCCGGGGCTGCCCCAGGGCCGGGCTGCACCGGGCTGGCGGCTCCGGTAGGGCAGGGGCTTGGTTGCACCCCTGCTTGGGGCTGGGGCAGCCCCCCCGGCCCGGCCCTCCCCGCTCCCGAGAGCCGCCGGCGTTTTCAGCTCTAAAATGGCTGAAAACGGTGTCCCCGGGCATCCCCGCCCGGCACGGAGCGGGGCGAGCCCCAGCGCCCCCAGCACGGCGCTTATGGGAACAATGGGGCCGGCGCCGCCCGGTGTCACCGGGGGAAGTGCCCGGGGGCAGCCGGGGGGGCCGGGGGGGGCCGCGGATCTGCGAGGTGCCTCCCCGCCCGGCTGTGCGAGCCTGCCGTGCCCTTTAATCCCTTTATCCCCGCTCGCCTGCGGCGGGGCAAGCCGCGGGGCCGGGAGCCCCCGGCAGCCGCCCCGGGGAGGGGACGCGCCGCAGATGTCGCCGGGTCGGGGCGGGGACCCGCTCCCCACCGGCACCCCCCGGGGGTCCCCCCCCTGCCGTGCCCCGGGCGAGGCAAGGGGCAGCCCCCGGTGCGGTGCCCGGGTCCGCCAGCCAAACGCTCGCCCGGCCTCGCTCCGAAATCCGGCAATTATGCAAATGTCCGGGATGCTGTCCCCTTTGATCTGAACTTCCTCAGGATGAGCCCTCCTCGCTCCGGAGCACGAAAATGCCTCTCGGACACGGAAAGTGAACTGCCGAGCTCCTTTCATCCCCTTTTGTTGCCCGCTCCGGGCTTCGCCTCCCGAGCCCGCCGTTCCCCAAACGCCTCGAAACGGGAAGCGAGGGGCTCCCGGGCACGGCGGGGGGTGACGCCAGGGACCCCTGCCCCAGGGGCCCCGACCCCAGGGACCCCTGCCCCAGGGACCCCGGCCCCAGGGACCCCGGCCCCAAGGACCCCGGCCCCCAAAGACCCCGGCCCCGGGGCAGGGATGCTGCGGGATCGGGAGCAGCCGGGGCTGCGGGTTGTCATGGCGCGGCCAGGCGCGTTCCCGAGGCTTGCGCAGCCGGCGGGGTCGTGCCCCGCTCGGGGTTCACCCCCCCGAGCCCCGGCGCTGGGTCCCGCGGAGACCCCAAAATAAACCCCGCGGGCCTCCGAGGAAGAGGAGGGAGGAGATGGGGGGGGAAGGAAGGAAGGCCCCCCCCCCCCCCCCCCCCCGACGACAAGAGCTCAGTCCCCGAGGGACTTTAAACTCCATCTTTTGTTGCGCTCGTTACCACCTCTCGTTTCGTTTCTGGCAGCCGCGATTAACGAGGCACTGAGCGTACCACAGGGGCAGTACGTCCACGCAGCCGGGGATGGGGTTTTCGAGACTCCCGAGGGCCACGGCTGTTTATTTTTGTTTGTTTTGTTGCCGTTTGAGGCTGGTTGCTTTTTGTTGTTTGTTTGTTCCGTGGCGTTTCCACCCCCCCCCCCCCCCCCAAGAGATATTGAGAAAGTTCGTGCTGTCTTGGAAACTGCTCCCCCGGCGTGAGGAGAATATTCTGACCATTTGCTGGAGGCCATTTTATGAAGCCTCAAGGAGGTTAATTTCAGGAATACGAGGTGTCTCCTTAGCACCTTTTCCCTTCCCCTGCCATTCATTCCAACAAGCTACGAGCTCTGTAGGCCAAACGCTCGTCTGGATGGACAATGGAGTCCCGTCTACACGAGGGGTCTAAACGGCTGTACTCATTCCCAGCTCTGCATACGCAGGAAGAGAAAGCCTGCAACATACCTATGACTAGAAGGGATGCATTTAAAGGAGGGTACAGAATAAAGGGAATATCCGTATCCTACGTAGGCTGCCTATTCTATTTTGTTGGAATTAAGATTGCGTCTGGCCAACCGTTGGTACAGACAACGTTACTGAAACTGTGCCACTGCAAAACAAAGCTGAGCAAATGGAAGAAGAATTAGTCAAACTGCTTAAAAAATGTTGTCATGTTTGTTAACAAGCTGCTTAACTCTGGTGCCTAACAAACACTTGGAAGAGAAGTTTTTTTAATGAAAAAAAAAAAAACGGCAATACCCGTGCTTGCTTACAATTAAATGATGACAGCTTATAATGCATTTCTTCAAGACCTCCAGTAATATCAGGGCCCAGGAGACTTGAAATACCTAATTCATAGATTTTTAAACCAAGAAAGGACTGTTATGATCAGCTGCTCTGACCTGCTACATATCATGGACCAGTGAATTTCAGCCAGACATTCTTGTATCAGACTCATAAATTCTGGCTGAGCTTTTAGCCTGGCATCCAATCTTCCTCTGAAGACTTTTAAGTAACAGAAGCCCCACCGCCTGCCTCAGTCCTTCCAGTGGTTGTGTCCCCTCACTGTTTTTAGAAAAATGCCCCTGATTCTGCTCAGAATTCATAGTGCTTCATTTTCCAAAATAGGATCTCATTATGCCTTTGTCTGCCACATTAAAGAGATCTCTACTATCAGAAATCTCCCCATAGAGACACTTAGGGCACTTAAAGACTGTGATCAAACCAAGTCATAGCCTCCTCTTGGATAAATTAATAGATGGGATTTCTTTCGTCTTATGCAATAAGACGTGATTCCCAGGCCTTGAATCACTTCTGTAGCTCTTTTCTGATCCCACATTAATTCACCAATGTGCTTTTGACATGCAAACACCACAACAGAACTGGATGCAGTATTCCCGTAAAGGTCTCACTCAAATCATAAGCGTTAATAGCATCATTAAGTTTACTTGTTTAAAATCCTGTGCAGATTACCTTTATAGATGGCCTTAGCAATACCAACTTTATTAAAAGCCCATTTAAAAAGTCGCCTGTCTTCATGCAGACTAGTGTTGTTCATCAAATTCACAACGCTGAGCATCGCTTGACCAAACTGCAGAGCTGGCTTAGTTTTTCTAGCTCGGGCTTTTTCGGTGCTTCATCAGCCCTAGCCTTCAGCAGAGCCTCATATTTTTTTCTTTTGTCTGCAAGAAGCAACTGCTGCATATTCTTACAACGGCACCAACCCTGGCTATGCACTGTCAGAGAGGTGCGTGCACAGAGCTCTGCTGCACAATTCCCTCTTGTGCCTCTCGCCCTCCTGCAGTGCCAAAGCCCCACGTTAAGCTCCCACGAGGCTGGGGGTAGTTCAGTCCTTTCAAAGGCCGTGGTGGGTCTCAGTTTGGAGTTGCTCCTCCCCAAGTAGTTAGTTCACAGACAGTCTCCATTAGAGCTTCTTCAACCACAGCAGTCTGCTTTCACACCCGAGCCTATTCCCTTGCACGTGAGTGTCTACTCTGAGGGATGAACAGTGAGTAGGGTACAGCTCTCCTGCTAGATACCAGTGTAAGCATGTCCACTGATAAAGGACTAGGAGCTGTCCTTCCTCTGCCCATCCTGGTAATGCCCATCCGTTTTCCAATCTTTCTCAGCTCCTGAGATAGCCTAGCTGTGCAAATGCAGCCTGGAACGGCAGGATCGTGGAGGGACCAAGGTCCGTGTGTTACAGAAGCATTAGCTGCACTGCCTCAGTGCCTTCCTGATCTCTGATCTTCCCCAGCTATGCCTGGGGCTTCACACAAAACTCTGCATGCAAACTTCTCTGCCACCTCACCGGGTGCTGCAAGCCCAGACTCTGTTCTGCACAAGAGGTGACCTGAGCTGTGGCTGAGCTGTGTTATTTGTGTGAGAGGGGCTCCCAAAAGCCTCAGCCAGAGCTAGGACTTCATTGTCCCAGGACTCATATAAGGAGGGTAAAACAGTCTGTGCGCCAAGGATCTCTTCCCATATCATTTGTACCATCAAAAGCAGAAAATCATTTAGGACAAACATGATCTTGAAAATGGCTGGGCCTCAGCTTCATACATGATCCCTGTGCTTCCTTGTACAGGACTCATACCTGAGCAACACTCTTTTACTTATTTTTCTACCAAGTGATGGTCTTTTTCTGAAGAGATTTCATAAGCCCAGCCAGAGATTGACACCCGTCATGATGTCGTGGTCACACACCAGACCAAAAATGCTTCTCCCACTGCTGGCAGACCTGTTGGTCCACGATGTCTTCCAGCTTGGTCAGTTCCCCAGGCTGTCCCCACTGCCATCTCTGCCCTAACGGAGGTGGCAGCACATGCTGGAGCCCAGGTGAGCAGAGTGGGTCCACCTTCGAGTAGGAAGGCAGCCATGACCTGCTTAGGAAAGGCGTTTCCACACGGGAGTCGTTCTCCCTGCGCACAGAGCCGATTAAGGGACTCTTACCCCATTTATTCCGCTACTGCCTCCAGGGACATGGTGCTGATGCAGCGTAAAGCCCGCGCAGCTATGATTTTGCCCTGGGGTGAGCTATGGTGAAGTCCCTGTTACATCAGAGGGCCATGAAGCTGCTACTGCAACACCCAGAGAGGCCCAGTTTGCATAAACCACCACTGAGATGAGGGCAGCACAGGCTAAATTGAGCTGCTTTTGTGCGTGTGCCCTGACTCATGTTCTGTGCCATGCCGTTGCACCACACCTGCCCCTTTAAGCTTAAATTATCCACTATAAAATTATTTTTCCCATGACACACGGCACAGCCTCCACGTCCTACTAGTAGCAGCCCTCCCTTCGTTTATACTTCCCACGTGCCCTCGTTTTACTATGAGTCAGCCGCGCTGGCCCTCTCTTCCTATGACTTACACTTTCCTACCTCAGAGGACACGCGTGTCAGAAGATATATACGATGGCCCCGTTTATGGACATCTTCTCATGTCTAGATAGCCACCCGGTTCAGATCAAATCCCAGTTAGCCCCAAATGTGCAAAAGGGAATGCGGAGAAGTCACCTTTGCTGCAACAAAGCGCCCTTGGGTTGTACGTAATTCCGGTGAGCAGCGCGTTATCCTCACTCGGTGTACCAAAATGCGATTTATAATTTTAAAAAGCAATACTCAGCCACAGCACCAGACCCACAGCTTTGAGGCAGCGTGTAGGACACGGCAGGATTGCTTCTCTTCCCCCTAATTTACCTGCAAAGAGGACACACAGCCCAGCGGCTCGCTACGACCTGCTCTTTCTTCCAGGCTGCCGCAGCCGGCCAGGTTTTGGGTCTAAGTGCCTGTTTTGGGGTCTGCTCTCCTCTAACTCCCCGAGGATTTTGTCATTAGCTTTCATGGAGAGCAGTACGGGGCTGGATGTGGAAAACCAATATTGACATTTCCTTGTTTAAATATCATACATCAGAGGGGGGTCACGGGAGCCAAGGCCACGAGAAAGGGTTCCCCCACAAGCTATTATTTCCTTTTAAAAAGCACCAGGGACCCAGCAGTCTCAACGGGGCCTCACACCCGCACGTCTGCTCCTCTCCGCAAGCTGGCTGGCTGATGCCGGTGCCACTTAGCAAATACAGATGTTCAGGTCCTTTTCTTTCACCGCGGGTCTCACTCATTGCCGCGCGGAGGCCTGGTACTAAATGACTGCCTCATTTAAGCCCTCTTTTCAAGGCTACGTGAGGTACACATCCCATAGCACGCTCACCTCGGTCTTTGCTTGCAAAAATACACGGCACTTCCCTATCCGATTCGAAGCAGACGGCATCCAAACTTATTTTTAAAATTAATTGAACCAACAGATCAACAGCGTCTGCAGAGCCCGCGTGGCCCTCGCCTGGGAAATTAGAACCGCGGGAGAGTAATTTCGCAGTTAAATCAATAGTGGTCTCGTTCCGCACGAGGCTGCCTTCCCTTCCCTCCCTGCAAAGCCGGCGGTCCTACATGGGTCGAGAAGAAGACAGCCCGTCAGGCGTCCTGCACCTGCACCCGCCCTGCCTGACAGGGTCTGGGGGCTGTGGGGTGTACCCCCTGTCAGCAGCGCTCGGGCACGTGGCAGGGAGCAGCTCGATGCCTGCATATCCCAGTTCCCTCGTCCTTTATCTCATCCGCACAGCACCTAGCGTGCCCTGCCTTCTCCCTCTGCTCCCCCCCAGCTCCCGTGTGCGAGCGCCTTGCTCGGAGAGCGGGAGGCTCTCAAGGTGTGACGCTGAGCCAGAAAAAAGGGTTTTCGGGGACCTCTTGGAAAAAAAGGATCAGAGGAAGCAACGGAAGACATGCTCTTTCCCCGCGAGGGAATGGCTGCAGGATTTCTCTTTTTTATCTAAACCCCTGAAAGGATTTGCCACTAAAAGATAATCCACATTATGTAGGAACAAAATTACATTCACATGAACACCCGCACACAAACACACACTGTTCTCCTCTGATGGCAGGACACGGGCTCCGGGAGCAGTGGCTTCAAGGAGCCTCAGCAAACAAGCCCTCGGATGGAGCTAGGACCTCACCTGCCTCCGTGTACCACCAGAGCGTCTCTCCTTGTCATCCCCGATAGCAGTTTTTGCAGTTTTGCTTCCCTTACTTGAGCAGGCAGGAACAAGCTGCCCTCTGTGCACACATGGTTCCCAGCACAGTAAAACTGCTCTCAGGTAACTCAGTACTTGCGAACCCGGAGCGATAAAATACCGCGAAATTTGCCCCATGCCTCCAAGGTAGCATGCGTTGGTTCCCCCACTTCTGTCTGCATATCCTGAGCCTTACCCTAGCCCAAAATTTCTCCCCTCTGCCGCAGCTTGGCTACCTTGCAGGGTCCCCGCTGGCTGCTCGGAGCCATCAGGGTTCGCCCCTTCCGCTTTAGCAGCGCTCTCGGCTGTTTTGTTTCTGAGGCTTAGCAATCACCCCGTAAGAGCACTTCCAAGGAGATTTTAAAATGCCTTCGGGGCATCAAGGGACAGCAGCAGGAGGACTATCTGAACCACTTTGGTCTTAGACGTTTGGACTTAGATCCATCCAGGCATTAATTCAGTGAAAGCCAGACAGGATCAGGCTGAAACTGGCATTATGCACTGCTGGAAGCAAATCCAATTCACATAGTTTTAAGCACATGCAAACCATTTTCTATGGGGACCTGGAGTGCTTTACAAGAGTGCTCAAGGGACCAGGTGACTTTTAGCGTGCTGAATTTCAGCAGTGTAACCAAGGCTTAGTGCTGTGTCCATAGCCCTCCCCGAGGTAGGGATGACTGCAAAGGCCAAGCCACGAAGTTGGAACTGGTTTTATTTTATTTCCTTTTGCACTGCCACTGTCCTTTTTCTGCCTCTCGTTACGTATACCGCTTCAAGGGAAAAGCGCAGTATCATATCATCGTGACACAAGCCCGTGTTTTTTCTCTCTCCGAAGACACTGCAGGTACCTGGCGAGAGAACAGCTCTGTGCAGAACCGACAGGGAGGCGCGGACACCCCGGGGCCGTCCTTCGGCTACCGCTCTTCACCTTGCTCCAAGGTTTCTCTCCTAGCTCCAGCCAGGGAATGGGGAGGCCCAGGGCTAGAAAGAGCTGTGGTGTCTAACACCTGCGTGGCACCTCGCCTGTCACAGGTGCGCACCACCCCTGTGGGACACGGCAGCTCTACACAAACCCCATCAGGCCCCTGGTAAGTGTGTTCCCACACAGCTTGCCACAAACATTGCCCCAAGCAGGGAAGAACCTAACCTCAAGCCAACCCGAAACAGTTGCAGAGACACACACGTATTGACAAGCATGACCCAGACACCTTCACGCACAGACCCCTTTCTGAATGCCGCGTGCGTGCTCTTTTGCCCTCCTGCCCCCAGCAGCCCAAGGCTCAGCCCCATGCCATCAGCACCCCCGGTCCCCGCTCTCCAGCCGGGGCCTGTCCCCGTCTCCCACTCCCTGCGCAGCTCTGACACCAGCCGCGTCTGCGGCACCGGAGCAACCGCTCGAGGTGCAGCAAGGGCACATGAGTCACTTTCCTCCTCGCCGGCACTGTCTGCTCTGCTCTGCTCTGCTCTGCTCTGCCGGGGATGACACAGTGCTCGCACTCGCTGCTCCGAAGCGGCACACCGAGACACGGGGCAGGTTGCGGATTCCTGCCTCCCTCTGGCTTTTGAGCTTCAGGAGCAGTGCTTTGTGCTCGGCGGGCCTCGCCGTCCGCTCAGCTGCACGGGCTGCCAGCTCGGTGCTCCCCCCTGGCTCCCCCCAGCCCCCTGATGCATTAAACCCTCTCGGGGGCTGGAGGAGCCGAGGCAGCAGCTCTGGGGCTGGCGATCGCCCCCGGGGGCTGGTAACAAGTGTGAAAGCAGCCAGCCTGCGAGGTGACACTGGCACGAGGTGACACTGGCACGAGGTGACACTGGCACAGCACTCCCAGCCCCCGGGGCCACCCGGCGCGGCCCCCCCGCTGCTGCCACCCCGACCCCGGCCCCAGTGGTGGGGACATCCCGCGACGTCCCGCCTGGCTGAGGGCAGGGGGGCTATGGGAAGGAGGGGGGAGCGCGCTTGGGGCTGCATCAGAGCTATTTCTTTTGCTCGTCCCTTGGCCGTAAGTTCCCTCGTCCCTCTTTGTTTTATAGCTGCTCAAGTTTACTTGCAGAATTAAGACAGATTTGGGGGGGGAGGGGGAGGAAGGGGGTAGGAAGCCTTTGTTCTCCGGAGTGCGCTTGTCTTACTTTTGCATCATGTGGCCTGAGCAGCCCCCCCACCCCGCCCCGACCGTATTTACTCTATCTCGAGTGAGTCCTTTGAAGGAGAGGGCAGAGCCGTCGTTAACCCCCTGCGCGCCTCGCCGGGCCCTCAGCCTCCAGAGCCGGCCCTCGGTGGCGGCGGGGACGAGGGCCGGGGCCCCCGGGGTCGCCTCGGTGGCCGGGGTCGCCCCCCTCTTCCCTGCCCTCCCGTCCCACGCAGCCACGCGTGGACGCGGCCGGCCCACGGCAGCCGTGAGCGTGGGGATCCCCGCGGCGGGACGAGGCCGGGCTGCTGCCGGAGATGCCTCCAAACTCGAAACAGCTGCCGGGCTGCGCTTTGGCCTGCCTGCTAAAATCCGCCGATCTCCTTTTAATCTGTTTCATATTCGCAAATTAAGCACTTAGCCTAGGTAATAAATCACGAGGCAGTTTACGAGGCGAGCAGGAGACAAACAAGTGGAAAGGGAAAACAACCGCCTCGAAGTGCACGCAAAGATGTGACTGCGGAGGCGCGCTCGGAAGCCTTGCCCGAGGCCCCCCCGGGAGCCGGCAGCGCCCCGGAGGCAACCCGGGCTCCCTCCTTTGTCCGTCTGTCCGTCCGGTACCTGGCAGAGCTCGCAAATAACGAGGCAGGCCGACCGTAGCAGCCATGCCTCGCACACCCACGCCGGCCGGCGGGGAGGCGGGAGGGATGCTGGAGCACAGAAGTGCGGGGGTGCCTCCCGCAGGGGCTGCTCCCCGGGGGAAGGCAGCCGGGGCCGGGCAGAGGAGCGCCGGGGCTCCGGGGAACACGCGTGGGGCCGCTCCGCCCCGCTGCTGCCGGCCGCGGGGGGCACGGGGCGAGGAGCGCCCCGGCCCCTCTGGCGGAGGGGAGCACCCCCGGGCTGCCGAGGGAGCACGGGCCCGACCCCTGCGGCCGGGGAAGGGGCCGGCGCGGGGGGAGAGCCCCCCTAAAAGCCGTCCGGGAGCTGCCGGAGGGGCCGGAGCGGTGCCACCCGCGGCGACAGCCCGGGACTCCCCGGCACTTCCCCGGGGGCTCCTGGCCGGGGGGGGGGGGAGCACGCGAAGGCTCCAGACAAAAGAGCCGGCGCTAAGACCCCTCCTGGCAAAGCCGCAGCCTGCCCCAAGTGCTCCGGCACGGACTTTTCTCCCCCCGCGGGGCTCCGCGCCGAGCCGTGCCGAGCCGGCTGCGGGGGGGGGGGGGGGGCGCGCAGGGGTTTGGGGCAGAGGGGCCAAGGGTGGGAGATCTGGGGGCGCGGGGGGGGGGTCGGCAGCAGCCCCGGGGAGAGGCGAGGGTGAGGGTGAATTAAGGGAAGTCCCGCGGAAGGGAGCGACACCGACCTGCGACCGTGTCCGCCCGGTGCGAGGTGACGAGCCGCCGGTGCGAAGGGGCGCTGTCAGAGCCTACCTCATCCCTCGCCGGAGCCGAGGCTCCGCTCCCCGCATCGCCCGCCAGCAACAATGGCAGCGATCAGCGGCTTTTTCACGCGCCTCGCTGCATGGAGGTGCCCCGCGCCCCGCTCAGCCGCCTCGCCGCCGCGTCCCTCTCGGCCCACAGCCCTCTCGCTTCGCCGCCGCTCCGCCGACGGCTCCGGCCAGCTCTCCCCCACCCCCCCACCCCCCCCCGCCCGCCCTTCCCCAGTTTTCCATTTTCAGGGACTTTGGCTCGCCGCCAGAAAATGTCAGGAGGGGATGAAACTTGACACAGGGAGCTCAACCCGGAGCGGTTTCCTCCTCCTCCCCCCCCCCCCCTCCCCAATCCTCCCCTATCCCCCCCCCGCCATCCCCCGCCCCCGTCCCCAGCCCCCGAGTTAACTTTGAGACACTTTGGCCGTATTTCAGCTTGAAAAGAAAAAAGGGGAAATTGCGGGTCACTGGTGCGTGGTCGGACCGGGCGCTTTTTAATTTTTCACTATTATTATTATTTTTGATTTAAAAATGTAGACGCCGAGGCCTGAGGGCGCGTCTGCAGCCCGTGCGCTGCAGTGAGCCCCGGCTCCGCACCTCACCACCAGGCTGTGCCAGCCGGCAGGATGAGGCCCCGGGCTCGGGAAGGTGGCCAAGCGACACGTCGGAGGGGGGGGGTCGGGGTAAACCCGCTCCCTCCCCCGGCTCTCTTCGCTCCGACGGCCCCAGTCTGGTCCCGGGGGTCCGGGGCGGCTCCGGGGACCGGGCACCGGGGGGGGGCTGCGCGGCCCGGTGATAACGGGGTGATGGAGAAGGGGATGGGGACGGAGCCGGGGGGGAAGCTGCGAGGAGGAGCGCAGGCAGCGGAGCCCGTGCTAACTCCGGGGAGGATGCCTCAGCACTTTCTCTATTATGCATTTCCAGCACAAGGAAAGCTAATTCCTCCGCTGAGGGCCTCAATCAGGCATTTATTTGACACTCATGATGCATGAACGGCTAAACACTAGTCTAAGCGGAGGATCAGCCGCTAGTTTATAGCTCGCGAGTTTTTTGATGCAGGTGAATTATGTTGATCTCTGAATGCCTCGTATTCCTGGGGGGAGGAGAGAGGGCGGGGAGGGGGGGGATTGGGAAGAGAGAAAACGCGAACGGGGGAAGCGTGGGGGAGCTCAACTTCTCGGAGCTCCTCTCCCGCACGCCGGGAAACTCCCCGGCCGGGAGCTTTGGCCGGCACCCCTCCAGGCCCCCACGGCCCTCTGTTGCCCCCCAGCCCTTCCCTGCTGCCCTCGCCCCCCCCCCGAGTTTTGCAGAGCCCCGCACGCATCCCTCCGGGGGCCACCGTGCGTGCCCCGTCCCCGCCGCGGCGGGGAAGCGCTCCCCGGGGGCCGGCGGCGGAACATGGAGCGGGGAGAGGCACGGAGACAACATGGAGGGGGGAGCAGGGGAGGAGGAGGAGGGGAGAAACCATATGGAGCGGCGGGGAGGGAGAGAAGGAGGGAGGCAACGCGGAGAGAGCCAGCCGGGAGCGCCGGGGGTGGGAGCCCCGGGGCCGGGCGGCAGCGGCCGGGGGCGCTGGGGAGGGAGGGGGCGGCCCCGGGGGGGTCCCGGGGGGCTGGGGGTGGTCGGGGGGGAGCGGGCAGCCGGGCCCCGCCGCCGCTCTCCAGAGGCGGTTTGTGCTTTCTCCTCATCTCCTCCGCTCTTTTCCGAGCACAGCCCTTAATTCCCCCCCGGGGAGAATTTTTTTTTTTTAATTATTATTTTTTAATGTATTTTTTCTTCTTCTTCTTCCTCCTGGCCTCTTTCCAGCTGTTGTTCCAGGACCGAAAAAAAAAATAATAATAACAATTAAGTAGGAGTCATGTCTTGTGACTTGCACAATCTCTTCTAACGCCTGAGTTCAATTTTACACAACATTTAATACAAATATTAAAAATCAATATATCAAGGGGGTTGTTAATGAAATGTTACAGTGAGTCTGTGTCACCAGATAGGATTTCGGTGGGAAACGTGTCTGATTTAGCAAAAGCCGAATGCGGTCGTATCCTTAATCCTCCTGCTAAAAACAAAAGATAAAGGTGTTCATTAAATCATATCAAATCGAATTAAACTCTATCGGCGGGTCCTTCCAGCAGAACAGGAGTCTGAGAAGCAGGGGATGGAAAATGAATCTCAATGCATCTCTTGACAACGGAACAGGAATCGGAACGCATTAAAAATAAATCAGAGCGCTGCTGTAGGTCACAACACGGGGATTAGACTGCACGAGAATAATGGGACGGGAGGCTGAGAGGCAGGGACTACCCTGCAGGTACGTCCTGCCGCTGGGAGGGGGGAGCCGCAATTTTTAAGCCGTGGGTCACGCGAGGACTGTAGGACAGAGGCTTTGCCCTGTTCGGGCAGCTTCTCGGCCGGCCCTTCCCCGGCTGGCTCTCGGGACTGCAGCGTGCCCCAGCTCCTCGGCACGCCGCCAAGCCAGCGCTTTGCTGGCTGCCGCCTTCGCCCGCCTTCCCCCCCTGCTCCTTTGCACCTCTCCTTTTTCCTTTTTCCCCCCCCCGGCCTGTCCCCGCTCTCCCTGGCTCGGCGGCGATGCTTTCTCCTCTCCCCTGGCCCCTTGCGCTATTCAGCCGCTCCCCGTGACCCCTCGCAGGGCTTCTCCTTCGGCGACGCCTGCCAAAAAGCTGGCAGCTGCCAGGGCGGCGAGGAGCGGGAGCACGGCCGACAGCCGCCGCCGTCCCGCCCGCACCCGCCGTTGTCTCGGCGCCCAGCTGCGAGCCTGGCGCTCCGGGGAGGGGACGGAGGGGCTGCTCTGCTCCCTGCCGAGGTGTGGACGGGAGATAAGGGCGAGGAGAGGAGCGGGGCTCGCCTCTGGGGCCCACGGCATGCTGCCTGCCCTGTGCACTGTTGGACCGAGAAGCTACGGGCTGCGGAGCAGGGCACAGCCAGGGCCTGGAGCCACCCGGAGTGCTGGGAGCCCTGGGCACAGCCGAGCTGGGGTTTGCTCGTGGAGGTGGCCGGGTTGCAGCCCTGTCCTCTGTGGGGGTCCAGGCTGCAGCTCGTGGGTCCTTCGGGTGCATGGCTCATCCCCGTGCCTCCTCCCCGTGTGCCAAGGCCTTAGCCCAGGCCACTCTCCCCTGCTGCTCCCCTGCCCCCAGTGCCCCGGGAGAGGGCTCTGACCGCGGGCTTGGCCCCGCCATGGGGCCAAGGTTCCCGGCCTCGCCCCCAGCTCTCTCGTCCGGCTTCCTAAGGCTGGCTGAAGCCTGCACTTGGACTTCGCTCTCGGCTCTCATGCTCCGGCCCACAGATCCCAGCCACTTCGTCCTCCTCTCCTGAGGGCACGCCAGGCCAGTCCCTCTCCCCACGGCCTCCCAGCCCAGCTTGGCATGAGGCAGCCATCCCCACCGAGCCTGGCCATGGCGAGCCCTCCCTGCCGGGCTGCGGTGCTGCGCAGCCCCCTGCCCAGCTCGGGGGCCACCTCTCGCCTGCCGTGGGCCCGCAGGCAGGCAGGCAGTGGAAAGCTCTGCGAAACCCGCAGCCGGCGAGGGGAGCTGGGGGGTGGGATCCGCTGCAGGAGGCAGCGGGAGGCTGATACGCGGCACCCGGGAGAGCTCGGCACCGAGCCCGGAGCGTGCAGCGGGAGCGCGGCGCCCCCACCGTGCGGCGACCGGGGCCGTCCCCGCCGAGCCCTGCCCGGCCCCACCGAGCCCTGCCCAGCCCCGAGGCGGAGCGGGGGCCCGGGGCTCGCAGCGGGGTCCCCCCCCCGGTAACAGCTCCGTGCCGGCGCTCCTCCCCGGGGCCGCCCCGGCAGCGGTTAGGCGTGCAGCAGCGCCGGGGCGCGATAAACAACGGCGGCCAGCGGCCCTCCGCCCGCTGCCAGCACGGCGGCACGGCGCCCGGAGGCAGCTCCCCCCTCTCCCCCGGGCCCCCCCCCCGGTCTTCCCCCCGGTTCTTCTCCCGGCCCGGGGCCGCGGGGTCCCTGCGCGCTGCCCCCGGGGACCGCGGCGGCTCCGTGCGCGGCTCCGTGCGCGCCCCGCGGGCTCCTCTCGCCGGGAGCGCAACTCCTGCTCCGACCTGAACTCGCAGCCGCTCTGTTTGTTTATTTCCCGGCCGCGGTGGCCGGCTGCCAAGCACGCGGACCTTTCCTATTAAAAACCCATTTTTCTTGCCCTGCGCGGAGCGGCAGTTTGCTCGCTGCGCTCCGCTGTGCCGTTAAAAGAAAGCGCGGCCGGGTCCTCCCGGGGGCCGGGGGCGGGGGATGGAGCCGCGCCTGCCCCCCTCCCGCCTCCCTCCCGGGGCTGCCGGGGGCTCCCGGGGCGCCTCCCGCCGCCGCCGCCGCGCCCCGGGCCGGGGTGACCGCCCTCGCTCCCGGCCGAGCCATTTCCTGCCCTCCGGAGCCGCGGCCGGCAGCGCGCTCCCCTTCGCCGGCGGCCGAGCGGTGGCCGGGGCACGGATGGCAGCGGGGCTGCGGGCTGGAAACCCCAAAAGGGGGCGGGGGGCAGCGGCCGGTCCCGTTAGCCGTGGGGTCACCGCAGCCCGGGGCTCCCCGGGCCGGGGCTGGTGCGGGTCCGCTGCGAGCCTCCTGCGGCACCCTGGGGTGCCTCTCTCTCCCTTCGTCCCCCGGGAAGAGCTAGGAGCCGTCCGAAGCGAGCCGCTCGTAGGGCAGATACAACAATAAAGTATATTGAAATAAGTCTGCGGTTGGTGAGTTTCCAGCGATACTTAATGGCACTCGCAGTAAACAGTCACTCTCTGTGCTAGCGGGGAAAATCATCCAGACACAAGCACATTCCACCCTCTTTAGGGCTCCCTGGCTGTTATTATAGTTATTGCATTACTCTGGTGTAAGCCTTTTGTAACTAAGCTTCTATAAAGCCCCGCTTACAAGCACCCTGATTAGAATTTTCCTTGCCAGTAACCAAAGGCCACCCGCTTTCCAGTGCTATACAGAGGGAGCCGTCAACAGCCACCCCTCTGAATGTGCGCTTTGTTCCTGGCAACAAGGAAACGAGTGGGCTTCTATTGGGGAGAATGCAACCCTTCTTTTAAATATCACACAGCGAAAGCTGATGGGGCACCGGGCTCTGGGGGGAGAGAGACGCGCCGGGGTCACAGGAGCCCGCTGCCACTCAGCCGACAGCCGGGGGATCAGCGGGCTGATCCCGGCTCAGCGGCGGGAGGAAGGAGAGGAGGCCTGGAGAAAAGCAGGACGCCACGTAACGCATTGCCAGTGGGGCATCACGCCCCGGCCCCCAGCTCCCCAGGGGCACCCGGTGGCGATGGGGAGAGCCCCGCTCCCCAGGTGGCTGCAGCCCAGGAGCGAGCAGGCGGCGAGCAGCGACGCTGCCGGCCTCCTCCGCAGCCAGCCTGCTGCTGCAAGCGGCCCAGAGCCCGTCTGGCCGGGTGCAGGCAATTACTTTGATACGTCCAACGTGTATGTTAGTGACATTACTAAGGAGGTGAGAGCTTGGCGCTCACAGGGCCGAAATGCTGGGCTTTCGCTTTCATGCAGGATGTGTGTAACACAGAGTCTTTTCTCAGCTCGCCTGATTTTTAACTTCCTCTAAACCTCTCTCTCTTTTTTTTTTTTTTCTTCGCTCGGAGAGCAGCAACGAGAGACCGAGAGGAAACACGCTGCTGCTGTGCAAAATGTGGACCATGTGTGGGAACTATTTACTCAGAGTGCAACTGCAGGCACCAGGCGAGGGGCTGGCAGAGCCGGGGGGCGGCGGAGAGAGAGGCTACATCTCTCTCGCTTTTTTTCCTCTCCCCTAAAGCCAAACCACGTCGCTGCGTCTGTAACGGTGCGTTTTACTGACTTTCTCGCTGGGCACATGTTTTTTTTATAAGTCCAAGGCTTTTGCGATTCGCTTTTGTGTTTGCCCACCTCAAGCCTCTGCGGGCAAAGGGTTAAATCTTCGGAGCAGTGGAAGGAAGCAGCTGAGTTTCAACAACAACAAAAAAAAAAAAGGTGGGGGGAGAAGAAAGGAGCGGGAGCAGGGAAGAAGCGAGGCGAGAGGGCTGCACGGTCCCCTGATTGTCCCTTTGGCTGCTGTAGAATAATAAAAATAATTAATAACAATAGTAACCCCCAGCCTTTCTTTTCTATTTGGCTGCATCAGGAAGTGCCTCTGGCCTTGAAGGTCCCCATTACCTCTCTTCCTTCCCCCCCCCCCTCCCCAGTCCTTTCCCTGGGAAGTGAGAATAAAAAGGTCTGCAGCTGACAAATATTATCCATCCTTTTCATCGATCGGAGCATATACAGATGTGATAGCTTGATGTACCCTGCAAACCGGCTGATCCATCGCTTTCTCCCTCTCTCGCTGGCTCTGGTTCGGCCCCCTCCTCCTCCCCCTTTGTTCTCCCCCCCCACAGCCCCCCCCCACTCCGCCTTTCCCTCTCTTTAAATAGATTTCAAGGCGCTGCCTGTTGGAGAGCAGCTCTCCAGAGAGAGCGAGCTATTGCCTCCCTGCCGATAGCCTCCCCCCTTCTCCGGTTTCCAAACAGAAAACAATCCCCGGGCCGAGGGACCTGCGCTGGGGCTTCGGGAAGGAGTTAAACCGGCAGCGAGCGAGCTGCAGGAGCGGGATACGGAGGCAGCACGGTCTCTTCCCTAGCCCTGCGCACAAAAATAAATAAATAAATAAATGAAAAATAGATTAAAAAAGGCCAAGAAAGACGATCGCCCCGTGCGGGCTGCCGTAGCAGGCACCCGCCATCGGTTTTTCCAAAGGTTAGCCGAGGTCCCCGGCTCTCGCAGACGGGAGGCGTTACGAAACCGCCTTTGTATGTGCGGGCGCTTACATAAAGCGGGGGAGACGGCGACGGGGAGCGCGGAGCCTGCCCCGGGTCCGGGCTGCCCCGGGTGGGCGCCGGGCACCGGCCCCCGAGCTCGGTGCGACCCCCGCGGGCGGCCGGGCCGAGGAAGGGGCGCTCCGGGGAGCCGGCCCCCGGCCCCGCCGAGGCGAAAACGGAGCGGGAGGAGGAGGGAAAAAAAGTGCCGCTGGGAGAGATGCTGGGCTCTGCCCTCCGCGTGCCGGTGCGAGAAGGAGTTAAAGGCAAGCTGCTTTTTCGATCGAGCTGCTTCCCCGAGCGTCGGAAGGAGCGGCTTGCTAGAAAGCCGTCCATCAGCAACCAGTCCAACCTGCCCGTGATAATATGCGATCAACACCAAATCACCCCCGCCAGGCACGATCCATCATCGCTCCGATGCGATGGGCCCTTGTATGGCTGTGTCTACACGGGGGGCGGGCGGGGAGGGAAGGGGAGGGGAGGGAGCGGAAAGGGGAGAGCGAGAGCGGGCGGGGGGGCCGCGCCAGCCACCGGAATGGGGCTCGCAGCCGCCCCCCCCCCCCGGCTCTCGGCGAGCCCCAGCCGGCGGAGCCCGAAGTTGCGCGGCCGGGGCCGAGCGGGGAGCCTGGCAGCCGGCCCCGCCGCCGCCTCCGCCTGCCGTCAGCCTCCCTTCCCCCTCCCCGCTCCTCCGGGGCCAGCTTGACTGGCGTAAAATTAATAATTAATCGGGTGAAATTGATTAAAGGGCTCGGCGCGCGATGGGGGCGCTCCGAGAGCCCTTCCCCTTCCCAGCCGCTCCCGGGGACTCGCCGCCGAGCCGGGGGAGCTCCGGGGCAGAGCCCGGCCCGGGCAGGAAGGAAAAGGGGAGGAGGAGGAGGAGGAGGAGGAGGAAGGCGGCGGCTGCAGCAGCAGCAGCAGCAGCAGCAAACGCCGCCGGTGCCTGCGGGCTGCGACCGAGAGCGGCCGCGCTCGCAGCAGCAGCAGGCGGGGGCTGGCCCCGGGGCTGGCTCGGCTCAGCGCAGCTGGGTGTGCGTGCGTGTGTGTGTGTGTGTGTGTGTACAAAGCCGGGGCCCGGGAGCTGCCCGAGGGCGGTGCTCGGCACCGCAAGGCCAGCCTTCCACCCCCCCTTCCCCTTTTTTTTTTTTATTTATTTTCTTTTTTTTTTTTTCCCCTTGCCGCGCTGGGTCTCCGCCACGGAGGGAGCGGGGAAGCGCAGGGGACGCGGCCGGGCCGGCACACGCCTCAGCCTGCAGCCCCGTGGAGGTGGGAAAGGGTTAAACGTCGGAGGGGGACGGGGGATGGGAGGCGAGGGGAGGGGAGGGGGGCTGCCGAGCAGCGCTGAGCGCAGGGAAACCACAGCGCACCTGGGCTCGGCTCGGGAGCCGGAACGAGCCGCCGCCTCCTCCTCCTCCCTCCCTCCTTCCCTCCCTGCCTCTCTCCCTCCCTCCCTCCCTCCCTGCCTCCCTCCCTTCCTCCAGCTCGGTGCCTGCCCGGCCCGTATCGCGGCTCTATCTCTGCAGCAGCGGGAGCTCAGCTCCTCCGCTCCTATCAGCTGCTCCTCCTAACCCCAGTGACCCAGATAAGCGCGGCGGCCTCACCCCCCTCCCGCCCACCAGCACGACGTGGGGGGGGGGGGGCCGGGCCGGCTTCCTCCCCGCCCCCGGCACGGCTCGGCCTGGCACGGCACGGCCCGTCGCCCCCGGCCCCGGGGGGCTCCCTTCGGCCCCTCTCCCCTTGGCTCCGACCTCCGACGGGGGGACACCCCAGCTGGCCCCGCATCCACCCCCCCCCGGCCGGGCCCTTTCGCCTCCGGCTGGGGCGGCGCTGCGCCCCCCCCGCCCCCCCGGTGCCCCTCCTGGCCCGCCCGGGGTCATTGTTCGCCTGCGCTGAGCCAGCCCGCCGTCAAAATAATAATTAAAACCAAAACAAACACCCCGATCCGGTCTTTCCTGGACACGCGGGTCGGAGCCACCGCAGCCCAAGTGTTGTTATTCCTGGACTGGAAATAGCCCCGGCTCCGCCCTAGACAATCGCCTGTCAGAGGCCTCTTCTCTTCCCCTCCCTGGAGGCCCTTCCCTGCCCTGTTTTATTTACTTTTGAAGTGTCTGGATGGATGGATGGAGAACTGCGAGCGGTGCTTTCTTCCCCCGGCTCCCTGCAGCACCGGGGCTCCGGCTGAGCCTGTTACAGCAGCCGGCAGCTCCGCATGACCCCAGATAACCCGGCCCCGCGGAGCCGGGGTGGGGGGGAGCGGGGGGCACCCCACAAAACAGGAGGCATCCACCCGTCCCCAGCCCCGGGGGGGGGAAGGGGGGAAGGGGGGGGGGGGTCCCGGCTCCCCTCCGTCTTCGGGGAGGCGGAAAAAGGAGCCGGCAGCCGGGCCCGTAACGCCACGAGGGATAAACACCAAAGTTATCAGCAGCCGTGACCAAAATAAATGCCCGTGATAAAGGAGCACTGACAGGATGATCCATTATGCGGGTGTCACGGCGTACAACGAGGTTCAATCAGATCCGTCGGTTGCCGTGGACAACCGGGGAAGCGGCGGTACCGGGCTCGCTCGCTTTCCTGGTGGTGCTCGCCGGGATGGAGGTCACACAATGCCAGCTGCGCCAGGGTGGCCCGGCGCCGCGGCGAAGGGAAACACCGCGGCCCCCCCCGCCCCCCGCCCCGGGCTGCCCCCGCCTCGCCCCGACGCCCCTCCGACGGACGGAGGCTCCGGGGGGCTGCCCCCGGCCGCGGCCGCCCGCCCCGGGGAGCCGAGCATCCTCCCCACGCGTGACCGCGGAGACGCGCGGGGGCGAGCCCTCCCGTCTGGGCTCGGCACGGCCCGGCTCGGCTCGCCGTGGAAATCAATGAGCGTTTGTTCCGTGCGGCGCGACCGGCTTGCGAGCGATGCCCTGTTAGCAGCGGGGAAGGGGGAGGGATGCGGGGCTCCGCGGGCTCCTCGCCCCCGGCGGAGCAGCCTGCGGGGGTCGCCGGGGCACAGCCGGGGCCCCGGGCTGCTCACGTCGGGGCGCCCCGGGGGGGGGACTCGATTAATGAAGGTTTAGGGGCAGCGGGGCCAGGCGGCCGTCCCCGTGCCACATTCCTCCGGAACGGGCCGGGGGTGGCGGGGTCGGGGTCCCCAAGGGCCCGACGGCAGGTCCCGGGGGGAGCGAGGCCGGGGTTGTCCCCTTGGGTGCCCCCTTGGGGAACTTCCCCGGGGCCGGCGGGGGGGGTGGCCCCCCGGTCCCGAGCCTTCCTCCCGAGCACCAGCGTGTCCCCCCCCCCCGCCGCCACCCCCTTCCCGTCACGATTTAATGCTTTTCATGTTCTTCGGCAACTGCGTTTCCGCAGAGAAACCCCGGCGCGTTCCCGGCTCCGCGGCTCAGCTGTATTGTGGCGAGCTGAGGCGCAGCCGGAGTGAATCCATTACGCCTCGATCCTACAATACAGGTTTATGCGGATACCCTCTGATTTACATTTAAAACAGCGCGCAGCCATTGTCTGCCAGCCTGAAAAGAAAACACAGCCCCGTAACTTCAAATGACCTTCAAAGAAACGCAATTAACTGCCGTAATTATCGGTGCACGCCTTTTAGAAAAAAAAAAAAAGACACAGGTGCTCGCCTCGCTGCCGTTCCACCTGGCTGAGCAGCCTCGTCCTGCCCCCCCCCCCCCCCGACACCCGCACACCTTCCCCATGCCCAGCCGCGTGGCCGGCCCCGCCGTCCCTCTGTTCGGGAGCATCCCTCCGGCCTCCCCTTCCCCCGCCTGGGCTGAGGGACAGCTTGCTCAGCTCGCCGAGGCTTTGTCACACCGCCGCACACACCGCCACGGCGCTGAGCTGGTGCCGTGCTCGTTTGCCGGATCCCACAAAGCGACCCCCCCCGCCCCCCCCCCGCCCCAAGCCCACCCTCCATCGCCGGGCCGCGAGGGGACGGGATTTAGGTTAATAGGATGGGCTTTGATCCGTGGTCCCCTTCGCCCTCCCCTCACCCCGAACGACATCGATCTGCTACATTTACTCCGGAGCCTCCGTGAGACCGGAGGCCCTAAAATAGCTCCGGCACCACCGAGCTGCCCCCCCCCCAAAAAAAAAAAAAAAAAAAAGCACCTCCGAGTGAAGTGCCCGGGGCTGAATGCGCACCGTCACGGTGGCTCCGGTGGCACCGGAGACGAGGGAGGCTCGGGGGGGCTGCCGGCCCCCCCCGGGATGCTCTGCTCCCCCCTTCTCCCCTCTTTTTGCACACACACACACACGCGCGCGCACGCACGCACAAAATAAATAAATAACGAGGCGGCTGGAGCCATCTGGGGTTGGATGGCTTCTCATCTCATTACAGAGCATTAGGAGAAACAGGCAAATATACAGCTATTAAAATTAATCGCCTCGCGCTGTCAGCTGAACATAATGGAAATTATTTATAGGCTGCCTACGATGTGCCTCGCTCGTCACGGAGGCTCGGTGCGGAGCGGCGCGCTCCCGGCTCCCAGCACGGGGAGAGGCGTGCGGGGGGCGCGGGGGCTCGGCTCGGCTCGGCACGGCTCGGCACGGCCCCGGCCGGCCGGGTTTGGGAGGTCGGGCCGCTGGGGGAAGGGGAAGCAGGCGGCGGAGGCGCCGCTTCGAGCCAGTTCGTGGGTTTTTTTTTAATTTTTTTTTTTTTCAGGTGACTGGAGGGGAAGCGGCGGAGGCGCAAATAGGGCACAGCCTCCCCGCGGGGTTTGAGGGGCCTCCCCGGGTTGTTCCAGCGGGGTGTCCGCTGCGAGGGCAAGGGGCAAGCAGGAGGGTACCCCCCCGAAAAAAGAAACGCCCCCCCGCAAAGAAATCCCCTCCCAGGAGGGCTCTGAGCCCTCGGCAGCGGCCGCGGGAGGCTGGGGAGGGGACGCCACGGGAGGGGGGCGATGCGCTTCCCGACGGATCTGTCTGCAGATCTCCGCCAGCAGCTGAAATGCTAATCGGCAGCCCTTCCGCTGCTGCCTCGGGAGAGGGCTTTCGGGGAGGTTTTGCTTCTGCTCCCGGGGGAACACGGGGGTCTCTTCCGCTCGGAGCAAAATAAATAATAATAATAATAATAAAAAAAAAAAAACAACACAATCGGCCGCTCGATGCCGGCCTGTTTTTCCGACCGGGTAAGAGACAGCCTTGCGGAAGCAGGAAAACGCTGCCCGTGCGTTTCCCCCCTCCGGCCGGGGAAAATCGGGCTGTTTTCACCGCCGGGGCGAGCTTCCCCTCGGGGTCTCGGCCGCACGGGGACCGGGAGCCACCGGCGCTGGGGCCGGGTGGCAGCGGGTGGCCGGGGGGGACAAAGTCCAGCTGGGAGAGCCGTGAAACCTGCCCGGGTGGCACGGGTCGGGGGGAAGGTGCGAGAAAGCCCGAGCGAGAGGCTGGGAGCGCTGCTCCGCCAGGCTTGAGAGGTTAATAAATACACCCGTCCCCTCTCCCCTGCCCGCCCGAGGCTAAGACTCGCAGCTCAGCGGGTAATTGACAGTCTCGATCCAAAATTGAAACATGTGTTAACAACAACGCCACGCATCCGAGGAGCTACCCGGGAGATCGCCACCTCACGGTCTTTATATATTATTTGAATCCACCGGAGGAAAGTGTCACGAGGTTTTCCGAGCACGTTTCACCCCTACCTGTAAATCAACTCTTATCACCGCTGGCTGCTCGGGCAGGGGCAGCCTCCGCTTTATAAAGCAGCAGGAGGAGAGCCAGTCCTCCCTCTCGGCGCTGCTTCCATGCCGCCCCCAGGCAAAGCCCGCCCGGCCCGACCCTTCCCGACTTTCTCCCCTTCGCCCCCCCGGCGTGTTCCCACGCGTGTCCGGCAGCGGGCGGGGACGTGCCGAGCCGACGGCCGGGCTGCTCGCCTTCACGGAGACGTGGCTCGCCGGGGACGTGCTCGCACACCCGCGGCGGGTCGCCCCCTCCCCCGACACCCCTTTAACCGGCCTCCCCCCTTCAAGGGAATTCGCTGTCCCCGCAGGAGAGGCCGAGCCGGGGCAGGGAAAGCGCAAACTTGCGCCGGAGCGCTCGGACGTGCAGAGGCAGGACAGCACTGGCAGGGTTCCCCGGCGAGGGCAGGTCTCCAGGGCCCACAGCCGCCAGCTCCATCCCTCCCCCCGCGGTTGCCACCGGCCCCTCTCCCCTCCGCCAGCCCGGGCAAGGAGCGGCCCCGGCCCCGGCCTCAGCCCCGGGGAAGCACCGGCAGCCCCCCGCGGGCAGAGCCGGCTGCGAGCCCCGCTCCGGAGGTCAGGGCCAGCGGGGCAGGCAGATGGAAAATCCCAGTTCCTGCCGCACATAACAAACAAGGTGGGGACGGGCAGAGCGGGCCCCGGCGCTGCGCGGGAGGGGAAGGGCGTGGGGTCCCTCCTCCGTGGCCCGCTGCCCGCCCGGCCGCCGCTTTTGCCCCGGGAGCTCCCTCCCACGGCAGTGCGCGGACACGGGTGGGCTCGGCGCCTCGGTCCCGGGGGGTGGGGGGGAGCTGCGGGCTGCGGGAGCAGGGTTTCTCGCCCACGCGCGCACTGCCGCGCACGCACGCTGAGTCACACGGGCACGCCGTGTCACGCACGCGCTCCGCGTGCCACGCACACCGCCTCTCCCCACGCGCGGCGTGCCACGCAGCGACGGATGCCCAGGCACGCCCCCCCACACACACACCCGCCTGCCCCACGGGTGCGCGCCGGCTCTCACGCCCGGACACGCAGCGTGGGGGTCGCACGCGAGCCTTGCCACGCGCCCACTCGTGCCCACGCCGACCCGCCCCGCGTCTCCCCGCCCCGCACACGCAGCTCCCGCTCCCGCTCTCCCACGCGCGGCATCCCCACGGTGTCCCCGCCCGCCCCGGGGCGCACGCCCCCCGGGGCCCTTTCCCGTGGCCTTTTTGGCAGCGCCCTGCGGGCCCAGCTGCACGGCCCGGCTCGGGAACAGCCCGTGCTCGTTCCCACCCGCGGGGGGGACGGGGGGGGCGGCCCCGGGGGGACACCTGCCGCGGGGAGCCCCCCGCCCCCGGGGCCGCCCCCGGGCCCCTTCCCTGCGCCGTTTCCCCCCCGGGCGGCCCCGGCAGCGCCGTGCGCTCGGCGGCCGCGATGTGCGCGCTGCCGGAGCCAGCCGGGGAAAGGCCAGCAGCGCCCGAGGCGCGGGCAGAGGTAGCGGCTGATCTCTTGGCAGATCCGAGAGCGATTTGGCCGCCGCAGCCGGGAGGCCGGCCCGGATTATTCATCACGGGCGGGCGAGAGCAATCCCTCCCATCCCCCTCCGCCGGCCCCGGCTATTCCGTGCCGGCCCCGCGAGCGATATTTGGGCTCGGGAGCCGGAATTCGGGCCGGGCAGGGGCGCAGGGCAGCGGGGTCCCGTTCCCCTCCCCTCACCCCGCGGAGCCCGGCGGGGAGCGGGCGAGGGCCCCCGGCGCGCAGCCGCTGCTTTGCAAACCGCACGATCGCGGCTCTCGGCGGGCGGCCCGGTGCTCGCAGCCAGCGGGGCCGAGCCGTGCCAAACCGGCGGCCCCGGGCGCAGCGCTCCCGCCGGGAGCCAAACCGCAAGGAAAGCCACGCTCCGCAACACACCCCCGGGGCTCGCCGGGCGCCGCTTTCCCCTCTTCCCCCACCCCCCCCACCCCCCGCCCCCCCACACTTCGCCGACCCCGCTCCCGCAGGGGGCTTCCAGCGCCCGGAGCCGGGCTTTCCTCGCCCCCTGTCGGAAAGCACCGAGCGCTGCGGGGCCGGGCTGCGCCGGGGGGGCTCCGGCTCCCGGCCCCCACCCCTCCGCCGCGACCCTCCGCGGAGGGCAGCGTGTGGGGGGCGCAGCCCCAGCAGGCATCCCGGGGGGGCTTCCCTTCCCCATCCCCTTTCCCCCTTTTACTCCCTTTCCCCTTCCCCACCCCGTCCCCGCCGCCCCCGGAGCGGGGCCGACGCCGCCGAGCAGCGCATCTCGCTCTTAAATCAAGCCTGGATATTTAAAGCTTAAACTCCCGGTTTATTTTCGTAGCAGACCAAAGGCGCTCGCTGCTTATTCGGGAAGCTATTTAAATACCTCCCCCGACCTAGCCTCGGGGTTAGCAATGTTTGGCTGCTCGAGCATTTCCAAAGGCTCTTTGGGACCGTCGCCTCGCCTCTCCAGGACGCGCTCCGGGAGCGGAGGGGGGGGGGGGGCTCGCCCGGGCTTTGTTAAGGGCCAGGGGGGATGCTTTTGGGGCTCTGAAGGGAAAAGACCTTCTTTTCAGCTCGGGAATCGCGGTGCTTCGCAGTCACTTCACGGTTTATTACTACGGGAGGAATCTGTTTATAGTCAAACAGCGTTACATTGGGCCGTATCGATTTTCGAGCAGTGCTCCCCACCGCTTTAATTGTTTTTAGGAATGTCAATTGCAGCTCTCGTGTTCCCTGAATTCATCAGCGTTCAAATGATAAACCTAATCATCGCTCTAAATCACACGGCAATCTGCTGGCGGCTTGCTGTGCCCCCTCCCTCCCCCAGCCCCACACGCTCGGCGTGTCTCGGGCCGTATTAAACTCGGAGCCCAGCAGCCCGCTCGCACCTCGCCGGCTCACAGCACCCCCCCCAGCTCCCCCCCCCCAAGTCCATCCTTTAAGTTCTACCGTCTTGAAATGAATGCGCCGAAGAAATACACCCCTAAATTAGTCACGGTTCCTGCTTTCGGGTTCTACAGCTCAAAATCCCCATTGCAACGCTGAGGAGACGAAACAGAAAAGGAAGAAAAAAAAAAAAAAAAAAGGCAAACCACACAGAGAAGTCATCGAGTCTTTAAAAAATAATTAGGAAGAAAAACAAGCTGGAACTGCGGACAAGGCGCTGGAAAACCCACGCTGCTGCTAATCCCCGCAGGCAAGGAGCGAACGACAGCCTTGCCCCGGCCTCCCACGCCGTGCCGCGGGGTGCCCGGCCTCCCACGGCCGCGAACACGCGTGGGCAGCCGCGGGGACCCCCGGGCTTCCGCGGCACCCCCCCGCCGCCGCTCCCCGGGAGCCCCCCGCTTCCCCCGGCCCCAGGGGGGGGACCGGCGGCGGGGGGGGGTCGCGGCCGGGGCCAGCGGCGGTCGGCGGCACGCCGGGGCTCCCCCGCCGCCTGCTCGGCCGTCCCCTCCCGGCCGCGGCCGGCACTGCAAGCCCAGCCTCCCCCCGCAGCCCCCGGGGAGCCGCGCCGCTCCTTCCTGCCACGCGAAGGCTCCGGTGTGCGGTAATCCCCGGCTGCTGCGCGCTCAGCTGAGCTGGCGGGCACACGCCAGCGGGGCCCCCCTTGGGCACGACCCCCCCCCCGAGGGCACGACCCCCTCAAGGGAACGAACCCCCCCCCAGGCACGACCCCACCGCTTTATTCGGCAGCCCCCGGCCACCGCGGCAGCGCTCACCCGGGGGGAGCTGCCTCCCCCGGGGCCCGGCCCGGCACGGCTCGGCCCGGCTCGGCCCTCCGGGGACACCCCGCAAGCCGCCCGCCGCGGGGCCCCGACGTGTGGCCGCCCGCGGGGCGAGCGGGCAGCCCCGGGCTGCTGTTTATTTTGTTATCAAATCAATTAAGCTGCCGCTCTCGTATAAAACGGGGGCGGGGGGGCGGGGGGGGAAGGAGGGGGCTCGGAGTAAGCGTGGCCACTCCTTTGACATCGTCTCAGCAAAGCGAAGAGCTCCTCCTGTTGGAGAAAAGTTTGCCTGTCGTTTGGGAACCCCCTCCCCCGGCGCGCAAGCGATTTCATTTTACCATTTTATTCTGCGCTGTGTTGCGTTATTGTAGGTTGGACTATGATGTTTTGTTTTGTTTTATTTTATTTTGATTTATTTTGATATTTTATTTTATTTTATTTTATTCTATCCTATTCTATTCTATTATTTTATTTTATTTTATTTTATTTTATTTTATTTTGCTTCGTCCGTCCGTGCTGCCTGCACCAGCAAGCACACAACCCCTGGTTGAAATGTCCTTGTGACCTCCTTCTCCGCACCATCATGTCCAGCCCCCTGTGCAACTGGGAGGCTGCTCAAACACCCACACCGTGGGCCCCTCATGCACAATGCATAAGGGCCCAGCCCCAGAAAAGAAAAAAAAAAATATTATGATGCCCTGACAATACTCGGCACCATGTAAATAACATTTAACAGATGCAGGATTCCCTGGCCTGGTGCAAAGTCTCCTGCAATCCGCAGAAATCAGTGTCCTAGCCCGTGGGGAGATTCGTGTTGGCTCTCGGGGAATATCGAGTCAGCTCTCGTGCAGGGTAGTTCCCAACCCATGCGCTGTTAAGTCCATGTCAGTACAGGCTGGGAAGTGCAGGATTACCTCAAAGTTTTTTAAAACTTCTGTGGAATGAGCTAAGCTGAAGCGGGCAGGTAGTATGATCATAACTCTTTTGCTCCTTATGTTTAAATGAGCTCTGCTCTTGCTTCTCTACTCAGTGCCAAGAGTTTAAGGCTGTGCCGTGCTGAATAGTGCTATATCGAATCATTTGGTTCTTTTAGGGTAGTGCAGAGCACAATGCAGTGGGTGCAAGAGGAGCTATCTGCCTCTCTCCTAGCTGATGTGAGCTCGCCTGGGGAACCAGCCCCCTCCCAAAGTGCCCTATACCAAGGTGGAAGCTATAATCCTGCAAGACAGACACAAGCCTCTCTTCCCACCCTGCCCTTCCCAAGGAATAGGGCTGCTTACCCCAACAACATCCCCCTCCTTTCACCCATTCCCTGCCTGGGAGCCACAGACATTGAATATCTCTGGCATCCCTTCTGCTTCATCATCTGAGGGAAGAAAGGGTTTTCTGGAGGGGTGCACAGCTCCTGCGGCTCCCCACTACTCAGAAGGGGAAGCCAAACTGCAATGCTGGTGGATCTTATGGGAGTCTGGTGGATCTTGTGGGAGATATTTCAGAAATAGCCACTGCTTGTCAAAGCCTTCTTTTAGTGGCATGCAGCTACAACCCTGTGCACAAAATTGGGTGCACTTAGGATCAGCAAATGCTTTAAAAAAATTCCTAGCTCCAATCTGATTGGTGAAAGATGGGTAAAAATGATAAGATATGCAGGCTATGTGCTGTAATATGGGAGGATGGTGAAAACTGGGAGCAGCGAGTGCCCTTTAAGATATTTTCTATTACTTCCGCACGATGACTTTATCCATTTTAGAATAATTTACTCTGCTACCTTTGCTATGTACAGCTGAAATTTGTTGTTTAAACAATGATTGAGCTCTCTCGGGCCATCTGCTCCCCCTGCCCACTCCTGCAGCAGCCTGGTGCTCCGTGAGGTGCTACAGCCCTGCCCTGGCCAACGCACAGCATAATGGCATAAAACCTCCGCTGTGTATTCACACCAAAACGGGGAGAGAGGTGGGAGGGGGAAAAACTTAGTGAAGCCTGTCGTTGTGACACTAAGATGTTAAAAAAACAATGATTTGGAAAGAATTGCAATAATTTTGTTATGTTGTTGTGGTCGCTCCTTGCTGCTGCTCCTGTCTTCTCTCAGGATTTACTGAAAAAGAGAAAAAAGAAAAGTTTGAGAAGTTTTCACCTGCTCCATGCACTGCGGTGTGATTTAGGTGGCGTGCTGCACAAGTACGGAGCTGCGCCCTGCTCGCGTGGCAGGAGAGGTTTGTGCACAGGGTTTGGGTTGCAGGTTTAGAGCGGAAACAGAGGGAGGAAGCCTGCAGGTCCTAGAAGCTGGCAGGATGACGCACTGAGGGTGACACTGTGGCTAAGGACTTCAAAACACCAGTGAAGGCTCGACCGGGGACTTCATGGCTTTCTTATGTTTTTGTTGGTGGGATGTGCCATGAGCAACTTTGACGGATTTTTAACAATATTTTTGGCTCGGTGGGATTTCTGTGCAAACATTGACAGATGGCATGGGTAGCTCATGTATTTTCATCTCTCTGTTCCTCCCGTGGTGTCTTGCAAAACCCTAAATCTTCACATATCACCTCTCCTTCTGCATGACCTCTTTACTTGACTCTCTTTCTCCCTCTCCTTTTCCAGACCATGCCCTGGATTAATTCTACGTTCTGTTGGTCCTACAGCCCAGACTACACCTTTTCTTCTGTTTTCTGATTTTTTTGGCCAGCGCTTTCACTGCTTATTTGTACGGGATTCCTGTAGATAGCCATATGAGTTGATAGATATGGGTGCTGAGAAAAAAAAAAAAAATGTGGCAAGGGTGTAGGGAAGGCACGAGCCGAGCTCTGAGGAGCAGAAGGTGCCACGGGGAGGGCTGCTCAAGTGATCCCGAGCTGCTGCAGCACCTCAGGGCCCGGGGCCAGGCTCTGTCCTTCCCTCCTCCACTGCAGAGACACCCGAGCACCGGGGGCTTAGCGGGGCTTAGCCGCTTACACACGTCCAGCGCTCAGCCACTTGCCCGTCGCATCATGTGCGCACGCACACACACGTGCACACGCGCTTATCCCGCTCACATCACTCCCCTCTTATCCCGAAAATCCACCTCCTGGAGCTCCAGTCGCAAGCAGTCCCCTTGGCTAAACTCAGATCTGCCACCCGGCGCGGGGGGAATGACCCGTGGTGCCTGAAATCTCCAAGGTGCAAAGCGATGGGCACCTCGAGGTGCCATCAGATCTTCTGTTTGTAAAGTCTGGCATTTACAGTTATTTGGAAGTAAATGTGGAGGAAAGTGAGCAACACTTAGAAATTAGTAAATACGCCAGGAAACAATGCGTAAAAGAAACCTCTGCCTTGTGCAAGAGCTAGTCTATAAAATCTGGAGATTAAAGTCCATCAGGAAAGTTTGGTACAGAGGGATTTGATTCCCGTTTTGGCTGCAAACTCCAAAACAGCTGTAACTCTGGCCTCAGAACTGACATCCTCCCTTTTATTAGATTGAGCACAGTTTATTTTAGCAAGCATGCACAGCAGCTTCCCCTAGTACGAATCCCCACCACAAGACATCGCTGACATCCCTTAGCAATGCAATGGAAAGTGTTTGGGCAGCGCTTGAGAGCAGAGGAGGTATTTCAAATGGAGAACAGGGCACGGGAAATGAAGGATTTCAAATTGAAGCCAGGCTCTGGATTCCCTGATCGCAGAGGCACCGTGCGCGGGGCGCTGCCCTCGCCTTGCGCTGTCACACACGCCTCTGCAATCGCTGGAGACACCCTGCATTTTTTGTGGTGCAAGCCAGAACAGGAACCGATTCCTGCTTTTGAGCAACAGGCTGTACGTTATCAGCAGAATACGGTGGCCAGTTTGTTTATACAGCTCCTAATGGAGGTGATGGATTAGCCAATCTTTTTGCACTGTACTTACGCTAAAATGTTTCTGGCCTCACCTTAAAGGAGGAAACTGTGTGTTTGCCTCCATCTTCAGTGTTTTGAACCACACGACCAGAGCCAGATAAAACACAGGTCTAAGCCAAATCACAATGAATGTAAACAGTTATGACAAGTCATCGGAGTAACCTTTTTCCCTCTCTCTTGACAGCTTTAATGTTGCTGTAGACCTTAGCCTGTAAGGAACAGGTAGGAAGGCCGGCATGGCTTTGTTAAGCATCATTTTAAATGCCAGATTCAAAAAATATTAAACTTCACCAGGTCGTGGACGATGGGACTCTCCTTTGCCAGAGGTTCTTACTGAAGACAAACATTAGTGGCAATCACGTCTAAAAATACTTTAAAACCTGCTTCTTGGGGCAGAATGCAGACTGCAGGCACCTGACCACAACAGTAAATTGCTGTCAGTGACCCAGCCTATGCCATGGGACCCGGCTTTGCTCTCTCCTTGACAGGATAGCTGGTTGCCTTGGGGTTCATCTGCTCATATCACTGTCATCTGTCATGACATATTCATATGGGACCCAGCTGCTGAAGCTTACACTAAGAAAGAAAAAACGTGAAAATAATTGGTTGATGTTTATGTGGCTCCTTGGGCTACACCTGCACAGTCCTTTCCAGGGCTCTCCATTTGAAGAATCGTTAACCTTATATATACTGTCCTATATCTTAAGTCATGTGCCCTTCTGATGTTAACCTTTAAATAATGCAAGTGCAGAAAAAGCCTTCTCACTGCTGAGCACCTCCCAGTAAAATTTGGTCGCAGTCTAATGTCAATACTAAAAGCATCATAACATTTTGTTAAGCTCATTGCTGAGGTGAGATTGACTCTCCCAGATTTGCTGGGAGGTCAGAAATCTTGAGTTGAAACTCCAGATTTTCAGAAACGCTCATTGTGATCGTTGATTCGAGTATCTCTGGCAGAGCACTGGGTTTTAAATATCATCAGGAACCTGGCTGATAGCAGCTACGGGGAAAATGAAGTGTGTAACCATCATCTTTCATTTAAGAGACTGGTTAAACAGAAGGGTGTTGCTGTGGAAATAGGTACCTCAAACAACAGCAAAGTCCTCCCCTCCCAAGCACAGGCGCCTGGTATGCCCACAAGAAAAGCATGTCAGAGGTGGCTCAGGAGCTCGAGCTGTGAAGATGAAGAAGAAGCCTGTTTGTGTGATAGGCAAGAGAAACCACATGGACAGCACCAGGAAGGTCTGCAAGCAAGCAGTAAGCACAGCACCACTGGTAGCAGGACTGAGAAAATGCTCAGAGAAAGCACCCTGGGGTTAAAGTGCTTCCACAAAACATCCAAAGCTGGAGGCAAAGAAAGTGTCTCCTCTTGCTCGATCCCTCACACATCCTAGGAGTCAATTGTTTCCAGATAAACACGGCTGCCCCAAAGAAATAGCTCACTGTGTGCAATTTCTAACAGAAATGGATGATGCATTTTAGCATGTTGGACATCAAAAAGGGCAGCCATGCATTAAAAAAGATAAACACCTATTCAAGGAACGACGATTTTCCACGTAGCTTTTTGATACCTCCCGAGTTGTGCTTTCTACAATGCCTTGCTCCTGGCTCGGTCAGGAAAGAACAGTGCAAAAAAAAACCAAAAAAAACAACCTTGCAGGCTACTGAGACAGCAAAATGCTGTTATTTATGGTGTCTGAGGGCCAGGCTTGCAAATGCAGAGAGGCTGTCTGTTGCAGAGCAGCAGCCTCCGAGCAGCGCCAGCACCGGCGCGCTGCGAGCGAGCTGAGGCTCCCGCGCACGCAGGGCTCTGGCTGCTGCTGCCTGCGCTCAGCGTGGCACTGGCTCCGCTCCCTCCCGGCAGAGCTGGTACCGTCAGCAGCGCTGGCAGAGCCTCAGCCTTGGCTGTGTGCTTAGGCGACCTGCTCTGTATATAGCGATACGCGGTACGTGCATGGGATGTGCCTAGGCAGGGCGTTACTGGGATTAGCGGAGGTTTAAGGGGGAGGAGGGCAGGGGGGAGCAAGACTCCTTAGTGTAATATTCACACAGCAAAGGCGCTATAAAGGAAAGCCCCATATCCCAGAAACACAGTTTCAGACCTATTGTTAGAGGGCAAAAAGGCAGTAATTAGGATTGGAGACCGATGGTGCTTTATTGCCAGAGGAGATCATTCTCACCACGCTCGCTCTATTTTTACTCTATCATTTCTTTTTTTGAGTGTGCTGGAAACCTCAGAGAAGAACAAGGGACAAACAGGATTCAGAGGTGTACAAGTAAAGCTGCTTTTGAGCAAAACATAATCCACCAGGATACCATTTACAGTGTCTATTTCGGTAACAGCCCCCAAACTACGGTTCTTCAAAATTAAATATAAATATAAGGCATAATATAGGCAGCTGGTTTCTGGATTTCACAGTGCTATCATCTATCACGGTAAGTAGTTTTTAATGCAGAAATGAAATAGACATTCTGCAGCTGCCACTTGAGTTTTCCACCAGGTTGTTTGTTTGTTTTTAACCGTATTGTGCTAGATGGGGAACATGATTTGACTGTCAAAGGGCACCGCCGTGTATACGTCCTTTACAACCGCCGGCCCCAGCGACGATTCGTGTGAAATCGCATTAGGTCAGCCTGCATTGTGCTCGCTGCATGTAATCGGCGTGCACAGAGCCAGGCAGGACACTGCCAGGCACCGGCACCTGCTGAAGCGCCCTGCCAGAGCCCGCGGGGCTGACACGGCCCCGGGGAGCCCTGACCCGTCCCTTTCTGCACAGCGATGGGGCAGCTGGCGGGCAGGAAAGCCTGATGGCAGGTCAGGTTTTGCTTTGCTTGTTAACCCAGCCCAGGCTTCGGCAGGCTCCTCTGACTTCCCTCGGCAAACCTGGATGTGCACTGAAACGCGATGCAGAACGGGGTCACCCTAAGCACACCCAAACGTTATTTTCGAGTGAACATGCTCAGTGTACAAAGAAGAAACATCACGATGCAGAACTTAATAAAGGGGCTGAGCTAGAAATATACCAGTTACCTGAGCTGAACCTTGTATCTGTATTACCTGAGCTATCGTTTGTTTTAGAACGCAGCAGCCCTTGATCCCAGCCCAGAAATAAAGAACACCAAAGTCTGTGCTCCTGAGTGTATTTCTGTGTACCACGGCTGCTACCTGCACCTTCCAACAGAAGACAAGAGACAAAAGACCCGTTCAGAGGGAGCCCTGGATGCCTCCAGCATCAGCACCTGGAGGGCCCTGTGCCAGCCCCACATCGTCTCCAGCATCGTCGAGGTTCAGCCACGTCTCCAGAGAGTCAGGGCAGCAGCCTCAGAGGGCTGCACCACCAGCAGCATGCCCACAGAAAACTTTCAAAAACTCCAGGAGAGAGACACCGGATGCAGGATTACGTAGCTGGGAGCACCCAGGAACAGACAAGCGCTTTGAAGGGGTCATCTGTGCCACCCTGCACCTTTGGGAAAGGCTTTTTGTCCAGGCATTCAGGTCAGGAACTGCAAGGGCACCTTCACAAACCTCGGGCCCCCGGGGATTGCCCTGCTTCTCTGGCCTAAAGCAATGACATTGCTCTTAATTCACTGGATTTACTTATTTTTGAAGAGAGGAGCAGCATGCTTCTTGCTTTTCCGACTGGTACAGAAGGGCCACTTTCTCTTCTAAGCAGCTTTTGAAAAAAAAAATAAAAAGGGGAATCACAAATGACCTCTGTTTTTCTGCCATTGGGCCCGATCCTGCCTCTGCCAGCACCAGCAGGAGCTTGGCCTTTGGTTTGGGTGACCCTGCTGTTTTTTGAGCTCCTTCCATAAAGTCCATGCTGGTTTGGAGTTGTCCAATCCGTCATGACAGCCCTTCCCTGCCCACAGGCAACACACGAGCAGGTTCCTGTTTGCACAGGCTTGTGCTTTACAATTCTTCAAGGCAACTTAGTACAAATGCTCTTTAGCCAATTCATTTTTTTAAACAGGCCACTTGCGAAGGGCATTTCCTACTTGCTAGCCACGCCACATGGTTGGTCCCTGTACCCCACGGTGCTGACCCTGCTCCAGGAGAGAGAGACCCCACCTCACCCCTATAAACCAGATCCCCCTCTCTGGGGGATCCACAAATACTGAACTGTAGCCTCTGGGGAAAAAAAAAAAAAAAAAAGGAGGTTTCCAAAACAGCTGTAGAGCTACTTCTGATACAAAAGATCTCCCAGGCACAGGGTTGTGTTAGTGCATTTTATTTCCCACAGGCATCCTGGGAGAATAAAAAGCTGATGTACCTGTGCACCAGATAATAATATATGTAAATGAATAATAAATATAATAATAATAGAGAATAAACAAGTAAATACAAAACAAAAGAGATGGCAAACAGCAGCAAAACCAAATTAAGAGGCTGATTCATGGGACTGAAGTGAAAGCACTTCCACAGCGCTCACCTTGCTGGCACAGATAGGGCCGTGGAGCAATGCTAAAAACTGACAGTCCCTCCCAGGCAGCACAAACCATTTAATAGCACGTTGCGTGCGCTTCCCAAAATAGCTGCCCCCTGATTCCCCAGCCACGCTCGGGGAGGGAGCACGTACGGATGGTAAATGCCACCGCAGGCTCCCCTGCGCAGGCACCCCCATCGATGCCAATTTTTGATCCAGCAGCACAGGGCGGATTAGCAGCGGAAGATTAATTCCTTCCTGTCATCTCCCGGGGGAGGTTAAATGATCTCAGGAGCAATTTCTCTTGCTAGGAACGCCGTAATCCCGAAGCAGACTGCTAACTGCTGCAGTTTATGTGGGGCTCTAATGGTGGCAAAGAGGTTCTGAGTTTGGGGAAGGGTCATCAGCCGAAGATAAATCTATTTAATTAAACGGTGATTTCTTACGACCCTTTTCTCGTGTGAAACCTGTAGCTAAGAGAAACTGTTAGAGCCATTTTTAAAACGTCCGAGGGACAAAAAGCTTAATTAATTAAAATGGACTCCTACCACGCACGAGCAGCTGCACATGGGCTTGGCCTTAGCAGTGCGTGCTATCAGTCTGTGTCCTTGCCCTGCTTACTCAACACGGCTACTTGGGAATGAAAGCGGGGCTTCAACATTTTGGCTCACTCGTGCCACCTCCCCTTCCCCATCAATACGCTCCTCCGTAGCCGCTGCACCGGGACGCTCAGGGGCTGGTCTCCATCCTGTGCCAGAAGACAAGGCCCAGGACACCTCAGGGCCGAGGGAATCGGGCCCTCGCCCCATTTGTGCAGGGCAGTGAGCACACGGGGGACTCCCCTGCCCCGAAAAACAAAGCGGGCGACAAGGAGCGAATAATTAAGGAAGAGTTGCAGGGAGACGAGATGGGAGGAAGGCTCCTGGTAATCACGGGCTTGAAAGGGAGTCTCGAATAGAGACGGCTCTTGGCAGCAGGAAGCAGGAGACAGCTCTAAGTGGGGAGAGCCGCGTGAGCGACATACAAATGGGAGCGTGGGAGCAGCGCCCGCCGCCGCTGGAGCAGCAGGCAGGAGGGGGGAGCCGAGGGAAGGCCGCGCGGAGCCCTAGGTGGGCTTCGGATGTGCCTGGCACCCAGGGGGAGGAAGGGGAAGGGGAACCAGGGCCTCTGGGGGCTTTTATTGTGGGACATAGCAGTGTATGGATCCGTAGCACATCAACCGGGCTGAATTTATATGGCTTTAATTCCGGTCAGGCAGAGGCACGGCGCAGGCCTCCCCCAAAGGGCAGTGTTCAGGCACATCCCCGGAGCTCGTTTCACCCTGTGTGCTTCCAGGTGCAGCCCTGCTTCAGCCAGGGTGTGTTCGGCCGTGGAAATGGGCTCTTTCACCTGAGCTGACCCGCCTGCCTGCAGACACCCTGCCAAGGAGCAGCAAAAGAGGCAGGATGGAGGAGCGGGAGGCGTGCAGAGATATTTTGCAACGAAAAGCAGAATGAGAGATGGAATGGGGATTACAGAGGCAAAAAAAAAAAAAGAACATTAAAGCCAGGGATCTGATCCTGCCCCTGCCAGAAGTGCTAGGAATTAACAGTGATAATTGCATGCATCTTATGCGTGGGTATAGAACTGAGTCTGCATTGCAAAGGATGAATTTGGGGAAGGTAGCTAGCAGCAAAGAGGATAGCTTCTTTGCTGACCACGTCTTCAGTTCCAGTCACTATGCACTAATCCAGCAAAGCAGTCAAATATATGCTTGGCTGTAAGCACGTGAGTAGTTTCACTGATTGCAAAGGCACTACTCAGCTGTTTTAAAGGTAAGCATAAGCCTGAGTGCTTTGCTTCATCGTGCTTTGCAAGAGCTGGGTACATAGCCCCTAAATCAGCACCTTAAATGATGTCCCAGCACAGAAATACAGTCGCTGCAAACCAGAATAGAGGGAAATTGAATCACAGAATGGTTTGGGTTGGAAGGGACCTTAAAGATCATCTAATTCCACCCCCCCTGCCATGAGCAGGGAAATCAAAGACATGCAGGGCGGATGCTTTTTAAATAAATTGAATAGGATGAAGGTGAGCTTCCTAGGTATTAACAATTCATTGAAATGGTTTATGGGTGGATTGCTCCCAGTAAAGTTGCGAGATCGCTGCTCTCCTGTTAACCTAACAAATCAATAGTGGCACCCAGTGGCTAGAGGGGTTAATCAAAAATTTACCTTTGTCTCTCATGATTCCCTTTGCACAAAAGTTAGCGTTTAGATGCAAATACCCCTGCCTTGGTATCATGTGCATTAAATCCAGACATAGCTGATCTGGAGTAGGGTTTCATCTGGAAGGTATCTGCTGAGTAATGATCACCATTTCTGTTCACAGAGGCACGAGCCTGCAAGGTGAAATGCTTAGGCTTCTAGTACAGCACATGGCAGGCTGCAAAACCACTGCATTTTGGCGTGGTTGGAGGATAGTTAATGCTTATTTATTCTGTGAGAGCACTAAACCTGCACAAATGAAAATTATGCCTGTTGTAAGAGTTCCAGGACTTCCCTCCAGAGAACACTTTCCAAAATTTGCTGACTTTCAGTACTTATGGAATTTCAAGAGCCAAGTGATCCATAGGAAAGTTAAAACCCAGCTAGTAAATGAAATGAGCAATTAACCGAACTGATGAGAGGGAACGTGCAAACTCTGGAGCCATAGTTTCTGGATCTTTAGCCTCTACTTGGAGCATACACAAGGAAAAAATGTCTTGTAAAAGACAAGTAAAAATGACCTAGTTTATTACTGAATGATACATTCAGTGGGCTTAAAGTACATGTCCAGTGGCCGTAACAGGTCAGGACCACCTTGTCCCCACCTGACACTTTTGCCATCACACCGATGACTATTTCTGTTAAAACTTCCAACTCTAGCCACACACCATTCTCCACTCCCCCACCTCTCTGTCTGTCAAAAAGGGAGAAGATGTTAATTTCATTCTTGCCCCCCTTTAGAGGCTGTTCCCAGACTCCAGAAGCATCCTTTTGGAGATGAGGGGTGGTTGCATGCATGCGACAAGGGACAGCTGGCTTCTGCTAGGGTGTCCCCAGCCACTGACGGCTGGTTTTGCCTGCAGAGTGATGTTGTGTGGGCTGCTACAGCTTCAGGGAAGCATAGGTTTAATGCCCCGTGATCTCCATGCAGGATACCTCCCAAAAGCTTTGCTTATGGCTTGCAGACCACGCTGGACCAGGAGTAATAGGGAAGTGGCAATCTTAATTTCTGTTTCAGACATTTTTCACATTCCCTGCCATCACAAGGACACAGACCACCGGTCGTGTCCTTTCTAGCCTCTTTTTATGGCATACAACCCTTGTGGCTGCTGGTTATTGAACCTTATGGCAGCTTTCTATGAGTAGCAGGGAAGTGTTGGTGACCCCTGTACATGGGGTAGATATCTTGCAGCTCTTTCCTAGGGATCTATTTTTGGCTTTACCAATTCTGCAAATAAAAATATAAATATATATGTAGAAATGTAGGTCTTTGGGCAAGAAGCTCCTGACCATCAAGGTCAGATCTCTGCAATCACAGGTGTCATCTACCTTTCCCAGTGTAAGTTGCTTTATCCTTGCAGAAACTGGACAACCTCTCTGTGCCTCAGCATCCCTACCAGTTAAATGGGAGCAGCATCAGGCAGCATTTTGGTAGCAGGAGGGCTGTGCTGTGGGATTACACTCTTTGCCAAGCAATTTATGATCTCCAGTTGGGACATACCAGCGGAGCACATGAGCTTTCAAAACTTACGTACCCTTGCAAATGATATTGAAAAGCTTTTGCTTCTGACTCTCAGCACATTCCTTAACTGAACTGCTCAGCATTGCCTTTGTCCACCCCCTCGCCCCCGACCCTTCCCTGTCTTCTCCCAAGGTGAGCATGAAATTTGTGAGCAGCAGGGTGCTCCGCTATGGCTCATTGGTTTCTCTTGTTTGGTTGCTTTCGTTTCTTTTTCCCCAAAGAAGTGAGAGGGAATGCAATAGATGACGTAAAAAGTGCATGCCAAAGAGAGAATACATACATTCCCGTGTGCGTTGCTTAACATGAGGCAGAAAACTGTTCACTGGTTCTTCTGGTCTGTGCAAGAGCTCCTCGCCCAGCTGGTGAGCACAGAGCTTAACCCGTGTGGGCACCCTAGTACAGCAGGGTTCAGGTGTCCCTTCTGTCCTGTCAGCATGTCCTGCCTCAGCCTCAATTATACACTCTCCAGCCTTTTCATTAAGAAGTCACACTTGTGTGTGATGTCTTGTGTTTGGAGGTGGCAAAAAAAACCTGTTGGGCACTGGCTGTTTTCTTAATACAGTAATCAAATGCAAAAGTGATAAACTATTAATTCTACAGAGATTTTTTCTTTTTTTTTTTAAATTCCCAGGAGCATCAAATCCAAAGAGGACTTAATACAAGTATTCCTAGGGGATGGTGTTCATAAGCGTTGTGGCCATATGGGCATACAGCTGGCTAACCACTTCCTCTGCAGCCTTCTCTTTCAGTAGGGATCCTCAGGAGGGGCAGAAAAAGGCTACAGTGATGTGAAAACCGATCTCCCCAGCCCTGGGGGAAACATAACTCCAGCCATAAACAAGTTAGTAAGGAACAAAAGGATGTGCGGAGGGACCATCGCTGGTCTAAATCATCAGCTGAGACTAATTTACACCACAGAGAGCCTGACGTATATGTTCAAGCCAGGAAAAGCCCAATAATTTAAAAGAAAAAAAATATCCAATCTGCTCCTGCTTGCAGGAACACCTTTCTTATCAGGGCAATCCTTCAAAATCCGGTAATCACCAGCAAAGCCTGAATTCACTATCAATCCACCTTCAGCTCTCACGTACCTTCCTGCACCACTATCGTGATGCCTTCGAAGCCCCCCCAGCCCCCTCTCCCAAACAGCAGCCCCAGTCTTGATTTCGGCATGTGCAGCCCTGCATCCAACCCCTGTGTGCCGTCACAACCAGAGGGACTAGGCTTTACAGAATGTGACCTGCTGTGCAGGGCCACATCAAAAGTCCATCTAAGCCATCGTCTTGTTTCCAACAGCTGCACAGGGAGGGGTACAAGCGCAGTGAGCACCCTCGGAAGCTCCCTCTCAGCCTCAGCAGCTCCTGCCCTTACAGGTATTGTCTTTGCATATTTGGCTTTCAGATACAGAGGGAAGACATCGTAAAGGGAAGATTAGGGCCAGCGACTACCGCTGACCAAAAAGGTCAGATGATTTTAAACGAAGGAGCCCGATGGTGGCCAGCTCCACCTCCACGGCAGAGGCTGGTGGCCGGGCTGGCGGCCTGCTGGTGCTTCCAGAGCGTGGTGGGTCATGGCTACTGATGGGAAGTGTCCTGCTTGGCTGGGCATGAGGAAAGGGGAGCTTTGTGCTGCTTCTGTGTAGGGGCAGGTGTGACCTGAGCCAGGGGGACATGCAGAGGACACACCATAGGCACAGGACTCAGGGCAGCACGGGGGGAACATCCAGTGTTTGGAGCCATTTCTCCCAAGACTGGTTTCAGAAGCACTCCACTCCTCGGCTCCACGTGCAGAAGGGGGCTTTCATAGCCTATTTCAATAAAGCTTGGTTCCTCTCACCATTCATTAGAACCCTCGAAGATGTTTTCGATAACTGACGTGATGTGTTCAAATAGCTTCACATTACGACCATGCTGTAATGTTTGTGACAAACTTGCCCTCCCTTCCCTTTTCTTCCCCTCCCTCCCCCTCCCCTCCCCACAAAACCCCCGTTAACAGAGCCATCAGGCGCTCACAATTAACTTGCAAACTGTACGCCAGGAAATGCAGGAGCGAAGGCTCACAAGACAATGTTATCTCGGCCACGGGCACATCTGCGGCACTTTCCCATTTACACCTGTTAGATCCGACTCTTTCCAGCCCAGACAGCTGTCTGTCTGTCTGCCTGAGCTCCTGCATAAGGCCTGAGGCCAAAGAGCAGCACCCCACGGTTTCTGTTGTCCCTCAGGAGCACTCCTACTTCCACACATTGCTGTTCTTATCAGTAGCAGAAAAGAAAAGCAACACCCGAAACAGTGCTCCTTTCCTCTTGCATACAGCCTGACCTTATACAACTATGCACCTCGGCATTTCAGGTTTGTGCCTTCATTTGGCTGCCTGTTTGCTTATGCCAGAGGGAGTGAAGAGAGGCAAAAATCCCCCCCCTCCTTTTTTTTTTTTTTCACTTTATTCTGCTTACTTTCTATTTTCTTTCTCCATGAAGGAAATAGTCTTTGCTTCCCCCTCTTCCCCTGAGGCAGTGAGGGCCAGGGAGAGTTACAGCAGTTTCCCGCTTTGTTTTGCAGAGAGAATGGCGATGCCTCCCAGGTAAATTGTCTCATCAGCAGCCAGGCTGAGCAGAGGGGTTTGTTATTAACAAAAAAATGTAGGGAAAGTAATTTTTCATTTTTACCGAACCTAAAAGTGGTGGAACAAGATCTCTTCGCATTTTCCTTTCCAACTTTGTGCTGAACACACAGCGTTTAAACGCCAGCATAAAAGTGCTGTGCCGAAGAAAGTTAGGAGCGCTGGAAAAGAATGGTTGTGATGGAAGTGGCAGTGTGGGTAGCCCTGACGAGTGGGATAAAGCCTCCAGCCCATGGATGATTTGTTAAGCGTTTTGCAAACAGATATACATACTGCAGGTATGCGTTATGTGTGTGTGTGTCTAATCAATAACACATATGTACGGCAGACGGACAGGTAGGACAGATAATTACATGATTACGGGACTCCCGCTATATTTATGTTCACCCATTAAAGCCACTTGTGAGTTATCCCCTCTCCTTACTCCCGCAGATAAAAGTCATTAATGCCGCCAGCCAGCGGGTTGCTTTAACACAAAGCACAGAGCCACGGAGGGAGCAAGCCGGGGAACTGACACCTGCTTCAGTGGCACCAATACCTCTGTCCCACACAGCACAGAGGGTCCAGCACAGGCCTTTCTGGGCAGGCTCCAAGAGAACATGGAGAGGGACCAGCAAACCTTGGCCGCACACTGATCCCCCATCATAATTTTTACCAGCCTGGCGAGGTTGATCCCAACCCCTACCTCCAACCCAAAGTCACCAGCAGATTTTGCTGGAATGGAAAGCTGCCTTTTAGCTTGCTAATCGACGCATTTTGAGTTAAAATATTGTAAATCAAATTTGTGACATCACGCTCACATCCTGCTATGCTGTCAGCAGGATGAGATGGACCTGGAAGCCAGGGGTTGCTTTGCTGGCTGCCTTCTTACAAATCCGCGTGCAAGAGGTGGAACAACATCGGCCTGAAGTCACTGCACCTCCTCTCCTGCCTCCCTGCAGGCTGCAGCTCAGCTGGGTCCCTGGGCATCGCCCCCTGCAACCTGTCCCCCCAGGGAAATACAAAGACCGGCGATCTCTGCGCCTCCATCTCTGCGCCTCTGGGCTATTGGCAGACACAAAAGGCCAGCTTAGCACTTTCATTTCCACACTGGGAATCGGGGGATTAAAATGCCACTATCTCCTGATTGTGTTGTTTTTTATGCAGGCCCCATGTAAACACTACACCAGTCAACAAACCACTGTTAATAAAAATTGCTAATTAGATGAGGACAGTGGCTTGCTTTATTTACAGAAGTATTTATAGGCTTTCTGCTTTCTTGTATTTTTCAAGGCTCTGTGTGTTTTGCATTTGCTTTTACACTTTGTCCCTGCTTGTCCTTCTAACTATTTCTTGAGAGGGCTTTTTTTTACGTTGTTGTTTTAACCACCCTGAGTCAGACATAAGGATCTGCTTTATATTAAGCCTGTTCTATTCTTGAAAGAGCTTCTCCAACACAACACAATTTTGGAGTTCATAGAAAACCCACACATTTGTTAAATCTATCTTTTACAATGTGTTAGTAGCCAAGATAGCATGTACTCTGGGATAAGACTTGGCTTTTTAGCACACATTTGTCTATCTCCTCAAGAAACGGGGCCTTAAACCCTGACTGAAAGGAATTTTTATTCAGCTGAGCTTATCTCTGTTAATTCAGGATATGCAGTTGACTTTCAGATAAAGAAAGGCACCCAAACTGCAGCTCAGCGAGGGACTCCAATACATTCAGTCATCTTTCTGCCCGACGTGCAGACTGCCGTCCTTTAATTATTACCACATACCATTAATTCTGCGTAAAGCCACACAGGGCTGAAATGACAAAAGCAGAAGGAAGATGATGTCAGCTGGAGTGCCGCGCTGCTTTATTCCCCAGAAGGCTCCCACGTGGTAGCGAGGTCTGAGCATCGTGTCAGCAGGAGAAGTTTCCCTGGCAGAGCGTACCCCAAGGACCTGACACCGCTGCTGGTTGCCGTGGAAGTTACAGGCTTGCACTAAATCAACTTCTCCAGGTCTCCCATATGCTGTATGCTACCCAACCTGCCTTCCCGCTCAGATACGCCGAGAGGCTGACATGTGCCCTGGCTTCTGCCTGTGCAAGGTTTTATTCCAGAAGGCGCCAAAACCTGTTATCACCTCCCCATCACGGCCCTTGGGGGGCTACAAAGGGGAAACCCACGTTATCGTCAGAAGATGTGCTTTGCAGATTGATCTTGAGTAAGCACGGGATGGGAATACAGGGATATCGTTGAGCCAGCACTGTTGAGAATGTAAACAAAATTGAATGGGAGTGAATATGATGCAGAGCTTGTGTCCTTGAAAGCTAATTTAAGCTCTCTTGGCTCTGGTTAAGTTTTAAATATTTCTGGTGGGATGAGGGAGACAAGCAGCTGCAATACAGAAGATAAGGGATGGAGCCTGATTGGTATCAGTGTTTTGAAGGAAGAGTTTTTGCAGCCCATCTGGGAGTGATTTATTTGATACCACCAAACACAGAGCCATTCCAGAAATGAGCAGCCCCCAAAAAGACAGTCCCTAAACTGGAGCAAAGAGAGGGGAAAGCACTGGGAATGTTCCGAAATAGTCACTCCAGTCAGCAGGTGAAGAGCAAGAAATGCCAATTAATAATAGTAATAATAATAACAACAACAACAACAACAATAATAATAATGGCAGAGACTGCAATTCTGACCTTATTCTTAAAAATAAATAACAATAAAAAGGCATTATAAAGAGTTAAGCAGCATCTGAGGCTGAAAGCCTGGCACACTCCGAAAGACTGCAGAGCACCTTTCAGTCCTGAGGGCGATTGTGGGTTTGAACACACGGAGAACTTACTGCTGGGTAACAAATTATCAGGTGTCTGCTGATCCATGGCAACTGTCCCTGCGGATTCTTGCTGCAGCACGTGTGGGATAATACAAGCTCTCTGCGTCCTCAGTGGAAAAGGAGAGGGGTCTACGCTGATCTGGGCAGTATCACATTTACTGGCTGTGAGTAGTCATGTAGGTGGTTGTCTGCTACCAGCTGACTGGTGGCAACTGGTTCTCCTGTAGCTTCTTGTTTCTGTGGCTGAGCCTGGATGAGGGTGTCACTGACTGTATTTTGGCCATGTGTCTTTTTTTTTTTTTTTTTACTGCAATGCAGTTCTTTTTCTATTTTTCCTCCTTTCTCAGGTAATCAAGTCGCTGAGCACAGTGTTGCTCGCCAATACCAGGACTGTTCCTGTACAGAGGGTAAAGGGGTAGGCTAACAGTCCTGTGGTGAAAAGTAATTTGGGGACCTTCTGACTAATAACTACCATGGTTTTTACATTACTATTGCATCCTTTAAAAATATAGGTCGCATACAGCCGTAGATTTACCTTCTTTCTAAGGCATTCTTTAGGGCCTGGGAACACTTCTTTATTGCAAACAAGGGCCACGAAGAACATTTGTTATAAAAATGGGAACCGCACAAAGCTAACACGAATTTAGATTTTGTTATGAACATGAAACCTGGCAAAGATTAATTGAAACATTTGCCAAAGGGCCAATCTAAAATTTGATGAAATCAAAGGGGGACTCTAAGCTGACTTCGATGGTCTTGGGGTCAGGTTGTAAGGCAGATGGACAAGTTTCAAGGTCCCTAGGTCAGCGGATTTTATTTATTTATTTTTTTAAATCAAAACCATGACACACTATTAGTTTAGAAGACATTTCAGCCATCATCCATAGAAAACACTTGTTACCAGTTGAACACGAACTGGATCAGCTCCCATGTGGTGCTGTGCATAATGCCTGGCCCTTGGGCATTATTTTGCTCTGGCATGGGGGTGAGGGAGAAGCCAAGATGGGTCCAAAAGCCCCAGCCCTCACCTGGGGCTATCCATAGCAGAGCAATCTCAAGAGATGGTCCTCATGGATGGAGTTCTCCAGTGCAGAAGAAGGCAGCCCGTAGGCCTGCGGGGCGTGATGCAAAGCCTGACGCCTCTTCCCCTATGTATTTGCCTGAGGGAACGGGTGGGTGGGTTGTTTACCTTGCGGGGAGGAGCCTTTTCCTTTTGACTCTGGGAAGAAAAGGAACCACATTGTGTATGTTTACTGAAAGTCCTATGTGCTCCCTGAGACATGAAGATAGGGCATGTCCTTATAAATCAGGGTGGAGAAAAAATAAATAAGGAAAGAAACGGGCTGGGAGAGCTGCAGAGACAGCGTGTGTGCGTGTGTGCACTCAGCCAGCAAGGGGAATGACACTGACACTGTTTCAAAGGAAGGTCATTGCGTAGACCATAAATCTCAGACACTTAGAATTTGTTTCATTCATCTTCGTTAAGTCTTTTTTTTTTTTTTTTTTTTTTTTTACAAGAAGTTCAGCAACTATCGGAAAATGTTGAAATGACTATTCATGCGGCCCTGCAGCTGCTCGTGGCTACCGACTTCAAGTCTGACGTGGCCAGCCACAACACGATGGGCCTGATCCTGCCCAGTGCCACACAGCATGAGGGATCTGTCCTTACCAGGGTTGCCTCTGCCCAGGCTTAGCCAGGTGCCCACAGCATATAGAGACGGAGGAGAGAGCTCTGGGGAGGGACCTTTGCCATGTTCTTACACCTACCCCCAGGCCTCCAACTCTGGGCACTCTGGGGGCGATGGATTTGAGGTGGTAGAGCCATTCTTATGTCTGCTGCTGGTCTGGTTTTGCTGCTTTGACACTTCCACGACTCCCATAGGGCTCTGCTGAGCACCAGACATGGTTCACGAGTTCTCCAAAAACTCTTTTGCTCAAAGAAAAAGGGGTGGGGAGAGTTTTCTCTAATTGATCACAATTAATGTAATTAGTACTTTGCATTTTTTCCTTTCCATGTGCTTTACCTTCGAGACCTTTATACATCTTAATACCTATTTCCATTCTTAATTACGTTCAGTGAGCCCACAGCAAAGAACAGATATGTCATTCTCTTCTGTGATCGGCTTCATGAAAATAGTAGAAAGAGACAAACTGACCAGACTGAGCATTTAGTCAAATTCCAGTTCTCCCATTAACTTGTGTGGTGGCCATGGCAAGTCATTTAATTTTGCTCCGGGCTGGTTTATTCATATAGAAAATGGAAATAGCAAACTGATCCATATTAAAGATCTAATCCAGCCCCAAACAACTTAATAGAAGCTTGGCTTGGCCTTGCTTAGCTTAGTTTTGCTTGGTAAGTCTTTTTGAAAACGTGAGTTTTAGTGTTTTGAAAAATCCCTGTTAATCATGCAGCGAGGAGAGACAGGGAAAATCTATGGCGTTGTTTAAATAAGCGAGCTAAACAGGAAAACAAATGCAGACTCCTCAAAAACTGAGAAACAAACTTTGCAGGGACACGTTTCTAACATGTAGAGCATCCTGAGCGCAGCATGCTTTCAACCGGTGCCTCCGTTTTCATCAGACGACTTCCTTCAGAAAGTCCGGGTCCGCCAGAGGTCAGAGAGGACCTTGATTTACAAGAGGTTGAGTTGCAGTCCAAGAGCTCATTCCCAAGCAGTTGGGCACTTTGTATCAGCCCTTACTTGCTAACTAAGAGGATTAATGACCACTTTCCAATTCCAATCTAATGCTGCTAACCGCCGACTGTCACGCTTGACTGCTTCACTTTCCCAAGACCAAGGGACTAGAGACATCTAATGGCAGCTGCACGCATAGCAGAGCATCTCCTCCCGCCGTAGCAGGCTGTCCTGCAAGACACCAGCTCCGATATTCAACTCCTACAGTACCTCAGGAGCGCATGTGTTCAAGCCCACCGGAATGACAAGGACTGTTCGCAATTCATTCAGGCGGCTGCATGCTGATGGTCTCCATCTGGGCTCGGTTCTCCTCATCCTTGACGGGTGTAAGAAGGATTTGAAACGGGAGAGGTGTGTGAAGGAGTTGCTACTGAATTCTTTGCAGTATCCTCACACCGAAAAAAACACCATGGTTTTCCAAGGAGGAGAAGGGGAATCAAAGTACAGACCCCTGGAGATTAAGGGAGGGGAAACAGTCTTTGTCAAATGGACAAACGGCTCTTGTCCTGCCTTCAGGGCTTCCCATACGCTGAGTGAAATGGGCTCACCGACACAAAAGCTGCAAATCCCCGAGTTCACACCTAATATTTCCTAGCAGCCTCTGCTGAATAGAGAGAAATAGGTGCTGTTGAGCAATTCAGGTAGAATGCACAGTAATAAGTATGCCTTCAAGAGGGTGCTCAGTAGCTGTTTGTTTTTTTTCTTATGGCCTTGCCTGGGAGGATCCCAGAGGAATGACACAGTTGATGACTCAGGCAGAAAGAGATATTCAGCATGGGATTTAGAGGCGAGCCTTCGCTTAGCAAAGGCAGTGATTTTTGTACTAGCACAATGTCCAAAATCCAGAAGTCTAATTTTTGTGAAAAAATAAAATAAAATCTAGAACAGATCAGACAGATAAATGGAGACCAAACAGGGACAAGGTTCTGAAGTACTGGAGACCCCAATTTTTTTGTAAAAGAAACCTCTTTTTGTATAGACCCAGGTCCTGAGATGCAGTCGGTGTGTGAAATGCCTGGGGATTTCCAGGCACGCTGCAAGTGCTCAGCTCTTCTCCAGAGATGTGCCCTTGCTAGCAGAGGTGGGATGGGAGCTGGAGCAGTGAACTGCTGATTCTGGTCCTGGACGTGATGCTGGCCCCTTCTGCTGCAGGATTCCCATTTGTACAACCAGAAGAGCAACTCCTCATATAGTCCCCAAGGGTGCTGCGAGACTCACCCTGGCCGCTGACAGATGAACTCTGGAGGATCTCGCTCAGGACTGAAAACTATTCCCAGCTGTCCCTTCCCCTCCCACGGCTGCCCTCAGAGAATTCAAGGCCAGCAGAGAAAACTCAGCTCCTTCCATGAAAGATCCAAGGTCTCAAATTTACTGGCACCGTGGAAAGCTGTGGGCAGCTACTTCAAACCCCAGTACAGCAGGAGACATAGAGGATTGCCTGTCAGCTTCTCAGGTAATTAGTGTTGTAGAGCACTTTGTGATACGCAGCTGAAAGGCAGAGGAGCAAAGTCCACAAGCAGCTGTAGGCTCCACTACAATTTAAAGAGAGAAAAAAAAAAAAAAAGGCACCAATAAAACAAAACATAAAAACCCCAAACCTTTAAGGTTTTAATCCACAACCAGGGTGACTGAAATCAGGGTCTGGCAGAAGCACCCATCCGTCTTTTTCCTTCTGTCCCCCCAGCAAAGGGGGACCAGGAGCAGAGCCTCCCTGCTGGCAGGGGGTCCCTCTAAGCTCTTCCTCACCAGCTCTGCTCCACTGAGTGCTGCGAGGCACCGACCTGTCCCTCTGGATGTGCTTCGTGGCAGCATCCTGGCTTGCTGAGAACATGGGGACTGAATGCATGGTTTCCTTCAGAGAAGGTACTTAATGGGGTTGTAACTGTCTGAACTAGACATGAGCTAAATAATTAGTCCAACACTGCCCATCACATCTGGATTAGCAGCGTAGTTAGTGCCCAGCTCCTTCTGACACCTAACACAGCGTGTCTTCCTCGAGGGCTGGTCAGAAACCAAGTGGCAAAAAAGTAGGGTGATGAAACACAAGAACATATTGTGTTTTAGATCATTTGCAATGACTTTGGCTACATTTTATTTCTGATATCCTCTTACATACTATCTGCAGGGAATTTCATGGCTTGTCCAATGACCATTTAATTCAGTGGCAGACTTTCTGTCAAGTTCTGGGCCCTGCTTGGACTGTGGATTGGTCCTGTAATAGGTACAGCTGTGAAAACATCTCAAATACTTCTCTGTAAACCTGTTTTTCTTCTCTGCAAAAGAATGTATTTGCAGAAGAATGCAGTTTCAGATCAAAGGAAGACATTTTCAACTTCAAGTTGAATCTGGGAAATAGTTATAAACAAATAATTAAAAAAGAAAAAAAAAAGAAAAAAAAGAAAAAAAAAACAGAATTAAAAAAAAAAGAAGAGTAGGAAATGTCAAAGCTTTGACATACCCAAGCCATCTTGCTGCTGTCTGGGGAGTAGCCTTTAGTCCACCGTGGTTCAAAGGACAAAATATAATCTATATTTTAATATAGATTAATATGTATTAATTTATATATTAATATAGATTAATATATATTTTAATATAATCTATCTATTGCACTCCGTAGAAAAAGAGACTTGAGCACCCACTGAACTAGAGTGAGAGGACTTCATAGGTCAGTCACCGAGACACCCACTTGTTGGTCCCAGTGCTGGGGAGCTCAGACGTCACTCAGTACTCCGTCGGCTGCTGTGGGTAGTGCTCGTAGGGTTTGAATCGGGCAGACAGTCTGACAAATGGCTTTCTGCAGCATGGATGAGCAGACTAAGGCAAAGAGGGAAGGATATCTTTTCCTCTGTACTTTTATGTGCAATGTGTAAACTAATGTGTAAGACTTGTGATCTAGTCTTTTGTTTCTAACTGCCTCTATTCTTATTTGAAATGCTCCTATATATTTTTTTTTCATTCACTAGAAGATGCATAGGTTAATCCGGAACATTTTTCCTTCAATTTTTGAGTTCTAACACCACACAGAATACGTGACTTTTATTGCAGGCCGAGTCCCATGTTTTCCTGCTACGAGGTGCACACTACGCTTCGATACTAAGTTGTCAAATTCCACGGGACCCTGTCACCCTCCACTTACCTCCTATTGATTTTCCAGCTGGGAAGTGCGGTATGAAACTGATAGTCTGACTGGGTGTTAGCTTAGGTCTTGAGACAATTCAAGGGTAGAATGATCTGATGCGACAGTATCTGAGAACTCGGCATCCAGAGTATTACAATTCTTGACTAATTGCCAGTGCCAGGAAACTGGCCTCCTGTCAATCATAGCCAAGGAGCAGGCTGACACAGTATCGCAGTGCACACACAACTACCTAATCTGCAGCTTGCAGTAGACTTAATGACCATAAAGAAGATTTCGGAAAAGAAAAAACAAGGCAGTGTCTATGGAAAAGGATAGATAATAGTCGATTCAACCAGGCTTCATTAGTGGAGAAAGATGGCTAGCCATGGGATGAAAAGAGGCTCTGATATTTTCTTGAGCTGGAGTCCTTTTGATCTTAAGCATGTCTTGAGATTTTGGGTTGCTTTCTTAATCTTAAAACGGTTTTTTAATAAAAATCCTTTTTTAGAAACAGGCTGCCCCAGTCTGTAGCCTACTTCCTGCACCTGGACACAGCACAAAGATGTTATGGCTTTCAGGAAGCAGCACATTTGTCAGCATGCAGCCCCCAGCCGAACAAAGGGCTGGATTCATTAATGCAATATCAACCATGAAAACGTCCCTCCTCTGCCCCTCCCTGGCTTCTGACTCAATCTGCTGAAACAAAAAAATGAATTGTCATTGGATTTTGCAGCCTTTGAGGTTCCTCAGCAGATCAATGCATCTTGGACGTGTTGATGGCCCCTAATTTGAATGAAGCTGCACAAGAATCACAAGAATTTGAGCTAGATTGCGAGCCACATTTTTTTTATTATTATTCCTAATAAGGAAAAGTAATATAAAACTGCTACCAAAGAAGAGATGAGAGACGGTCTCTGCAGCAGGGAAAGGTAAGCGTGCAGTCAATTACAGTCAGTTCTGACTCGGCTCCCACACAGCAGCACAACTTCAAGACTTCCCTCGCCCCGGAGAAGCACGGTACCCTTTTGACAGGAACTCGGTGTTCGTTAGCGGTGTTTGCTCTGCCTGACATGACATTTAAAAGCCCTAGACCTGTACCACATTTATTCAACGTTGTCATATTCAGCAAAACATTTAAGCGGTTATTCAGCTTGAGGCACCTAAGTAGTCCCAGTGTCAACAACAGGACTCCTCAACTGCTTAAAATTTATGCATGTGTTGAAGTACCTTGCTGAATCAGGGCTTCAAGCCCTAATAGCCTGCTGAACTAGAGCGATCACGCCAGTCTTTACCCACAGAGCCTCACAAGCACACACGGCATGCAACATAATTTTAGTTAATTGGATGGAATTTCATAAGTACGGTCTGCGACCTCTGAGAGCTTTGAAAACTAATCATGCCGGTGCCACCCTGCGTACCTGCTTGTGTGATTAGTCACATCCACCTGTACGAGACGTGGCACTGTCATCCGGTATGCTCTGTGATCTGTCCCAGATGCTGGCACATCTTCAGCGGTGGGTGGGTGGGTTTCCCCCGTGGCTGTCACACGGCGCGGCGTCGCTACCTGTGATAACCGAGGAGCAGATAGACATCCCTTGCGCTCCCATTTTTAATGTGTTTTGCTACATCCCCCTTCCAAAGACTAATAATTTCCGCTGGGCAAGAATATTGTCAGTCTGGTATCAGATAACTTCTCAGACAGAGAGCACACATACCCTGCATTGCCTGTTTTATCTAATAAAGACTTTGCCATCTCTTGTCTATTGCTTCTAATTTAGCCTTCATAAATTGACTTGCCAACACAGTTGGTTGTACAGAAAAAAAAGTAAGACGCTGACATGCCTTCAGACTCCTTTCAGCTGACATAAACCATTCCTTGTCAAAATAGGGCAAATAGAGGGAAAACATTTTGGCAATTATAAGCTGAATTTCAACTTGCCCCATTCCTGTCCTTTCAGTACTATGACAAGAAGTAATGCTTTGGTCATTTGCATGCTGGCAGAAGATAATAGTTTGAGGATGGAGTGGAAATGAAGTTTGAGATTAACCTTTTTTTGTTGGGCAGGATGGGAGTAACACTCAACCTAGCTAAAAGAAAATTTTAGTAAAGGGCTGGGAACAGCACAAGCAGCATCAAGAGTATCACCATGGCAAGACAGCTTTTCAAAGGTGTTTATCTCCCTTCCTCTTTGCTTCTTTCATGGGCTAACATGGTGCCATGTGGACTGGTCCGTACCCCAGTCCTTCTTTGTGCCCTCTGTGCCCACCAACCTGCACGGTGGCTGCCAGCACACAGCTGGAGGGACAACAAGGTCACCAGACTTTTGAAGAGCACACAGCGAGCACCCCCTGCAGATAATATCAGCAGCGAAACAGCCAAAATTATCTAAACCAAACTGATGATGACGTCTGCCAGGTGCTGAGCTGGGAGCTCTCCCTCTGCCAGCCCATTGCATACCACAGCCCAAATCCTGCGAACACTGGGGCACACGAGAGAGACCCTGCTGAGGTGAGCAGACAGGCTGCTGGCAGCTACATTGCTTGTGGACACATTTGCATGACTGAGACACCAAATTTGTGGTGATTTGGGAAAAACAAGCAGTGGTTCCTAGCTGTCCAATAAAAGTGCACCATACCCCTACTCAGCTATATGCATTCCTTGATAATTGCTTCTAAAGTTCAGTTTAATAACAACAAAACCTTTCCAAGAGTCTCCTCAGCAGCAGAGATGTTACCTAGGCGTGCTGGAAAAGAAAATAAAATTATACGGTCCAACCTGTGGGAGAAATATCAGCTGGGGTTTGTTAATTTCGGATAACGTCTAAATTCTTCTGCTGGCAGTTTTAAACTATAACCCTATAATGGATCTCCTCATACTTTTAGGGCAATGATAAGAAAATTGGCTAAAAAATGGTAATGCCCTTATTGGCTGCTAATGTATCTTTTGAGTCTCGTCTGTTTAGCTTAATGAAAAAATAAAGTTAGTGCTGCCTTATTCCCGTCCCAATAACAATATCCCATGTTCAGATAATGAACGAATCACTTCAGGGGCAGAACGCTTCTGCTGAAGGGCAGCCAAAAAGGCAGAGCCAGGCGCTGAGGCTCTCCCCAGGTGACATGCGGTGCTGTGGGACCAGCATCCAGCGTGGGTCACTAGGCTGGTACCTGAGAGGCCAGCACATCCACATCCCTAACTCTTGCCACACCAGAAAGCCATGTGCTGAATACAGACCGCTTTACAGAAGCTTGTGGCCACCTTCCAACATCTTTTAACCCTGAAATTTGGGGGGTGAAATTCATATTTCAGTCTGAGTTTCTTCTGCACATAACACAGGCAGCAGAGAAAGTGGAGATGTTCAGATGAAAGTAAATAAATACTTTTTGTTTCTTAATCATAGCGTGTTTGCCAGGTATTTGACAACCAGATTGAGCCTTTAAAGTCATAACATGTTACCTAAAGATGTGGCTTGATTACAGCCTAGACATGAATGTATAATGCTGGTTTTCAAGGGGCCAATTAGATGCAGCATTTTATGTAGCTATTCCATGAAGACTGAAATTATGCCAGGGTATATTATATATTGATCATTTTAGTTTTTAGAAGCTATTTCTTAGTCTGATGACAGTAGCTTTCAGAGCTAAGAATGCTATCTGCAGAGACTTCTCCTCTGCCAAAAAAACCCACCCCACAGCTATTCAAAGAAAGTGAAAATTTTTATTCCGACTTTCCTGAGACAGAAAAGAAAGGGGTGATGGAAATTCTGTTATCATCCCAACTGCAGAGGCTGTGATCAAGAGCACGCTCTCGCTTGCTATGCATACAGCTGTAATTAAATCACCATGGCTTTCGGGATTTTAGCCATACTCCACGTCATGATAAAAACTCACGGTGAAAGAGATGAGGTAAGACCACGTGAAAGCAGTCAATACCAACAACCAGCTGCGGCAGCACGGCAGCTTACCTCCATCCGGAGAATTCAAGAGCAGCAGAGGACACGGCATGCCGGCTGCGCTAACGCTGCAGGCACCGGTCCTGTGCCTGGCAGCTCCACACACCAACGCTACCTATAGCATCCCAGAGCTACTGCCATGGCCTGCGGGCCACCTCTGCTGGGTCATAAAATAAAAGCCCCTCCACATCAGTGATCCGAGCTTGATAAAAGAGTTTGGGAAGTCCTCTCAGGGAATCTAGGCATTTTTATTGCTGAGTGCCTTGAAGAATCTAAGCTTGCTTCAATAGGAAAACAAAACAAAACAAAACAAAAATAACAATGGCAGGAAATCAGCAAACTCCAACTGTTCAGACGCTGCTAGTTGTGGAAGTTAAAAAAAAAAAAAAAAGTGAAGGTAAACCTCAGGGCTGGGATGTGCTATAAATGTGTGCATTGATCAAACCCCATACATGTTTGGAGACAGATTCATTGCTGCTGCTACCTGTAGTGCTCCTGCCAGAGATGCAGCCGGGCTGCTGAGGAAATCAGTGAGGTTTTGGGTAGGAGGGCAACAATACTCCAGTGCAGCACGTGATCGATCAAACAGGCTCTGCACATCCTGGAGAGCAGGCCAGCCATGAACCCGGGACACCCCCTGCTCCACCGCCTCCACCTAGCAGGGTGTTGCAGCTCTGGTCCCTGGTGGGGTTTTGGGGCTTGGGAATAGGAATTGCTGTTGTTGCTGCCACCGTCCCCACAAAAAGCACCCAAAGTGATGCCACAGCCCGTGGGAGAACAGAGGGAACAGGGGATGCAGGTGTTCAGAGAGTGTAGTGTCCTCAGGGATACAGACCTCAGCTAGCAAGGATATTTTCTCCATGGGCCAAGGCTGAGGGAAAAGTGAGAGGAGCTAGCCGGGGAAAGGATCTGACTCAGTACACTGACACACTTTGCCTTGCTTGAGGCTAATCAGCGTTTGGTGAATGTTTTGAAACCCGCCCTCCCACCTCATCCTGTGCACCTCCATGATGGCAGGAACCACACAACCCTACACATGCTCTGCTACTGCCTTGCAACAAACCCACCAAAACACTCAGGCAAGTAGGAAAGCTTCCGTGAACAATCTGTGATACTAACAGAGCGAAGGCTCCCGGCATTATCGCACACTTAAAGGCCCACTTGGAGGGGTCCTCCCTGGGCATTAATATTTACCATAAATTGCTAGGGGCTGACTCTTTCAGCACAAGAAGAAACACCGTGTAGACAAGCTACTGCATAATGTATAATATATGGGGTATGGCAGAGGTTTGAAGCATAGGTATATGAGAACACAGAAAATAACTGCAGCATGTGGTCTCTGGGGTGCAGGTAGCCCTACCCAGCTCTCTTTACAAGGCTGCATCTTGACTGTAATGTCTGGCCCCTGCTAGGGCTGGTCATCTCTCTGCCTCACAGGCAGCATCGTCCTGCAGCATTTCAGACACTTGGTCTTGTGGTTCTTGCCTGAGCAAAGCTGCCATTCAACTGCACAAGCATTCCACTTGATTCACAGCTGCTTGGTCAGCGTGGTCATCTTGGTCACTTTGGAGGTCAGGTTGAGAAACAGTGCAAAGGAAAGCAAGTTTACTGCTCTGGACCTGCAAATACACCAGACCATCCTGGTTCTACAGCCTGGCAGAGCTTAACGTTGCTTTTGTCTACATTAGGCCACATAATTATTAATTCTATTCTCAGGTGATACGCACAATTTGGAAGTTTTCTCAATGAAAGGTAGTGAGATAACACATCAAGGGAAAAATAAATAATATTTTTTTTCCAGTTCCCTAAAATTCCATGGGTAACAAAAGTCACATCAAAAAGACCTGTGCAAAACCCAAAATATTCCTTGCTGTAGGTGACACACAGCACTTTGTTCAAAGATCAGATACAAACTGACCCAGACAAAGATTAATTATGCATTGCAGGTGTTTGCATCCTTTATAACAAGTTTGGATTGTAACTGTTACATTTTAAACTGCAAATAGTTTAATTTCTCTCTTTGTACAAAAAGATCCCTGCTTTTCAGATGCTCAGCTTTCTGGCTGAGATTATTCGTGCTCAGAAGATAAGTGACTTTAGGCAGTTCTTCAGAGAAATTTCACACTTTCCACAGGTTAACTATTTTCTGCTTAAACTGAAAAGCACGACGCTTTTCTCAGTCTTATAAGAATGGTCTAATGACATTTTCTGAACCTGGCTTCTGAAGGCTAGATGAACTTCAGCAGAAACTTGGCACTAAGGTGTAGGAGCAGTCATATGCTGTAGTTTGGGAGGTGGTGAGAATTAAAAGGTAGGTGACAGGAAGAAATCCCCTGTCGAACATGTTCGCTAGGGATCATTTTCTACTCATTCTGTGGCAAAAACATCAAAGGAGATTAGGGGAAGCAAAAAATCCTCTGCAAACCCTGATGCAGGCACCTTCACATGAGCACTTGCAAGGTTTTCCACCGCGTTCTGGCAAATACAGTGACACCCCTTGTGCAAACGCTGGTGAAAAACCTCGGTAGGCAAATCTCTGGGTTTTCTCTGAATGAATGTGCATGAATACTGTTTTAGACAGCTGGTGGCTGAAACAAAACCTAGTCAGAATTTCCAGCATGGCTAGGAACGCTAGACTAAAGCAGCAGCTGAGTGGGAAAAAACACAGCCTGCATATAGAAAAGTCGTGGTGACCCTCCGTGACCCTCCCAGTGACAATGTAGCAGACATAACTAATACGTAAGCCTATAAACTGTATTGGGAATTCTCTCTCCTCTTCCTTAAAAGTGTATGCGTGGAGCATTGCCACAGACCGGGCAGCCCTAATGCATTCATTGATCAGGCGGGACGCGTCCGCTTAATACTGCAGTGCGTGCTTCCCATTTGTTTACCCTTTTCCACATTTCTAAGGTTTTTTTTTTTCATTTTTAAGCAAATTTTAGCACAATCACTGTATTTGCTTGAAGTTGTGCTTGTGCAACAAAACTGTCCTCAGCCCTTCTGTGCTGGCAGCCGCTGTCATTTACAAAAGCCACTCAGCAGAGGTGCTGGAAGCAGCAGGCGGGGTCCCTGTCCCATGTGCGCTGGGACAGAGGCAATGGGGAGCTGCTGTCACCAGGCACGAACAGGTACCTTTCTCAGGGCCAAGCTTTTACACCTCTCACATATGCATATGTATTTTACCTCATTATTGGCTTCAGCTGTACTTATTGTTACCAGCTCGCGTCCTGATGCTATTTTTCTAGCCAGTCTCAGTGGGAAAGACTTGTGTGCAGAGCAATATTTGCATCTTGGCAAGCCTTTACTGGTATACATATTGTTAATACGCACATAAACAGGATGCCATTCATATTTAAACAGCACTTTCTGAGTCTGATGGCATCACAGTTGAGGGAATGGAAATGTTCTGATTTGTATCACTTATCTCAGTGGAGGTTGTTTCCTCCGCATATTCTGACTTCTGTAGGGCCGCCGTAATAAGGTAGTTATATTCACATAGTATGAGACACTAGGCATTTAATAACACCCGCTTCCTCCCCCAAAAGCCTAATAAGCTTGCCTTTCCAGTTGATCTTTGCAGTCATTTACCCCTCTGTTTTTTCCAGACTACTGTGCTCCCTTTATACTTCAGCTCTTCTCTTCATTTTCATTTGCATATATTCAGGGCCCTAAAGAAAAACAGCTCTGCATTAAAAGGCTATCACAGAAATATATGCTCTTTAAGTAACAATAGAGCACGCTTTTCATTGGGAGGAAAAAAAAAAAAAGAAAGAAAAAAAGAGGATATTTAAATTCCTAATAAGATTTAAAAGGATGTCACATGTTGTTCAGTGTACACAGTCCCCACAGCATTTGTCCTTGCTAATGCTTGCAGTTTGTTGCAGCTTCTGCTGCAGCTGGTTTCTCTCTTGCTGTGTGTTCAGAGTTGTCACCTCTGTCTCCGTTTGGGGCTTTCCCCCCGCTGCAGAGAACCTGATGTATCCCTGTTTGCACCCCCTGCAGCTATTTGCTCTGGCACTAAGGGTGTGCGAGGCAGTGTCACTCGCGCTGGGCAGCATGCCACATGTCACGCTGACTTCTACAGCTTGCCAGGAACCCTGCTCGACAGGGCTAGCCCTGGCATCAGCTCCACCGAGCTGACCTGGGATCACATTCCCACCCAGGGGATGATACTTTTTCACCAGGTCAGCAGGACGCGGAGGTGGCAGAAGCGGGATCTCCCTTGCGGCTGCAGCCCGTCATCAGTCCAGCCAAGCTGACGGCAGAGTTGCGTGCTGGATTTACAGCTCGATGACTAGTATAAGTTGCTGTCAGGTCTTGGTTTCCTTTAACACCTGAGGCTGGCCAGGTAGTGGCCACAGATTGTGGCCGGAGCCTCTGCTAGGTGGACAAGACACCACCAGGGAGAGGAAGGCAGGGGACGGCAGTAACATCTCCACCTGCTGCAAATTCATCTTCTCTCCTCTTTCTTTGGGAGGACTATTTTTAACTGGATCATCCCGGGGACCCCAGATGTCAACGTGCAGCCTCACAAACTGTTGGGTCAGCACGCACAAGGTGGCCCGAGCAGTGAGGACATGGGGACAGGGGTTGGAGGAGGGCCAACCTCATTACAGGAGGCGCAGCGCCGTGAGGACCACCAACAGCTCCTGGGGCCTGTGAGGCCTCCCCGTAGCATTTGGGTGTGCTGAGCTGGTGTGTTAGCTGATTTCTTCTGAGACTCAAGCTTGCTTTCGGGAAGGAGCTTTGCTTTTGCTTGGGCTCTGATAAGTAGTGGGCAGTTGGTAATGCACGAAAAATCCGAATGCTTTCCCCAGTAACAGAGAAAATGACGCTCTGAGCGGAAGGACAGTCTGGCTGTATTTTCAGTACATATTTTTTAGCAGTGAGTGAAGAGGTGGCTGCTTTGTAGGTGTGAAAATGAGAGGCAAAGGCCAACAAACTATTGCTTGCATTTCTGTATTTTAGAAAGCAGTAGACAAACCAGGCGGTTTTTGAATGCAGGAAAAAAAAGGGTCCTCAGAGCAGAAATAGGCAGGGTCGTGACTTTTCAGTGTTATTCTCATGATAGAACGTGGAGGATTAAAAAAAGAAACCCTAAAACACCAGTGACATATTTGCTAAACTTGTGTGTGAAGTAGCAGGAACGACTAATTTCTCCATCCTTCTACAAGGGCTTTCATGGACCATTTTTGCAGGGCAGACTCATGGATAACTGCACTTCATCATGCTACCAGGGAGCTCATTCAGACTGAAAGTTGGACTATTGGTTTTTAATTTCAATGCAGTTTTTCATTTTGATAGCTCTTCCACCTGACGTGGAATTGCCATGGTGCAAATTGAATACAATAAAATTGCTAATCAGCCCATTAGAATATGTTGATGGTATAACAGCTATTAGTTGTTGAATAATGTCTTCCTCCAATGTATTTTGAATTAAGTCAGCAGGATAACAAAATGTGCACGTGCATGTGTAGCCTTCTCTTGGAAACCCATGCAACTTCTTAACACAGTGGCAACCCTATACAAATATCAGTGAAAGAAAATGTGTCTTCAGGTAGTGAAATAAGCAATAAAACACAGAGACAAGTAAGACAGGCTACACAAGCCATTTGCTCTGATTACATGTCTTTCATGGGAACACAAAACTTATTACAGGATCCAGTTTCTCATCATAGGGCATTTTTCTGACTTCCAGTGCTGCTTATCCCGGGAACACCTTGCACATTTTACCTCCCCAACAGTTAAAACAAACCACTCCCTGCAGCGACATCTTCTTACCCCGTTTTCTCCTGCTCTCTTTCAGCCCTTGCCTGACAGTTTCTTAGGTCTTTAATACTGTTATGCAGAGACCACAAATCTTTCTCAGCACCCCAAGAAGAAGAGCCCCTAGCCTGTTTCTTTTAAACTCTCTTTAATTTCTCTAACCCAGTCTTCCCTTGCTCCTCTATTGCAAAGACTCAAAACGCAAGCTTCTTTTCTTGGCTGCCCCTTCTTGGGGAAAGCTAATTTCCTACGCTGACACTTTCCCTCGTCTGCCTTCTCTGGTGCTAATTCCCACGGGGTTGGAGGCTGCCACACCAGGAACACCTTCGTCTGAAGATGAAAATAGGAAGAAGGTAGCAGTGAATACAAAATGTTTCCTGATTGTTTAATGTGCTCTGTTAAAAGATCCTACTCATTAAAAAATAAAAATTGTTGAAGGGGAAAATTGTCCCTATCCACAAACATGGGTTCCCTGAAGAATCACCCTTTATAGTAATCTTCTAGCAGAAACATAGCAGTCCTATCGTAATGTCCTACAATTTCTGGGACTTTATTTTCTGATAGGAATCTTGTGATTTCAAATGAGTCAGAATCCAGACTTATCCAGTAATGCATAATAAGAACGCAGTATTACTGAAACTTTCTTATAAAATGATGCAGTCCACTGTGAGAGCAACTGCAGTCAGAATGTTACCAACAATATGATTTTAATATATTGGAAATGATAATCCAGGGTTTATAACCCTAGGCATTAAAATAAAAGTAAATAAATAAATAAAAGGCTTTGTGTGTATCTCTGCATGTTTATGCGCCTTTAGGGTATAGGCTTTCAAGGCACCCAAAGCTCATACTAACTAACATCTGTGTCATTTATGCCATGGGATTGAGAGCAGCCTACCTGCAAGAAACATTAGGGCTCTCTATCATATGCTGGTAAGGAAAGGAACAATGCATTTGAAATGGGCAAAGATGATTCAGCTCAATCTGAGGAGAGTGGCTTTGTATTCCCAGTCAGTTTAACAACCCTTTCATCGTTCAAGAAAATTATAACTGTGATTCACTGGGACAAAGTTAGCAACTTCTTTTTTTATCTAAGTCCTTTTACTGGTGCTTGTCACAGCCATTCAAGGACCTCCTGGGAACCAAAATGGGCAATCGCATCCTCCTCCCTCTGTCAGCCAGAGGCTGGGTTTCATTAACAACGCTTAAATTAATAGTGAATTTTGGAGGGAGTAAATGTACACCAGCAGGAAACCGTGGATGAAGAGACAGGACGTACATTTCAGTTCAAAGTCCCACCTGCGAGTGGAGGTCTGTGACATTTTCCAGTTCAAAATTAGACATTCACGAGTTCACTGCAGCAAGGTGCGCGTTATTGTTTTCGCCTATGGAATCAATAGCTGTGAGGGAGGGTTGGAAGGTGGCTTTTTGAAAAAGGGAGCGTTTTTCACAATGGGAAGAAATCCATAATGTGTAATAAGTGACCAAAGGTGGTTCCCTGCCTTTGCTCTTTTCTGTGTGATTTAGGCCTCAGGGCTCTGAAAGGAACTGGAACACAGGATGAGGTCTTTCATCAAACTTTGCATTACCGTGGATGACATAGCATCCAAATTTTGCCAGATTATATGAACATAGGAGATGTGTAGAAGCAAAATATCTTGAGCTTAGTCTAGGTGAGGTCAAAGCAGGGCTGGTAAATGGGGGGGGAAGCCCATTTTGTAGCCAGCTTCAGCCCACCAAAGCCTTCTGTGCCCTTTATAACTCCAGGAATCCCTAATCTCAGGGCAAATGCCAGGGTTATCCCTGTACTTCTCAGACAGGATGTGCTTCTGCTCTGTGGTGTGATGGTAGCACCACGCAGAACCCACCACTGCAATGAGACTGAAGAAAGCAGTAACGGTAGTTAATGCTTTATCGCACTTAAGAATGATCAAAGCTGCTATATTCATTCCTTTCTAAGTGGACTGGACTGGTGTAATGCACATCTTTGTAATCTGGATGCTATGTAACTGTAAAACAGGCTGCCTAGTTTCAAGATCATGAGCTGAGATAAAAGAAAGCATTAGACAATCTCCTCCATCTTCTGTCCCTTGCAGAATCTCTGCCTCTTAATTCCCACAAGTGCTTTGTGTATATGTTTTAAGTGTCTGCAATGACAGACCTACTACTTTTCAGAGACCATCTTGAAACTTAGCATGACTCTCCAGTGAGATCTTTTTTGTTGTGGCTAGTTAGTCTTACATTTTGTCTCCTTAAATTAACTCCACAGCTCATGTATCACCCTAAATACACACATATATATATATTTTATTTGGCTCCTTTCACAGAAATCTATGAATTCTTACTAGTACCTTCAGAAGTAGATGAGAGTGCCCTAAGCCAGAACGAGTCTAGGAAGGCAGTGAGGAATGTGTTACAAATAACTGTCCCATTCCTTCTTGCCAAAATCCTGGAGAATTATGTCAGGTTCTCTTTTAAGTAAACTCCCAGTGAATGCCTTGAGCGTGTAAAACTGATTGCCAGGCTCGATGCCACACGAGAGCATCTTGTCCCATGGCAGATTCACCTCTTTCCAGTGGTATTTACATACTCAAGAAGCTTGTCATTGGTTAATTTGTCACCTTCCTTGTCATCACTTCATTGAAATTTATGATTTTCCTTTGTCTCCTAAGTCACTTCCTCCAGCCCCAGCTGAACAGGGCTCCATTTGAGAGACCTTCCGCCAATATCACTGTAATTATAGCCTTCTTCTCCTGACCCTCCTTTTGCACATTTTGTCACAGACTAACAATGTTTACCCTTTCTTCAGCAGCTGAGCAAGCTGATGGGCTCAAAGTGTAAAAGCAGAGGGTCTTAGTGTAACTCAGCTAATGGGGGTCTTGGAGGTAATAAGAAGGATGTAGTGAATGGCTTTGCCCCCTCTCCAAAGCAAAACCTCACTGAAAACCAGTTATTTTCATACTATCAAAGAAACGCAGTCGATAGCAGGCGAGAAATAATCCTCTTATATAACAGGTCAAATAATAATATGTCATCAAGGTGCTTTTAACTTCATTAAAATTTGTCCCTTGATAAGTGACATTTTAATTATGTGATCAGGTAATAAAATAATACATGCCTGAAAATTTACGTCCAACCTACACACTATTAATGGTCCTAAATTAACCCTGGATGAGAGTGTAGAACTTAATCTTAGACAGCAAATAATCTACTGAACCTTTGTCACACACGTTTTGGAGTTTTGAAATGATTATTCATTTTGGCAAAATAGCTGACATAGGGACATTAGTCTAGCCCATAAAAGAAACAATAAATGTAACAAATGCTTTTTAATCTACAATGTAATGGTGCCATAATCTAACAAAATGTCAGGAATTTGAGGATTAGACCTCTATATTGCTTTAGCATGAGTATTCCCCCAGGGGGCTTCGTAGTTCATCTGAACCTACAGCTGGGAGGTGGGTCCCAAAACGGTGCAGGCATCTCATGAACCAGATAAGGCAGTTAGTCCCCTGAACTGAAGCACTTTTCCTTCAAGACTAGATGAATTTGTCAATATGATTCTGTTCCCTCATCCTAGGCTAGCCAAACAGCTACTCCTCTCTTTTTGTAGTTGAAGAAGAAACATATATATATTTTCTTACCATAGTCTTGTGCTTTTTTTTTTTTTTTAACCACTGCTCAGATACATGTGGATCCTTGGAAAACATGGCGCAGTTCATGCCAAGTACACTGCCTGCCTTTGGCACTTGCCCACTTTGCATTGCAGGTGAACCTTGAGCACAGCAACCTCCATGCCCTGCTGCTTCTAGAGTAGCAATATCCAGCCAATAAATCTTTGCTGTTGGAGAAGATGCTGTAAAATTAGGGGAACTGACTCCTTAGGGAAGAGTTTGATGCAAAATAAAGACACTCATATCCCAGTAAAGGTTAAACCACTGTTGTGGTGGCGATTGAACAAGGAGTTAAAGTCCAGAGCCAAGATGTATTAGCAGAGTTGGTTGGCTCTATGAGACAGCAAAGCCAACCTGGAGTGTCTGAACAGTTCACTCAGAGGGCAAATAGCTGCGGTAGTTTCTCTCCTCATCTTCCCTGCCTCATCCAGAGAAAGAGACATCCTCGCTGGGTGGAAAAATTCAAAGAGACAGACAGGGAGGGCTTCTGCATGCTAGAGAGTATCCTGGGGCAAGCCCAGTGGGAGAAAAAGCACAAGATGTCCCTAGGGAGGTAGCAAGCACCACTCTAATCTTGGGTACACTTGGGTGAAGGATGGCATGGTCTGCGCTTCGGTATAAGTGTTCTCCAAATCTGTGAAAAAAAAATAAATCAGGAGCATTTTTCAAGCTGAGAGAGAGAGATAGATTATATAGGTTTAGGCATGAAGAGGCCGATCTAAAGGCCTCTTTACTGTGTACTTTAACTTCTGTATCAAATGTTTGAATATGCCTGTTTGATAGAAAAGTGATCTTAGTTGATTCGTATTTTTATTTACAGTGACGTTTAGAAATAAATTTTAAAAAGGATTTAAGAATTAAAAAACTGTACAAAAACAATATCTGTGAATTTTTAAGACTGCTTGTATTTAGAGCTATTTGTTGGAGCAAAATCCATTAAAAAACAGAATGAACTGTGCTAGTCAGAAAACTCAGAGCAAGTCATAAACTCCAAAGGCGCAGCTCCAGAATTCAGCCACTGTGATGTAAACAATATGAGTCTAATATAACATATAAACTTCTCCAAAGCATTTATCACTGTAGTATCTAGGCCATGTACATAGATTTCAGAATATAGTGGGATCTGTCCAGAAGGGATGATCAATTTCCCATTCATCTGCTGTGCTGCCCATTGGCTTTGCCATTACGTTTAAAATAATGGAAGTTACTCTCTGATCACGAGCATGTAATTCACAAATGGGCTGCCCTGATGTGATTTTGATGCAGGCATTCAGGTAAGATTTATTGGGTTTAGATTTGCTTTTTCTGCAGCTCTCCAGACATTTCCAAGAGTAGAGTCCCTGGCTACATCGATCCATTTACATCCTGCTGTTCCCAAAGAGCAGATTTGGGTATCAGCAACCCCAGGAGAAAAAGCTAAGTGGGAGGACAAAGGTAAACTGTTTCAAAGATATCCATGTGTATCTGCCACCTCTTTTATTCTGAAGATCTGTTTGGGAACTTCGATGTTTTATGGGGAGACATAGACCAAACAGGGATGGGACTGGCCTGGCCTGGGGGGTTACTGTTTTGTGCCTTAAGGGAGTATAAAAATCCCCACACCACACAGGAACCAAGAGAATCTGCTTTCTTCCAGCTTCCCCATCCACTGGCATTTCCTCTGACACTCAGTGTAAGCAAATACAATGTTCAAATGATGAAAAACATGGCAGTTACCCCCAAATTATACTGGTAACTTCCAAAAGATTTGGGTAAATTTAAGTATTAGAAAGACAGGTGCCCAAGAATGACTCTTGCAGCAGTGTCCCATCAAAAAGGAAAAAAAAATCCAACAAAAAAAAAAAGCAGCAAGAAGGGGAATGGTTCTGAAGTGGAAAACATATAATAAAAATCGTTATTTATTAATAGTGCTGCTGGAAACTCCCTGGAAACCGTATCTGCCAGCAGCGATATCTGCATGTCAATCTAACTCTCTCTTTTTATTCTAGAGCAAAAAAGCTGCATTATTGCTCTTGCTGCTGTGATCGCCTTTCAGGCTGCTCTGATACATGCCTCTCCGGTTCCCTCCTTTTGGGATAAATCCCCTCCCATGCCATCTGTCTTATGCTCCGGCTTCTCCTCAGCCCTCCCCACTGCTTCCCACACACAGCCTGAGCCAGAGGCTCCATAGCACCCTTCCCGAGCCCACAGCAACGAGCACTGTGCTGGTGGAGGTTTTGGAGGTCACTGGTACTTCTGTCTGTCCTGAGGGCTTCAGTGGTGTCTCTGAGACCGTGAGGCACTCTGATGGACCATGGACACGTCACCCCTGTGGGCTCAGATGTCACCAAACACAGGAATACAGTGTGGTTCCTCTCCCATGTGCAGGCCTTGCAAGGCCAGGCCAGGTGATGACCGGACCTGGTGCTGACTTAACATCATACCCCGTGTTTTTTTCTCTGCTGCTTTTGAGGATTCTGACCACCTGAGAGCTAATGAAACCACCCTGATCCCAGACGACTGGCAGAAAAAAAGGTTTAATTACGGGGAGTGGCTGCAGAGTAGTGGCATGTTTGGCAGGATGAAGGAAAATGGTAGCCTCCAAAACCATCTGGATGCACACGCAGTTAAATCAAGGAAGGTTATGGGGTGGCATCTTGACAAAACCCTTGGAGGAGGGCAGATAGGGGAGGATTTGACATATTTCCAATTGGCATCATCGGCCCAGTGGTGGGCCAACTTGGTGTCCAGCTTATTCCCTGTGTTTGAAGTTTTTGACTAGACAGCCTCTTCCAGGTGCTGTGATCCAGATACCGGTTTTGGATGCATTTCCCCAAATCAGGTTGCATGCTCAGCTCTCCCCAGACATTAACTAACAATCTGGTGTGCTCTTGCAGCCAAGGAGCAGCGCGGTGGAAGAGCAGCTTCCATCAGAGCCAGAGGGATGAGAGATGGATGCTGCAGAAAAGGAACAGGCCTCACAGAAAGCAGGCTCAAGGATCTGCAGCGTCCCAAAGCCAGCAGGTAGCTTACACTTGCAAGTGAGGAATGAAAAGGGGTAGGAAGCACGGGCCTGGCCAGTGTGATATGGCACCTGGGGGTGTTCAGGGAAAGGTTGGACGTGGTGCTTAGGGACATGGTTTAGTGGGTGACGTTGGTGGTAGGGGGATGGTTGGACCAGGTGATCTTGGAGGTCTCTTCCAACATTAACGATTCTGTGATTTCCTTCCAGACCACAGCTCTTTGCAGGATCCTGCCTACCCGTGGGCTCTGCTTGGCAGGGCTGCCTGCTGGGAGCCAGCTAGAGCAACCTCCAGCACTGCGTATTGGCAGCGTGCAGCCGGGCAGACGGCGCAGTCACCGATTAATAGCAGACAGCAATATTTAAACTAATCATTACAGGGATCGGCATAAAACAAAACTCTTATTAAAATTAACAGCACAGTCACTGAAACTGATGCTGTTTCATGCTATTCATTAGTAACAACTGAATCTAGCCAACAGCCCTTGACTGGGGCTGGTGGTGCTTTTAGTCCTGTGTCTTCTGGAGACAAGGCTGATGTGAGGTCAGATGCTGTGTGGACACATTGGCGTAACCAAATGGAGTCGTGCTAAGAGGGAAGGACTCCAGCCTCGGGCCCGTGAGGTGGGAAATGGTTCCGAGCTGCTCACTGCCATGACCAGACAGGTGCTGAGAGCAGCTGCAAGACTCCACGTAAGGACACAGGGAGAATTTACACCAAAAAAAAGAACCTCTCCAGCACACTAAATTAATTGCTAAGGTGGACATATGTTCCTGATAGCTTTTGAACTATTTGACAGAGTATGAAAGGCTTTAAAGTTAATCAGCCTCTAAAATGTTCATGAAAAGGGGTAGATAGACAGAGCCCTTATTAATGTCCCCACTGATGGAAAGGATGCTCTATGCACTCACACTTCGAGGAGCAGTGAATCCACAAAATAAAATCCTCAAAACAAAGCTGCCGAGGGACCTAATTAGCACAGCACAAGAAGTGTCTGACCTATAACGGAGGGGATTCCCGCCTCATATGAAGCTGTGATGCATCCTCCCTTAGCCCACTGCGAATGCACAATGAAACATTTTCTTGAAATGCTTTTATACTTAACCTTGCATTCACAATGGTCTAGAAGTGCATGCACAATCGTTTACTGTGTCTCTTAGGGGGGAAAAATATTAAAATGTGATTTCCAAGAGACTGAATTGGTACAAGAGCAGATGTTAAACTCATAAAAAAATACTGCCATCAGATATTTTTTAAAAAAAAATCTTTGTTTGTGTCTGTCTATCTATATCCTTCATTTGAGCTCCAACTCTCCTTCCTGTACCCCCCAAGACCCCCTTGAACTCTCCGCTTTTTAGTCCTAACCAGCACTTTTTCTGGGTGGTTTCAGACCGAGTGCTCTCCCTGCTGACCCCCAGACACCTAATTGCTCCACTCCTTAATGTTCCCAAGGTCGCAGGATGTGCCACATCCCCGTTGACCTCCGAGGCACTTTCAATATCTCATGAGCTGAAGTCAGCAGCCACCTCAGTCTAAAACATTACCATCAGCTGTATTGCAGTAGCATCAGAAGGACCCAAAGAGGATCAAGGCCCTGTTGTGCTCAGATCTGCATAAACACCCAGTGAGAGACAGCTCCTGCCCTCGCGAGGTTACGGTCTGAAAGGGAAGGCAGGCAGCGTGAAGGCAAGTGGGAGACATGGAAGAGGAGTGTTCATGGTGATGCTAGTCACACAGCATGTTCGTCTCTTGTTCTCCCCCTCCCCCTGAAATTAAAGTAAAATAAGTTGTTGGCTTGTTTTTCGGAGTTGTAAATTACTGTTTGCAAAAGTGATCATCTGTTTCCATCCACCTTGGTTCTGCGCCAGCGCTGCTCTGGGCTGCATTTCCTGAGGAGGCCCCGTGGCTCTGCAGGAACGGCGCAGCACAGGAGCACCAGGAGATGGAAGAAAAACCCTTAGTCAGCCCCCTGCCCCTGTCAGAGGTGGCTGCAGCCGTGCAACAAGCTCATCAGGGGCAGACTGCATGCAATGCAGGGTGCATCCCAGCACACGCCTGATTAAGGAAGGAGAGAGGGAAAATTCTGAGAACTGGAAAAATTACTCTCAAGTAGGGCACAACGTTGCATCAGTCTGACCCTAAGGAGAATAATGCATTCTCCTCTTTCCTAGGCAGTGGAAGTGTACCAGCATCACAGAGCTGTGCAGCAAGGACAAAGGACAGTCTGTCCTGTCCTATGCAAAAAAGTCCTACTCTTAAAGCGAGGCTTCAGAACGGTGTGCCTGAGTTTGATTTGCATCCAGAGTGGAAACATGCTTGCCAGCCATCAGGCTAATCTGATTTGAAGCAGCTGAGATATTAAATGCACTAAACCAGAATGTATAATAGCTGTGCTGGCAGACCTTTAATTATTGTCGTGCTTGTGGGCACTGATATCATTCAAATTAAAAGCTTTCCCCACTACTTGCATTTTTTTTAATATGTTGATGTACTCTGCACTGATGGATTGTCCTCTCTTGTCCTTCTCTCACAAAATGCTTGGCACCATTTGCCCCAGTGCAGAACTAAAAATTATTGGCACTTACTTGCCATATTTTTGTTCTTTTTGTTTTGCTTTAAAGCAAAGACCCCATAACTGGAAGAAAGACGTGATGAGCTTGGACAGGCAGTGTTAATTCCTCAGTCACCAATCTTCCTCAGAAAAAGCAGGAATACTCATTATTAATAGCAAGACCAAAGTGCTGGTGCAAGCTTCCCTGGAGGATCGTGCTGGCTGATGACATAGCAAAGTTTCCTAGCTTTGTGCTGCACAGATGCTCTCATTTTCTTCTCTCAGCTGGTCCGGAGACAGATATTTTAGGCCAGTTCAGTGTTCAGCTACAGAAGCAGAAAGCTTGAGCAGCTCCTCTGAAGTTTAACAGCATCTCTCAGTTTGCACTGCTGTCAGTAATACGAGAATTTGGCTCCTTGTCTAGTACTGAGATAAGGCTGCCCATTGTAATTCTGGAACAAGTGAAACTGTTAAGTGGAATGAGCACAGGACTAGCAAAAAAGTATTTATCAGAAAAGTTGCCGACATGCTCTCCAGAGATGGAAAAACCCTAAGATAGGCAGAGGAATATTCTTATTTATTCCCCTGGATGACACGCATAGCACATCACATCTTCACAGGAGAAGCAGTTCTCATATATTCCATATTGCTTCCAAATTACAGGCCCTGCCTGGCCACAGCTGCTGCAAAACTCCTTTCAGCTCCCGCTGTGTTCTGCAGCTCCCCTTGCTGTACTCGCTATGTGGCTCATTTTATCTTTGGAGCGGTGATGGAGCACAGTTAGAACGGGACCAGGGCTCAAACCAGCGGTTGTCCCTCCCTCACGTCTCCCTTCCTCTGAGCCTCTCTGCATACTCCACAGCAACTCTTGCTTGCAGGGGAAGGTCATGCCTGCAGCCTGTTTTATCCACCGGAGACTTGGTCTACCTGCCTGAATGCAGAACCAGGAGGCAGAAAACTCCTGCGTTTGTGATCTTGACTGCAACGCTAAATCTCTCACTGGCCTCGAGCAATTCACTTCACCTCTCTGCTTTACTTTCCCCACGTGCAGAAATGAGATAATGTTTACTTTCCTCTCAGGGATATTGCAAGGATTAATTAGTTAACTGAGTTTGCTTCAAAGGTGAAAAGCGTTTTACAACTGTTAAATATTGTTGTTTCCTTGGGAGGAAAAATAGACTCCACTCCACAGAATTGCTTTTAGAAGCCCAAAACGAAATAAAAGAAAAGCTGAGAATACCCGTGTTAACACCAACCAGCAGGATGTGGGAGTGCTGAAGAAGGGAGATCATGGTAACATGGCAAGGTTTGCAAACGTGCCACCTTCCAGCCCTTGGGAAGACAGATTAGGTGAGAACGAGCAGCACGTAGCGGACAGGCAGGATCTTTTCCATGGCTCCTGGCGCAAGCCCAACATAGTTAGTCAGCAGCCAGATATCCCGGCTGTCTGGTGGCCTTCGAATCCAGCCAGTCTGGCAGCAGGCATAGTGTGGGCCATGCTGTAAAACGTGCTGTCCCAGCAGGGCTCCCAGCGGGGCAAACAAGGACAGTGCTGCCTCACGTGTGCTTCTGAAACAGACCAAGGAAAGACAAAAAAAAAAAATCCAAAATCCAAAAAAAAATCCAAACTTTCCCTGCACAGGCTTGATCCAGCCTTTGGGATTAAAGGTACATATCTATTCCTTCTGCTTTCACTACCATTACATTAAGTTATTAAGTTAAAAGAATTCAAAAGTAAATGCCCAGGACCCAAAAGGAGCTGCTGTCACAGAAAGGGGATGAGAACGTGTTCAAGAGACTAATATGAACTGCAGCACTACCTCCAGACAAAATAAAAGGGAGAAGGTAAAAGGAAAGCAATAACTCTAATCTGCCACTTAGGTAAATTGAGCAGGACAAAACCAATTACGCTAGCTAGCCTTAGAAGTGCCATTCTGCAACTCCTCAAGATGCTGGCATAAAGGCAGCATTAACAGGGTATCTACGGCAATAGCCAGCCAGCTTCTGCGTTTGGTGATGTCTCTGGGAATCTGCATGACCCTCAGGTCTGCCTCCCCACCGCAGTGTGGTCCTTCCACAGGTGCTGAAAGAGTAGCCCATGTGTACATGTTCTGTCCTACAGCAGGGAAGGTCAGGCATACACAGGCTGAGCTGCCTACCTCTTTTGCCTAAAGTAAAGTGGAGGAAGTTTTTGCAAGCTAGGATGCAAGAGGGGATTTAAGTTCTACCTACAGGGTGCTAAAGCGTTCCTGTCCATTGACTCAACTGGATCTGAAAAATGGTGTCTGCTTGTAGCCTGCACGATGTGAGAGCTTGCAAAGGTGAGGCTCTGTCATTGAGAACTAGCCAAAGGCTGGTGTTTCAGTGCTGCTGCAGTTTTCTGAATGGCATAGCTGCACAGCCTTTGCGTCGCCACCGCTCAGGCTGCTCTGCCCCCCTTCTGTCCTTGCCTGTATTTGTACCTACTGGGCTTAGGCACATTTGCACCTAAATTGCTACACACATTTTGGCTCTAACTGCTCTAAGGGGTCCTGCATTTTCTCATTTTTGTATCAGTATAAGCCAGGAGTAATCCTAGAGGAGATTCACAAGGGCAAAGCCAGTGAAAAACAAGTGAAATCAAACGGAGGCCCCATTCACAGAGACTGAAAGCTGATTTTCTTGAGAATGGAGGATAATCCATTCTAAAATAGGAAGCTTCCAGATTTCAGGACTTCTAAGAAGGAAAGTTTTTAGCTATAAAGAACAGATCATTCCCGTCTGTCACAGGCAGTGCTGCTGCTGAAAGCGATGGGTGTATTGACTGGCTTCAGCTGAGGAAGCGGCCAGGTGGAGTTAACTCTTCTAAAGAACAATCCTTCATGAGTTTACAGACAGAGAAAAGTCCACATGACCGGCCTCAGCATGACCTTCCAGGGGTAGTAAGGGCCCAAGATGTGCTCCGTATTCACAAACAGGAAGGGCAGATGGGAACTGGCCATGAGGCATCTGCATGATGTCCACCCCCTTCTGGATTAGCCAAGCAAACATCAGTGCTCGTGGACTCCTGTGTCACTGATATTAGCAAATTATTCTTACTAGTGCTCAGCATGAGAGAAGGGGGAGAAATTAGGGAAAAACAAAAACAAAACGAAAAAAGCTCGTAATATTAAAATGCTGCTGGAGCCTGAAGTCAATATTGCCTGCTGTTCACAGAGCTGCTGCTTCTGTTTGAAGGACCCTACATCTCTCTTTCTTTGCCATATTCGCAATTAGTTTTCCATACACATCCACTCCTGACTTTAAAATAATTTCCCCTTCACCCCTGAAGGAAAATGATTTTGTAAAGAAATCGCTTCCAAAATCGCAGTTCTTTTCTCGCCCGGGAGTGGCTCTGGCAGGCAGTCTGACGCATCCCAGCTTACTCCTGAAAGCATTTGTGCCTTGCTGAGCATCACATTTTGTGGCCAAGATTTCAAAGAAAGCAATCAGGACCAAAACTTCAAGCACTAACACCATATTTAGGCACTTGTGCGAGCGCTGTTTTTTCAGCAATGCTTAGCGTGTGGCAGCTCCAGATGACTTCCCCAGATGACTTCTTTCCACCCCGTGCCTTGTTTTAACACCAAGTCCCAACATAACCATGGTGGTTTACTACAGTGGCAGGTATATATTCCTCCTGGTAGACTTGGATCTGCTTTTCTGCATCCCGTGATGGTATTTGGTAAGGCTGAAGGGCAGGTGAGTGAATATCACTGGATCTTACGGCCATTTAGCACAAGCAGAAAGCCTGTGCCAGACCAGAATATTTCCACAGCATGGAGTAATTTTCTTTGCAACTTCCAGAGCCATTTTCTTTCACGCCTGCTTTAGGCATATGCATTTATTGCCCTTTGCTGAAATTCTCAAGGCTGGTTGTAAAGGGGATTCGTATAAAGCAAAGGCTCTTGGTGGTGTAGCCAAGTATTTTGCCATGTAACAGCTCTGTGTTATCTCTATCATGGGTAGCTGAGCTTCTTGTCTTGCTTGCTGGATGTTTCCTCTCTGGTTTGTTTGACATCTGCCCTTGTGTTTGGGTGCCACATGTCATGGAGACAGAGGACTCAAAAAAAAAAAGGCTGGGAAGGTGAAAAATATGGAATTAACATGGAATCATGTTATCTAAAGGAAACAGAAACTACAAAACACTGATAGCAGAAGGTGCAGTGGGCTGCGGAACATCATCCCTGACGTTACATTTAGTTCAGTCACTTACACAAGGGATGGATTTGGCCTGCCCAGCAGAAATTGTTTGCTTTAGCCAGTAATGTTAACTGAAAAAAGCAAACAACATTACTTTAATTTTATAAAAGAGAGGAGAGGAAAAGATCCCATTTCAAATTTTAGAGTAAGGGTTGGGGGGGGGGGGGAATAAATATTGAACCTCCATACGGTGTTAATTAGCTTTGGCATGGTAGCCAAACAGCAATAGCCAGAGAGGCCTGCGTAAGAATAAAACTCACATGGCTTCTGTGGAAACATATTTTCCTAGCTTTTTAAAAATAAACAGAAACCCAAATCTGTCTCCTTGACTTTTTTTTCCTCCTTCTTTTTTTTTTTTAACACAAAAGTCTATCTGTTGCAGAAGTTGTTACAGCTGCAATCTGAGAATTCAAGTTCAGAGGATGCAGTGAGCCTGGCAGTGAAATCAGGGCAACGTGAGCACTTCTGCAGCACAATATCAATACTCGCTCATTGCATCTTTAAATAGCGTGATTTTTTTAAACCCTCAGATTCAGATCTGTGTACTAATTTGCCGTTTATAGCACCAGCTGTTACATTTTAGTCCCTTGTATTTTGTATTTTTCCAGATCACCTTAAGGAATTTAAAAAATGTTTCCCAGCCTGGCGTAGAAGTGGAATAGTTAATCACATACCATTATGCAACTGATAAAATAAAACTATGCTTTTCCAGATGTCAAAATCATGTATGTGTTGGTCTAAAGCCTTGTAGTAAAATTCAACCCCACAATCCTTTGAATTCCATACATTCATTTTTATTTAAGATCTGAAGCTCAGGAGTACAGGGCAAAGGAACAGCTTTTGATTTGAGACTTGCAGAGAGAAAATTATATTTTATTAAGTTAGTGAAAATGCTGACTGCAGAGAAATTTTAAATAATTTATTTTTAAGAAATGAAAGTACTCTTATGTTCTGATATGAAAGAAAAGCTAAAGCTTTGCTGTTTATATTAGGGAGCAGAGGTGAAAAGTGGTAAACTCAGTGAACTGCTAACAGTCAGTGCCTTTCTTCTATGATTTGTCCTGGATCTGCCTTCTCAAAAAACACACATCACACACTTTTAACTATTGAAGCTCTATGTCTGAAGAAAAATATAAGGTGGACTGGAAGACCCCACTATGTTGGCAGAGGGGCTGTGGACACCAAATAAGTAAACAAGATGACACCAGGCTCTCAACAAAGTGATGGATGTCACATCCCAGTGATTGCAGAAAATTTTGCACTATAGAATAGTAGCAAATTTCTTCTTTTCTTGGAGTTCACCAAGCTTGTTTTTTGTAAACACCCCCTGTAAAACCATGCTAATGAGCATGTGGCTCTGCATGTCTCATAAACAGCAATAATCTTTCAATTTGGGGGATCACTGCCCTAGACCAAAGCTGCTGGTATCTGAGACAAGTTCTGATAAGATATATCCGATATCCCTTTCATGTGAATTCAGCTTCCTTCCTGTATATGTAAGTCCTCTGGATTCACTTTCCTCCTTCTCCATCTTCCTCCTCTGCTGTAGGTTTTAGCAATACCAGAGAAATCAAATGTTGCTCCTGAAACCATCAAGAGGCTTTTAAATGGATTGGGCCGGTGGAGGTAGGAGTCTGGATCATGACACAAGTAATAATGTGTGGCCAACTCCCAAAGAGTCTGGTGGCCTGTAGCCCCTCCACAGAAGTGGCACAAGGCACTGGACAGGGAGCACTTTGTCACAGGATCTATCTGAAATGTACAGCACCCAACAGTGAGCCACGGCCAGGCTCTCAGATCCTGTCTTGGAATCTCCCAGAAAAGACAGTGAACCCTGCTGTTCTCCTAAATCAACCTCCAGGCTGAAAAAAGAAAAATTATTTGATCTGTGGGTTGTCTGCTCAGACGGGCAATTAATTGGCCTGGAGAGAACAACATTGGGCAACCATTCCCGGTGTGTTGGGAACAAGAAAGAAGAAAAAAAAAACATAAAACCAACCAACCAACTTCCAACTCCTTGTCAAAAGCATGTAGACCTGGTGTCTGCTTTTCACTCTGACTTGGCAGGTATCTGCATCACACTGCTTTCTACCCCAGCATGGGTCTTTGGAGGTGGTTCAGAACATGCCTGTGAACACTTTTTCCAGCACCCATCTGTTCATAAATAGCCTCCTCTGAACTCTTTTTGATATGCATTCGGATCGAGCTAGTCATTCAGATCAAGCTGGGCCATCTCTGGTCTGGAAGTGAGTCAGCTCTGTCTGTTTTGTTCCTTTGAGGCATGCTGTGATTTAGCTTGGGGATGAGGGGGGAGCCTGGAGACGCCACACCTAAGATGAAATAAGCAGTTGATAGCAGCCTCTGTGCAACCCACAGAACACCCAGTATGCAAATAATAATTCCATTTAGCTTTTCATAACTTTATGACCACATTTACATACGTTAGCTATAGACACAGTTGTTACATCTGCAGAAATGACTTAGCAGACCGAGGTCTGTTCTGCTGGTTGGTGGGGAAGAGGAGAATACCAGCACCAGTTATGGCCTGTAATGATAACTGCTGAAACCATCATAGGGATTATATATGCATGGGGCTAGTTGTCGATGTACATTACAATTGGTCCTGGGTTTAGAGGTGGCTGGTTGCTGAGCACATGTTGGTTGTCCAGCAGTCCCAGCCACAAAGTTTGCCAGTAAACAGTAGAGCAGAACTTCCAGGGGAATGGAGGACACACTGACTGTGAACAGCAAAAAGCCAAGCAGTGGTGCAAGTACTATGGTTAGACCCATTCCCTATACAAGGACCATGGTGGGCCTGGGGTAGGCCCTGCCATCACAGGGGGCCAGTTGCAGTTTCCCAGCAATGGGATTCTGAGATATTCCTTTCCGGTTCTACACCCAGGCAGCTGGTGGGACAACAGGGTCTGCTCATGACACGGGACAGCTGGATGTCCTGTGTGTGCTGAAGAGCTCTTGGAAACAAGTACTGCAGTTTGGGCCAAGTGGCAGCCCAAGTAGCGCTTGCAAGTCCTGTACTTGGAGGTCAGGGTATTCTGCAAGACTTGGGTAGCTCAAAATTTTTGCTCTTGTCAGTGTCATACGGCTGAGGGTGCCTAAGGTATCATAGAATCAAAGAATGGTTGAAGTCAGAAGAGACCTCTGGAAGTCACCTACTCCAATGTCCCTGGAGCAACTTGAGGCCATTCCCTCTAGTCCTATCACTAGATATCTGTGAGAAGAGGCCAACCCCCAGCTCCCCCCAACTTCCTTTCAGGTAGTTGTAGAGAGCAATAAGGTCTCCCCTGAACTTCCTTTTCTCCAGACTAAACAACCCCAGTTCCCTCAGCTGTTCCTCACAGGACTTGTGCTCCAGGCCCTTCGGCCCTTTATCATCTTTGTGGCCCTTTGCTGGACTGTCTCCAGTAAGTCCATGTCTCTCTTATCACTCTTGGTCAGGGACTTAGAAGATACTGAGTGCATCATCAGGGTACTTTTAACCTGACAGAGTAGCTCCAGCCAGAAAGTATATAATGAACAAAATATTTCAAAAGGCCATGTGTGTCTTCAGTCTAATGTACTGCTTTCCTCTCTATTCTTTGCACACACTGGTATTCTTATTTAACCAAAACCAAATGGTAAGGTATTTTGAGCTAACATGTATTTCCACTAGCAACACTCCTTTGCCATGAAATAATTCTCATTTAAAGTTGTCTAAACTGGCCCTGAAAACTGGACTTGCTAGGGCCCATTCTCATAAGAATGGGTGCAGACCCAGCTAAACCTACTTATTTATACATAACAGGGATGGACAAGAAAATTTTGATTTTGCAGCTTGCGTGGATATTATAAAATCAGAGCTCTTACATAGCAACATTATGGAATTTCATGCCATGGTAAGTCATATGCAGAATCTGTGCACGCCAAAATTAGAATATACATATGTAAGGTTTCGAATTCAGCTTACATCAGGCAGAAGGGACTGCATTTTACAGTGAAGCTTAGGACGTGTTATGTCCAACAGCTGCAATGCACAACTCCAAATTGTGATAAATAAAGAACAGGTGAAGAGCCAAAATATAAAGTTTTTCCCAATGAAGATGTACCATGTCCTTTTCTTCTACCTATATATTATCTGCTCTACACACAACTCAGGAGTGTTGATCACACCTATTCAGATCATTTCCTGGCTTGCAGCAAAGACAGTTGTGCAGAGAGGCACATCACTCCTCATCTTCTTTTTGACTTGTCTCACAAGAGTTTTCTGCTAATGCTCCAATACTTCTAGGCCTGTCCAACAGCAAAGCAGACAGATGGTGTAAGCAGTAATCTTGCTCAACAGCCCCCGTCTAGAACATAACAGTCAGCTACCGGCTAAGTGACTTCCTACTAGTTAATGTGAAGAACTGTCCATGTTCTAAAACCCACTCAGGCGGAGGCATAAAAAAACCTGCAAATGGGCTGCAGGGGATGGAAAAGCTGAAGTGAAAAGACCTTGGAGTGAACAGGTGAGACATTTTGTCTGTATCCTGCCAGCCTCTGACATCACTGTACTGATGAGGAATCCTTTTTCAGTACATTTGATCAATGTTAAGAGGGAGAACTAAAGGTTTCTGGATGCAAATACAGCAGATTTTCATAATAAAAGCACATTTATTACCTTCCATTCTTGTCTTAAATACCTAGAGCAGATGCAGAATATTGTTGATTCATACTAACCACTTAAGCAATAACAGTTGAGTCGCAGAGCATTTCCTAGGGATTAATGAGTAGCTGGGAGAGTTGATGGGCCAAAGCAAAGCAGAGGGCCATTAACCCCAGCCAGACATTAATTCCCTGGGAAATGCCCTGTGCTTCAACTCTTATGTGCCATTATGACCTCCATCCCTTCTTTACACTGTTATACAGAGGAAAAAAAAATCTTGAGGAGGGGCAATGCTAGCTCCTGCAGGAAAAAATTCCTCAGCCCCATGGATACCTGCCCATGCCAGGAGAAACTAGCAGCACACTGCTCAGCTGTGTTCATGTGCTGCAGCTGCCAATCAAAAAACATATCTGTAGATGTTTGCTGAAGAAGTGCTTATCTGTTCAAAGTGCTTGGATAGCAATGGAGAAAATTCCTCTCTTTTGAAAGATAAGTTTATGGGCCACAAGAAATGCAATGGGCAGTTTATGCAGATACATCACTTGAAAATATAAACTTATTTGAACTTATTTAAATTAAATGTAAAATCAAAACAACATCTCAAGGCCCCAAATTATATCACAATAAAGTAACATTCAGCAATATATTGTTACTGCTGAAGTTCTAGTCAGGTGAACCAGGCGAGTTCCCTGATACAAGCATTTGCTGAAGCAGCAATCCAGGTTTGGAGGCAGTAGCCTCTTTGCACATACATAATATTTCATCACTCACCTAGTATTTTACTCACCTAGTTCTATTCAGTAAGTTCATTTCAAGTTGAGAAGGCATAGAGAATTTAGGGGAAGAAAAGGAAGACCTGTTCTTCCTCCTCTAACTTATGAGTAAAAAATAGGTGTAATGGGTTCTATAATTTCTCAGATATGGCTTAGTTCAGTAACTGATAATCTAATTATTAATAGTAATAAACCAGTTACTTTTAAACTTAGAAAAACATCTTTTTTTTTTTTTTCTTTTTTTTTTTTTTCCCCCTCATGTGTCTCTTCCATTTAAGGTACTTCATTTACACAATAAGGAATACAAGGCTATTTTGAAATTTTGATTGAATTCCATCTTTCATTCAAACACAACTTAACAAAAGTAAGAAAAAAAATCTGTAAATAAATTAATCATCCTCCATTTTCCAACTTAGAAACATGACAAAATTAAGATTCTGCTAATGCAATTCTTAATTTATCATCATAATAAATATGCATAGGTAAGTACATTTGTTTAACAAGAAGAAGGACCTTATTGAGTACGATGTCTTGTTATAAATCAAGGTGTTTTAAATGTTACCAACCCATGAAAGCTAACTTTCCTTTTAAAAAATAGCTAGCATAACTTGCAACTGCAAAAAGAGATAAAATCAATGATTTGAACCAAGATTTCCTGCTTGCTGGTTTAGATCTTGATTTAAATCATTTCACTGTGGGTGTTAGAGTTGGCTTACAGCCCTCAAATAATTGTAGGGAGGAAAGGAAATTCTGCTGAGACACATGCTATAAATGTAGTATTTGCTGGTGTCTGAGGATACAGTGACGTCTTTAAATTCAGAAATTCTGGTTTGTAGGCATTGGAAGGCTGGGTAAGTGACCGTGGCTAAGAAAAACCACAGTAATTAGTATTTGAATTTTGTAATGTTGACCTAAAATGGTATGTATAGCTTCTAAACACTGTTTAGCAACCGATCTGTTGGCCAGTTACCTGACAAATTTATCTTTCAGTGTGGGACAGATCCTGTGATCCCAAAGTTTCACAGGCAGCAGATATAACCTCCAAATCATGGGACCAACACGCATGAGAATCACTGTGTGATTCTCAGCCAGGAGAAGAGAAGAGGAGCAGAACCATACACCATAAAAGAAAAGTATGACAACAGGCACAGATATCTAGAGAAACCTGCAAAATGACAGATCGTAAAGCATATACAGAGAGACTGAATTATAGAGACTGAAAACTGGCACTGGTAAAGTAAGGTGGTGTAATCTGTGCCTTCCCATTTTCTTCAGTTCCTGGTGAACTGATTCCATAGAGCAGTGCTTTCTCCTCTGCTGGTTCTGTCAGCAGTCTCCAAATCCACGCAGCACGCCTACAGCTTCTGTATACAGCTCAAAAATAGCTTCTCGATTCATCCAGCTGCTTGAGCGCTCAGCCTGAATGCTTTGGACGGTTGGTGCTACATCTGCATTTGTCTGCTTTTTGAAGACATCATGGCTGATTGTGGTTCACAAATGAATCTTGGTTAGTGGTTTAGAAGAGGCAAATGTTGCCTTTTCTAGCCAGTATGGGTACTTTCAAATCCCGTTCAAGAATGGCTGGTATCCATTTAACTTAAGCCAGCAATCACTTACATTAAAACATGTTTTGCTCTGAAACATTTTAGAAGCAATTTAAAAGTTCATCTACACTTACTTACAAGTAGTAAAAGACTAGTTGTGATTTACAGTATGGGTTTAAAAGAGATAAAATATCAGTGGTGTAGCACCTAGTATCAGCCTTGTGATGGTGATAGGCTACGCCACTGCACAAAGCTTCCTCTTGCTTCCAGTTTTTCATTTATTTTTATTTTTATCTTTTTAATACAAGAAACCTGCAAAATAGTACAACCTCCATAGAGTTGTGTTGGTATTCAGATGTAGCTTGTTGTGGCATAGGTGTTCCCTTAGGGGACAATAAATGATGCCCTATGATGATGAAACATTATATATCATTTAGATATAACTACATCCACAACCATATCTGTACAGATATAATGACACCGGTGAAATGTCACCCTCACAACTGACACAGTTACTTGTGCAACTTTTCTGCACCAACAAGGGCAAAGAATGACCACATCCATGGTAATATTAATTTAACCCAAGAAGTTAAATCAATCATTTCAGGGGAAGGTGAGAGAAAGTTTCAGGCAGCTTTGAGCAAAGTTCTTCTCACAAAGCAACCCTTGCCTCCTCCAATAGTCTCCCAATCAGCTATGAACAAACCTAGTTGTGTATGATGCTTGAAGTGTAGTTTGTGAGCAAGCATTCAATAACAACCAGGGAATACAATATCTCGGAGAGCACTCCATCTCAAAAAACTAAATCTGCTTTTCTCAGAATGAGACAGCAATCTGACTGTGGCTAGAACAGGACTGCCAGGTATACAGCAGCATTTGTATTACTCTATTCACCATAGAAGAAAAGAATAACTCTGTCAGCCTTGCCCCCATATTGAAGCTCTGACAACTGCGGTACAGAACTGCTAGCTTTTTTTGTGTGTGTAAAGAACTGGAATAATTGTTGATATTAAGTTTAAGCTTAATCAAGAAAAGAGCAAGCTTTCTTTCTAAAGATTCTGCAGTGCCTGTGGACATTTTGTCTGCCCCGCAAAGCCATTCTCTGATGTAACTAAATATCCATTTTACAAAACCAAACTCTGATGCAACTAAATACTCTCTGTTTTACAAATGAGTGTGCTGTGATACAGGAAGGGACTCGATCACGTGGTTACTGGTGCTGGATGCCCTACAAAACACTTCAGTTCTGACACATATTTATAAGCAGTAGATAAGGCTACCATCTTAGGAATGCAGACATAAATTTGCAAAGGGTTTTGGAAATACAGCACTCAGTTGACATCTTAGCTGAAGTCAGTGGGATTTCGTTAGGGTTAATACACCCCAGAGCATCTCACAGGCAGCAGCCTGCATTCATTGCTCCGGAGCTCCTCAGAAAGGCAGATGGGCTGTGCATGAGAGACAGATCTTCTTAGTTTTCAGGTTTCCAGTAGGACTCAGTGGAATGGCCAAACTCATTGCTGTTTGATGGTTTCTATTTGGCTGAAAGAGACTTGCTTTTCCCAAAGGCTTCCCTTTATAGCAATCTGACTAGGCTCTGGAGGTCTGGAGGAGGCTCCCTGTGGAGCTTACCTGTGCTGTTCCTTTGCTGCATGGTGAGGTAGGCTTTCCAAGCCTTACAGAAGCATGCTGAGCCAAGTCCTTTACCACCTCCAAGAAACTCTGAAACCAACCTTGAGAACCCAGGTGACAGCGCTAACCTTCTGGGTCAGCTCTACATTTTATCTGTTTTTAAATTTCAATCCCTCGCTGCTTGTGATGAAGTAGAAGTCAGAGGGTGGATATGCAATGAACATTTTCAAGAGCCATACTTGTGTGATAGTCTGTTCTGTAGTGGCTTAAATACAGGCCAGAATGAATGCTTAAATCAAAGCACAAACATCTTGGCCTCAGGGTAAGAAAAGCATTTTAAACATCACTGGCCTCAAGGTACAAAAACAAATATTTGCTAAACTTCCAGACTTCAAAGAGTTGGCTTTTCTAAGACAGTTCCCTATTGCTGCTTCCCTGGGAGGCTTTTCCCTTTCTCTGCTTCCCACCCTTCAGGAAGAACACAGGGAAGGACTAGGAGCACAGCACAGCTCCAGCTCCCTCTGCTCCTGTGCAACAACCATCTCAGCTCCTCAGCTGCCAGCCAACTCTGAGAAGCAAAACTGAAAGCAGGACAACAGAAACACCGTCCTCTGGTGATGGTTCAGAGATGGACTGCATTGTTCTCATGCACTTAATTCACTACATGGATCTCAGGTAAACGCTGATCTCTTCACATCTGCTGCAGGATCAGGAAGCTTGCTGCTAATATATGCTTTTCTGCGCACCCTCTTACTTGGTGAGAGGGAACGTTAAAAATACGATTAAATGAAGAAGACAATCTCTCAGCTCCTAGTTCCAGTCAAGACACTGGATGGGATTAGGCATGACACAGGGGTTGTGATTTATTAATTTTTCATTGTCTTTTAGCACTTACTCCAGCCTTTGCAAATTGTTGGATTGCTCATCAGTTCAAGTCAACTTCCCTCCATGCCCCTAAGAATTATACAAACCACCTGCTGGGAACTCACCCTGCCCATGCACTGTCAGGTCTTACTCTTGGCACCTGGGCATGGTTGTAGGCAGAAACTTGGCAGCAGACTGCCCATTAACGCATCATTTGGGCTGGTGGCTGGCAGTAAAGTCAAGGAGAAAAGGAAACCAGTGTCACAGGTGACTGTTTCCTTCAGCCTCACTGCCCAAGCAGGCAGCCCCTGCACCTTCCTGCTTGCTCCTGCACCTTGCAACTCCTTGGTTGTGCCAGTTGTTCGTGGCCCATAATGCCAACCACACTGAAGAGGTGATCTGAGTTTGAAATAATCAATGCAACAAAAATGGGTAAATTTTTAACCTAGAATGGTTCCCTGATCCAACTGGGCCACCACACACCAAACCATCCCTCCCACACTGGAGGATATGACATTGATTTTGGGCTGCATCAGGCACCGCAGCAGCACAGGGAAGTACAAACAGCCCAGCCGAGAGCCCGGTGTTGAACAAAAAATTTGCATGTCTGATACCTGAACTGTACTTCCCATGGGGCACCGCGGCTTGACAGAGGCTGAGATTAATGTCACAATGAACTAAGTGTCAATGGGTCCTCTTCCTTCACCAAGTGCGAGCCAAGCAGTTCAGACCCGAAATATCAAAACTTCAAAAGGACTTTTTGAAATGGAACACTTCAAATTGAAATATTTTAGGACATCCTGTCCCACTGAGAAACTCATTTCAGTTCAGCTTTCATCCTGAGTCCAAACAAAAACAGATTTTAAACATCTGAATAAAGTTGAACAAAAAAAACCTCGTTTTCAGTGAAGTCGGGATTATATTTAATATCAAGTATAAATGACAACAGGGACAAGAAGGGTTTGCACAATACATAATGCACAAAGAGGATGAAAATCCAAGGATCGAATAGGTATTATCGTCCTTACACAAATCTTGTGTAAATGTAGTAAAATGACACAGCAAAATATATTTAAAAATTGCTATACAATATAATATTGTCATATCATATTGTCATACAGTACACATGTAACAATTTAAAAATTTCACATCTGGATACACAATATTCACTGCTTGCTCCTCTAATATGGCTGTATAATTCTAGTATTATTTTTGTCATAAACACTCTGAAGTATCTCTAGGTAAACACTCCCAAATAACAGAAACATTGAAGCAATAACTTATTTTCAGGAAAAGTGTAGGTAGAGAGACTAGGACTTTTACAGGAAGGTAAAAGGCATTTTGTTCTTTTTATTTTTTATTTTTCAACAGACAAGTAGATTATAGTTTTGTTGCCATCTATTGAAAATCTCAAACATTGTATAGGAAAAAAATACACACGCAAAAAAAAAAAAAAAAAAAACAAAAAAAAACCAACAGAACAGAACTCTCCACCAAAAACAAAAACAAACAAACAAAAGACTTTCTTCTTTCTATAACCTATCATGTCATTGTCTTGATCAAAGATCTATTACTCACAGGTATAGATGTTTTGTAGCGGAAGTATTAGTGCTATACAAGGACTTCTAATAATAAATCTGTATGACTACATAGATGCAGTCACTATGCCACAAACACTGAATACTCAACAACGTACTGGGGAAAAGCCAGCAAAAAATAAGTTACAGCAGCTAAGAAGAGGCTAAGAAGAACTTCTGGATGAATTATGCATTACAGAAAATCAGGCTGAGGAAAAGACTACAGGAGATCTGTACTTGGACCAGAAGGCAAAATTACAGTAAGTCACTTCTGACGAGTTTGTTTATTCGCTCCTGAAGACCTATCTCTCTAACTAAGCTACTATAATACTTGCTATTCTTAGCTCTTACCATGAGGCTGGGAGGAAGTCTCTGCTGCTACGATTACATCCTGCCTGCCCCAACCCAGATTTAGTGAACAAGCTACGCCTTTTTCTCTTTGCAACAGACTTTTCCACAGGCTTCAGTGAGAGATTTAAGGCCGAAAAGAAGGAAGTCATCATGGAGAGAAAAAAGGTTAAGCAGGACAGAGCTTTGGGGGCACAATATCGGAGTACCATTTATCCAAAATAAACTAAGTGGCCTTTGAGGAAAAGCACTGTGACTTACTGAAGGAATGAGCATGGGACAGAGCAAAAAATTAAGAAGAAATAAGACCAGAGATTTCACTAACCATAACTTAAAAATTGATTGTATCAGGACAGGTGAAGCAGACACTTCCTGAACAAGAACAGACACACAATAGCATGCTGAAGCTTTGCTGGAAGTGAGCTGTCCTTTTTAACATTTTTTTTTCTCTTTGGTGTGCCCAGAATAAAAAGTCCTCGGATACATGCACAGCATCTGCTTCCCTTCATTGTGCTCTGATGCAAAGGGAGGATAAACATTAACCAAGCTCGATGCAAATGTGAGGCAAACATTTACCTTAAAAAACCTCTGTGCTTGGGCCTGGGTTTGGAAATCTCTGCATTTACTAGGTTTGTGGGAATGACTCATTTATATGTTAACTACCCCGCGATGTTTGCTACACAGTTTCTTATCTAAAACATGGGTGCCCAGAAAAATGCTTCTTAAGGAAAAAAAAAAAAAAAAAAAAAAAGCTTTATCAGAGCTTGTGATAAACAAAGTTAATGGTATACAGTCCCAGTAATAAATGCTTGCTTATGAAGAAGATGCCACACATCTTACCTTTCAAACTCTCTGAATTACGGATCTCTTCGTATTGTTCAGGGAACTCTTGGGAACCCATCCTTGCATGGGAAGGACGATGTAAGGAGCCCACACGGCAGAGCTTTTCATTTAAAGTCTTCTGCACTGGGAGCGTAATCCTTCCAAACTTGGAAACTCAAGTGTGCCTTCAGAGCCTACAGTCAATGGCTTACCACTGTTACTGAAATAAATTGCAGACCTTCTCGTGATCTGCTCCAGGAAAACAATTGTCCCTGCAGCACAGCTCCAGCAGTGCCCACGTTCACCTGCACATCACCAGGGAGTCAAATGCAGAGACTGAACCCTGTCCAGGGCACGGGATGGGTATTTTTAGTTGTCTGCTCTGTTTGCAGCAATGTGCAATTCTCGCTGGAGCTGCATAAAAGGAAGCTGAGGAAAATACACCTCCACGTTTGCCTGAATTTCTCCTCTTCCTCCCTGTGGGTGTCACAAAAGGCTTAAAATAGCTTGTGACATGTCGCATATATATCTATAGCAGATATTTGAAAGGGACAGAGGGAAGGAGGTTAAGGTTTGAGGTACTGTTTATAAGCTTAGGGAAACCACCAGCACCGTGCTTGCTTAGCTTAGGACCAGCCGTCTCTTGAAGCCAGAGGTCAGATTTTTAATTCTACAATGCCTGCCAATTTTGGTGTTTCAGAAATGAGCATTGTGTTAAGAAATTAGGACGCTGTATCTCCGTGTCTCAAGGGATTTGGCTTTGTTCACTGCTCTGGCAATTGCTAACTGTGTCCTTTGAAGAAAAAAACCCTCTTGTACCTGCCGCTATTTTTAGTGTGTGTTTTTGAAGGAAGAACTCTGTCTATAATCTTTTCATCTAAATGATCCTCGAAGACAATCTCCAGGGCAGACACATACTGGCATATGAAATGAACGTCGTGCTCTGAACATCGCGTCTCTGCTCCATGGGCTGATGCTGCAAATCACAGTTCATGATTCAAGAAAGGAAACCTTGTCCTCTGACACTCAGCTCTAATCCCTTCTTTCCTCTGTCAAGCCACTGAAAGTCTAACTCCTAAGGAATATTGTCCATTTGCTGATATAAAAGGCCCCTTGTATGAATAAAAGCAGCATTTTCTGTGCTGTCCTGCAACAGGAAGTAGACTTCGCATGGCAAGGTGATGTATTATGAGAACCAGCACAATCCCCCAAATTCCTTCATGAGATTGAAATAAATTTTGTTTTGTTTGTAACTGCGTTTGCTATTTTTGTTAAACTGCCCTCTCCCAGGTCCTATCCCAAGCAGAAATCCTGTCAAGAAGGATTATTTTTGGCCAATTCTCCTTCAAAGGGTCACAATCAATAACCTCTCTTATAGAAGACAACCTTCGGGAGCACTGTAAAGGATGTTAATGGTAGTTCCTATGGACATTTCACTTTCTCTAAAGGCAACAAATGAAATATTAAAAAACTAGGTAGCATTTAAACGAGTCACTCACCATGAAGTCTGCCTCAAAACACACAGAGTAATCAAAACCAGAGCAACACGAGGGACCCTAGCTTTATAAAAATAATCTTTCCTCCTATACCATCCATTTCATAAAAGGCCTTCAAAATCCACAAGAGAAAAATGGTTTCTCACTTAGAGAGAAGAAAAAAAAAAAAAGAACAAAAAAAGTCTGCAGGCTTTTTAAAGGAAGTAATGTGGCAAATTGTAGCCTTGTGTAATACCATTTAAGTAAGCCAAGTTAACTACATACAGCCTACAGGTTTGTGGGGTGGGAGTTTGGTAGGCTCTAGAAATTCAGAAACATTATAATCTCCTTACTATCACCTGTAAGTGGGATATCACTCCGTGTTTTTTTCAGCACTAAGTGGCTTATCAATACAGATGCTCAAAGAATAGCTTCAGATTTTGTTACATACCATGAAAATCTTCACTTTATAACAATGCCTGCTGTTTATCAGAGTCAGCACTATATATATATATGTATATATATGCACTTGTGTAGGTATTTGTAGGGAAAGCATGAACTGAAACACCTTAATATCTTTCCTGCCAATACCTGCCTATAAATTTACTACGAACCTTGTGAAGATTTGGGTAGGTCCGTGATCTGTCAGGTACTTGAAGTAATAGTTGGGGTCATTTGTCTCTGCATCTGGAAGTAGATACAAAAGGAAGTGCCGGCAATGTTGGTTCTCAGTATTTAGGCCATGCATGAGACATGTTAGGACATACATGAGACATGGGGTACCACAGATCCTCCTGTTTTCTAAGACATGTTACTGATTTTCCCTCTCCCTGTTCCCTTTTCCTCCTGGATGCCCTGTGCAAGTATCTCTGCGTATGAACTCTGTATTGTCCATGCAGCATTGAGCTTGTCTATAAAAAAACTGCAGGCAGAAAAGCAAAGAGTTATCTAAACAAGGAAAAGGGAGGCCAACTTCCAGCTGGATTCTCTCCTGTGCAGTACATCAGCAGCAAGGGCTGGAGAGTTGGTGCTGCACTGTGCTTATCAGCTAGAACAGGACTTCATATACTACAGACAGCAGACAGCCTAACTAGGGCTATGGCTAGCTACGATTTCACTATAGTGAGTATTACATATATATATGTGTGTGTGTATAGAGAGAGAATATATATATTCTGCAGTCCCATAGTTTTGAAAATCATTCTCATGCAACTGTGCTCTGGCATCTCCATTTATTTTTTAATTGTGTTTCTAGCCTTTTCATTGCAAGGGTAACCTAAAAACCTTAATCTGAATGCAAACTGATACAAGCATCACTGCCAGCATCTTGAGGGAAACACCAACACCAGTCTGAAAGGCCTGACCCACCCTGCTCCTCTCCCTGGGGACTCTAGGACTGTGTCTACACAGCCCTTGGTGGCTGTCCCTCAGAGCAGCCATGAGCTCTCCTGGCCTCTTGCTGTCCCCGTGCACAGCTGTTCCCCAGGCAAACCTCAGAAGATGTGTGGAGTGCCTGCAGGCTTCCCAAGGGCAGCCTGCTCAGGTGTGTCCACCTGGGCCCCAGCCCTCCAAGAACCTGCAGATACGGTGCTGCAGGGCATGCTCCCATCCCACCGGTGGCTACGCTTCCAGCTTCACCATCAGTGCTAGCAGATTAATGTGACCACACCAGCCCATACTGGCTCCCTTTCAAGAGGGATTTTCCTGCCTTGAGGTTACTGCAGCAGCCCTCTGCTCCCCAGAGAGCAAGGGGGACTATTTTCTAAAGATAGCTATGAGCTTTCCACTTTCCCAGAGCACGTGAGGAACATGTGGAGAACACTGATGAGACAAAATCTGAAAGTCAGGGAGATAAACTGCTGAAAACAGATACACATTCTCCCTTTTCATAGCACGCTTAGAGCAAAAGAGGCCACGTGGCTCTTCAGATGGGCGCAGAGAATGACTTCCCATCCTCTCCACTGTTCCTGAAGGAGCAAAAGGAAAGCTTTCCTCCTACCCCCAACTGGCAAATAAATCAATTTTCAGGATTCCAATGTCAGCTGGTGGAATTAGGAAACAGTTATTTGCCTAGGACATTTGGCTGCAGAACTTGCATCCTTTTTATGACCAAGCATGAAAATGGCCTGTTAATGTTCAAAGCAAAACCAACCAGCAGCAGATTCTTGACATCAGCTCCTCACTGACAAACTGTGGACCAAAAATTATTCATGGGAATCATTCTATCAGGACATTTTCAACAGAAACACTTTTCATACTTGACTTGAACAGAAGCAGACCTCATTCTTTCTATCTAACTAACTAAACAGGCCAAGAATACATCAATCATACCAAGATCATGGGAACAAGATTGGTTTGTGTTTTGTTTGTTTGTTTGTTTGTATGTTTAAATAAGCTCATCACTAGCAAGGACGTGGAAATGAAATGTCCTATTGTCACAAACATCAGAACATCAAGAAGGAAATGCAAAATTAACATATGGCAAATATTGTAGTATATCTTCCAGGTCTGGTTTGAATGAGCTTGGAGATGATACCAGATAATCTGTGTCACCAAGTGTCTGTTCATATGTTCAAAGAGTAAAGACGGAAAGCAATCTGACTACGCATTCTTTGCTGATACCACACTAACTGATCAATCATGGCAAAAACTCATTCATAATCAGACATTTAAATTGGTTTCAAGTCACTGCATGGCATAGAGAGGGGAATGGCTCTAAAGGCACGTAGACTTTACTGCATACCTAAAATCATACACGTCCTTAACTTTAAGCATGGCAATAATTTCCTTAAAATTGAGTATTTCTGTGAATATTTGCCAGGTTGGATCCTAACTCTGAGCTGGTCTTCACAAAGACACTCAGGAAAATTAATCCAAATTAACTAAAGGCTTAATTTAAAGTAGATTAGTTAAAGTGCATTTAACCCTGTAAAGACTTTAAAATTAAAGTAGTCTTAATTCCATTCTGTATAAAGCTTAATCCATTTTCAATTTATACTTTAAGTTACTTTGGATTAATTAAGTTGAATGTCCTATGTAAATGAGCCTGAGGCCCTGATTCAGAGCTGTGCTCAAGCACAGGTATAAATCCATCCCCATTCAGAACAGCACATCCTCGAAGTCAGGTGTTTTCAATGAAATGCATACAGGTACTTAAGTATTTTCCAGAATCACACTCTTAACTATTTTACATTCTGAAACCATTTGAGAATCATAGTTCAATGGTAAGGAAAAATCATAGCCTGAAGGCCTGAACGCCAGATAAATGTATCTCATGTACTGTCTTCCAAATGATACCAATTTCTCCAGTGTGTGTAAAAGAAATCTTAAATCATTGTTTTCTGTAGGAAATCTCTGATTGGCACAGAATTAAAAACCGGTTCTTCAGGCTGGAATTATTTTTTTCCTGGGAAGAGGAAAAGAAGATTAGCCCCTCATTTCCTGGGAAGACTTCACAATGGAGTGTTGTTCTCTCATCCCAAACTGGTAAATCACACTCTCCGTTCCTAAAGGAAATAAATAAAGAAATAATAATAATAAAAAAAATCAACAACTGTAGTTCTCTAGGATTTTACATCCCATATTTTTCATCTTTTCTTTCAAAACTCCCTTCCATGGAAGCGTACTCAAAATGTTTGAACCTGGATTATTATTTTGCTGGGTATGCAGCAAGAAACTGAGAAAGAAAAAGCAACAAGCTTTATAACAAGGTCTCAGTAACTACTCTACTTCATATGTAGGTTTAAATATTTGATGTTAGTTACATATATGCTTAACTACTTAATTGAAGAGAAGTAAAACTGTTATTATTGAATAATACAGTAGTATTATTGCTAACAGTGTAACATCAAAGGCATATTAAATGGCAAGTTGTCTGCTGGCTACCTAAAGTGAACTATGAAAAAAAATCTACCTTCAGAATAAAATTCACCAACTACACTATACATGGAGCCAGAAAGGTTATTTACAGAGTCACGGAGCCCAGGCAGATATCCCAAGTCTGCTTACTCAGAGTGGCTTGGAGAAGTTGCTCACACATGATACAGCTTAGCTCTGGATCCATCCAGCTTACTGTCCAAGTACAAATTCCTTCAGTTCCCCCTGGCACTTGAACGGTTGTACTCACATGGTGCAACAGAGCATAACATAGCAATCTCCAAGATACCAGACCTGAGGTGTTGCACCTGTACAGTCTGCTGTATCCTAACACAGAGAACCAGTACAGTTGTGTTTTCATGGCACTGAGCCCAAGCAAACACTCACCTTTCAGCAAGCCAGTGCAGCTTCTGCACACAAGCTGGCACAGGTACAGCTGGCTCATGCATTTTCACCTGCTCTTCCCCTACTAGAATGGGTAAAAACAAATTGAGTATGTCTGCACCACCACCTAACCACAGCCTACCTGATGCAATGAAGCCCTTTGTCACCTGACAGTGGTGAAATGGCCACAGAAAAACTGAGATTTGACAGCTCTGTACATCAGATTTGCCAAGTGCCCATATTTTGGCTAGTTTTCCCCAAAGAGGAGAGTTCAAAGAGAAGACTTTTCCATCTTTTTCTAACTCATGCAGTGAAAAAGGGAGAATTGATCTTATGTAGGTTCTTCAAATATGCTTATCACTATGCTATGTGCACACTGTCCAAAAAGAGGATGAGGAGGTATTACAAAGAGATCCAAGGGCAATGACTACCACTTGCTCAGCAATTTACCTAATTCCTGCTGCCAGGAACAGCAACTGCTTTGGCCCTCCATTCTTTTGCTGCCTTTCCTTACATTATTGTTCTACAGACTGGTGAAATTTACTACTGCCATCTTTCCCACTTTGATAGGCAAGGAGAAAAGAGATTCACAAGAAGAAATGCATAGTTGCCTTCAACAATACTTTGCAGAATGGTTGCTTTGTGAACATAGCAGTCGGTGGCATAATGTGGAGGGAGCATTGATTGTAAATGGGTATTCTTTTTAATTTCACTATCATCGTTTCCAGAATTTCCATGCCTCTCTTTTAGTTGAAGTGATGTTCCTGCCACTCAGGGCTAAAAGAGGTTTTCAGACGGGTTTGAAGGCTGTTAGCCACCATCACACACCAGCCACTCTCCTTGTGTTCTCTACATTCAAGCACCCAGTGGTCTCTCTGCTCTTGCTGGTATTTCCTCTTGAACCAAGCACCTTTACTATTTTTCAGTTTGCAGATGTGGTCTGGATGAGGACCAGTGCATAGCTGAGGTGTGAACAGTAAAATAAGCACCCCAGTCACAGGAAAGCAACTTCTCCCATGCACACTTTAGGCTGGCAGCATTTAACTGGCACTTAGATAATAAGGACATCTACTTCACTGCAAAACGCAGTCGGGACTTGCAGCCATGAAATGGACTTGATAGCCTTTAAATGCTGTTTTATGGTGCTGGCTTACAGAGATGGCTTGGAGCCGACATGGCAGCTCATTAACACTCAGTTAACACTTCTCTATATAGCACAGCATTGACTTTTACATTTTCTTATTTCCAGGGGAGCAATGTGCGTGGAATTAAAGGGAGGCATGATAGTTTAAGACACACAAAATATTATGAACAAATCAGTTATGAAAATATTGAAATAAATAATTAAAAATATTATGTCCTGAAATTACTATTTGTGAATATCGAGTCCAGGAGAAGCATTACTTTTACCCTGCCAAGTTTCCCAATGCAGGTGATTTCTGAGAGTCCCAGCTTCAGCTGCCGGGGACAGATATCTACAAAGGAGTAGTTTGTTATCTGAAACAAACAAAAACCTACAACTCACTTTTCACTTGTAGGCTGCAAAGTAGTGGGAGAGTGCAACCCGCTTTCTTTGATGCTGCACTCTTTGGCTCTGAAAGCCAGAATGGTCTGTTCTTGCAAATAAAGCAGTAAAAGAGGAAGTGAAAATGTCAGGTTGCATTTGATTTCCAGAAAACAGACTGTTTCCTATAATAAAAGAGAGCAATCCCCAGGTGAAATGAGGATCTTTCCATTTACTGGTCACCTCAGACTTCAGACAACATGGTGAGAGCATGCAGGAGATTAATAGGCAGGTTAGCTTCCAGCCCTCCCCACTGCAACATCTGCCTGTGTTAACGAACAGCCTTGCACACAGCAGGTAGAAATCCTGCTTCGGCTGCTCCCCATCAGCACAAACCCAGAGTTTAACAAAGGATCAGCAACCAACGATGTGCAAAGCTAGCCGAGGAGGAGGAGGGCATGTTGAAGGTGGCCAGCAGAAACACCAACAGCCTAACCAGCTCCCCAGAGGAACCCCCTCTCCCTGCCTCACCTACGTTTGTTGGACAGCCTCTCCTGGGGTGCTCAGCAGAAGCAAAGTCTGCTTCTTCCTGGAAAGGTGGGCATGGGTGTGCTGCACATCAGGATGCCCCGCAGAGCTATCAAGCTGGCCTTAAGAGAGGGGCAAGAGAGCTGCATCAGTGCAAAGCTCCACCTGGCCCAGGCAGCCCCACTGAAAACCCTTTGGGTGCTTCTGCGCAGCCCCGCGTTGTGCCAAGCTGGCAAACCCAGCCAGTGCATTTGCAAAGGCGGCCTTTACGCCAGAAACATTGCATGCACAGATTAAGTCATTAAGCAGATTTCAGCTGGATGTCCATGGATGAATTCTGGCTGCTGGCATGCGAAAGATGGCAGGCAGCAATTGAAGAAGTGGCTTCTGGCGTCTGAAAGGGGTTCGTCTCACAAAAAAGATGCAGTCTTAGATGTGGAAGGTAAAGGGAACTGAAGTTTCTGTTGGAAATGCGAGTGCCAATGGAGATGGAAAAGCAGTAGAAGGATCAGCTAGAGATAATATATACAGACAGAAATCCCTTTTTGGTGAAAATGCCCATGAGGAGTGTCTCCATGTAATGCAACAAATTCTCTGGTGAGTGGGCAGATGAGACAAAGGCAAGCCTGACGCAAGCTGGGTTTTTGCTCTTATTTGCAAATGAAGCAACTATGCTGTAAGATTTTTAATGACCTCCGCCACTCCTTTTTCCTTTCTCCTCAGACAGCCCTCAAGACACTCAACTGCAGTCATCTTTCTTATTGATCACTCAGTGCTGGGTGTCCTGAAGATTGTATGGGTTGGTATTTGCTAAACTGTAATTTGCCACAATGTCATAATTGGTTTTATTTTTTCAGATGTAAAATACCCCTAGTCAGAAATACAAAATATTTAAGGGCTCATAAGTTGGCCAAATATTACTGCTAATTACAGTAAAACCAAAAAGTATATCCGTTGCTATAGGAGAGGTCTCCCCATTAAATACTCTGTCCCTGCTATGGATGCAAAGATGCACTGGAGTTGTTATACAAACAGAATGTGAACTCTTTGACATGGGAAAAAACAAACAAACAAAAAAAATAAGCAAACAAAAAAACATGCAATGTTTTATAGCCAACCTCATTTTGAAAAATGGCTAAACCATTTTATCTGAAACTTCATCATCCCTATCTCCCTCCCCCCAGGTAGACACAACAAAATTATAATTATCTTAGGGTATGCAGAATGCAAAACTGCAACCCCATCAGTTGAAGTTTGGCAAAGGGTCTGAAAAAGAGTTATAGTGGGAAGTGTCAGGTGAGCTCAAGAGGAAGAGTTACTGCATGCTTCACCTGTAATGTCTTCACTATTGGGGTCTTGGATATTATAGTGGTGGCTGCTACTAAACACATCGGACTAATATCCTTACATTAGTCTCTTTTGGTGATATTGGGAAAATGCCCATAAGGTGATAAGTGCTCAGCACATGGGAGGATCAGATTTTATGTAAGTGAACTCATTTTTCTGGGGCTTTGGCACTTAGCTACATATATAAGAAGCAGAAAATAGGACAAAACCAGCAAAGTAATATTAAAACACGTGATGGTGGTTTATTAAAAGACTTACAGCTGAAAAATATGAATGCCACCTTTTTGTCTCTACACATAATGTATCAGCCCTTCTCCGAAAGCTCTTTGAAGGCAGAGAATCCAGAAGTAACAGCTGAATTCTCAAATCGAAATGCCAATGAGCTGGAATATTCCCCTCAAAAGAGATGCTGGTGGCTTTATTGAAATGACTCTCCAAGAAATGGCTGGCTCCCAGAGCATAGTGGGGGAGCCAGCCGTCTCCTGGAACTGAGTTGGCATAAATGAGCAGTAATCCAAGGCAGTGTCCATGCCAGGCCTCTTGTCATCATCTGACCACGCTGCTGGGATGTTCGGTCTCAGGACCCTTGGCTGAAGGATCCCAGGCTGCCTGTCAGCCAGAGGTTTCATTCTTTCTTATCCAGGACAAGGAATCAGCAGAAGCTCAACCAGGATTTTCAGAAAGGTACTTGGTGTGGCACTATGAAAGGGAGGCTGGGCCTCAGGGAAGGGACTACAAGGCAGCGCTGCCAACTAGTGCTGCTTGAAACAAAGCTCTTGTGATAGCATCTCCTCTGCTGGGAATGAGCAGGAGCACCAGCCAAGCTTGCGTTCCAGTAGACTGCAGGGCTATTTGAGACATCAGATATGCTGAATGGAAGATCATCACGCTCTTGCCAGTCTGCCTGATGTAGGTGAGCTGCTATATTTACAGATGCCTTGGTCTGTAAATAAATGAAATAACTATGAGTAACTGCAAAAGCACCATCACATTTACCTAGTATAAATAAACTAAAAACAAATGTATCTTGCACACAAACTGTTGGGCTTCTCTAGCAAGCAGTACTGTGACCAAAGACCTTACAGAACAAAAGGAAACAGAGCACTAGAAGAATCATATGCTTGTTTCACTATACAGTATACGTCACACAAACTTTGCATCCAAATCGAGCAATAAATCTACATTGCTTTCCATCAAGCAAATTGCCAAGTTACTTATCAACAATGGATTTAGTTTCAGTGAAAGTTGCATATAAGTGGTGGAATTATTTGCAAAGTCAGATGAAGTGTTGGTGATCATATTCTCACCATATGATAAAAGGATATTTCACTGAGCCTCAGGACACAGAGTAACAGCATGGTCCCTCCTGTGATCTTGTTCAGGGAAAGGTCAGCTAGCTACAGAAATTATATTTACTTTTGGAGCATTCAGCTACATAAGCTACCAGCTGGGAAAAAAGCGTTGAGTGACTCAGAGGAGGAAGCCTCTACACCCCCAACATGAATTGAAGTTATGAAGGGTTAACAATGAGAAACGCTGGAAGATTGTTCAATCAGCTTATCTGTGCCCACTGTTCCAAAAAGAAAGCCCAAATATTCCCAAAGTAGGGAGGATTCTCCAAAGCATTTAAAGCCATTCTCTATTTCACAGATGAAAAGGTGCATACACATCCATGTTACCATGGAGAAAACTATATCTATGCTCTCTCCTACTTGTGGATTTCAGGCTTTGAACTTTAGATTAACACAGGGAATTTTTTTACCTCCACCTAACCCTTCCCCACAATACAGATGGTCCTGAAAATGAGAAGTAAAACCATTTACTAAGGGACCCACAGGGTTAGATCCAAGCCCCAAACTTTACACTAAAACTTTCAAACCTTTGGCATATTTAAACCTATTACTGCATTTTGCACGATGGCTGTTTTTTCTAACATACTGGATCAAATTCTGAAGCCTGACCTCTTAGGACAGATTCTGATGCCCTTCAGAATGAGTTGCATTTTTTCCCATGAAGATCCCCAAAGTAAAGAATTTGTATGAAGAGAGACAAGAATGTGATGCTTTCTAGCATTTGAAAGCTGGATTCTGATCCATATTTTATAGGTTAGGTCTAGCCCACAATCAAACTCATTTGGCAACACTTTCTCTTCTAATTGAGATATATAGTTCAGCATGAATGAAATAATTCCATATTTAAAGAGGACACTAAAAAGCCTTTTTCCAACAGATATCTAAAATTCCATTTATAGTAGTAAAAGCCTGATTATAGGATGATGTCATTGCTTGGACTAACTTAATTCTAGCATCAGATGAATAAAGCTAACGAAGGAGAGAAGTGTAGCAGTGTGTTTAGCTGAAATTAATACTTTTAGCACTGTATGTTAAAACAGGTAGCATTCTCCTAATATTTACTTTGATATGTGCTTTATTTCCATATAGTGCCAGGGCACTGATTAAATAATATTCATTAAAAAATGAATAAATGAAAAGAAAAACTTCTAAGGATATATTAATATTTAAAAATTAATATATATAAAAATATATATTTAAAAATTAATATATATATATATATCACTGTTTCATTGTTATACTGTTCTCTTCAGTCTTAAGTTTTGATATTGGAAACTGAACTGACCTTCTCCAATGAATATATTGCTCAGGACCCTGTTGACGCTAATCGGACTCTATAATACTAATTCTATAGGGGTTTCACAAAAATGAGAACACTCCAAGTACAAAAGCAGTACAGAAAAGAGACTAAGTAAAATGGTACCTTCTTACTCGTCATGCATCAAAACAGCAGGGCAAGCAAGCCTCAGAGCTAAAGCACTGACTGTGATTTCCCACCTGCTCCCAAGGGATGTCACGGAGTGCACCATGAATGCCTCCCTGCCCCACCAACCATGGAAGCCAGGGCTTGTACAGAAGTTGGGGAGGGAGGTGAGCTTTCCCTCCACACATAGTCAAGATGTTGCCAGGGTGCTCATCCAGATCCAGAGTTTAGGGCTCGTTCTTGGATCCCGTGGTTTAGACGCTGCCCGTATCTCTCCACTTTATAGACAAGAACAGCTGCTCACCAACCCACCCCCAACCCGCTAGAGAAAACTCTGATCTGAGAAAATGAGCTAAATTCTATTCTGAGTCCTGCTTTATCAATAACATTTTCTGTTAATAACATTGGAGCAGGAAAGATCTCATGGGTCATTGAATTTGAGCTCCTTTATCATAAAAACTACATCACAAAATCTGTTTTATAGAATTATTGAGCTTAGTCTTATAATAAGCTAAATTGTTTGTCGCCACCACTCTTCCTGGGACACTTTTCCAGAACCCATTTCTATTTTCTATCTTTAATTTATATAGCCCTGGAGATTTTTACTACAAGCAATGATAAGCAAGCCAAAAAGAGCTTAGTTTAATTCTTGAAACCAGCATGAGCAAAGAAGGAAAGTCATTAGGAGAACGTATCTCTTGGGAAGTAAGAAAGTAAGAATTCAAAGGTATAAGAGAAAATAAGCATCAGCTGTTCTCATATTGATCACTGACAGGTGTTAATTGAATGTTCTGGACCTACATCAACTTTTATCTGATTTGGTTTTATTACCAGGAATATGACCCTGCTCTTTAGGATGGGGGGAAGTTAAACCTCCAGCTCTGTTCTCAGTACCTAGCCAAGAATAGGCACTTCAGATTTATGGGGACCAAAGAACTCAGTGATGTTTATGAGGGACATTGTTTTTAGATATAATATAATATAATAATATAATTTTAGATATAATCCAGCCTAGAAAATGTTCTAATTACAAATGTTTATTGTTTATTTACAATGGAGGTGGACACACGTTTTCATAGATGAAAACTGTAACTTCTAATTCTAGTTGCATGCCAGAAAAATCATATAAAATCTTGACTTTAGATTTAATTTCTGACTTTAGAAGTGACTCAGTCTGTGTTCTCACACCAGTCTCTTGTCCTCTTTCTGTCTCCATTTCCTCATCTTTAAAATATGGGTAATAATACTCCCGCATCCCTCGAGTGTTTCTTAAGCTTAATTAACTCAATGCTTACAAAGTGCTTTCTGATCCAGAGATGAAAGCGCGACACGTATCCAAAGGATACTATTCTAGGCCATTTGTAAATAAATAAAACTGTTCTCTCTAGGTCTTATTTTTAATACAGAATTGGAATGACCCAGCCTCAAGCGATCTTCTCTCATGGAAAAGGCATTGGGAGGCAGGTCCGTGGCCAACATTTTCTCCCAGGTCAGTAGTTCTCCTCTGCCTGGGAAATGTGAGAATGTGGCTGCAGGCCAGCCTTCTTCTGCACAGAGGGAGGGAGCCGGAGCACCAGGCCTCTGGCCAGCACTTGCCAACCGAAGCCGCGCTTTTCTCAGAGAAAGAGAATGGGAAAATGCACGCCTAAGCCAAGGGGTTGTGCTCAGCTGAGAGCTCTGCAGCTGTCCTGCTAGGAAACGAACGTGACGCAGGGGCAGCGAGCTGCACAAGAGCTCAGGGGCCCCTTGTACCTTGAAGGAAGGGGAAGCGGAGGTCAACAGCTCTGGCCAGTCTCGCGCTCCCCCAGGGCTACAGCTCTGCAGATCAGACTGCTTGAGGGAGGACACGATTTTCGGAGCTGACACTCCGCTACAAGGCCAAAGATGGGAAGCCCAATAGTGGGACCAAGGTTTTTCAGCTAGGTTAAAGCGTCTGCTATTTTCAGCATGCAAAGCAGCTCGCACGGCGTTGAGTCACCCTGCCTCAGTGTCCCGGTCTCCCCCGAGCAAAACGGGAGACATAGCAAACAAGTGTCACGGGGACTGTGAGATGCTCGGATGCTAGAGGAAGGGAGGCCATATGTGTTGTTACTAAAAAAAGTGACAGCTTGGATTAGGGCTATTTTGGGACAACAGCGCTGTGATAGCTTTCCATGCAACTGCCTCCACCACAGAAGAAATGAAACGTATACAGGTTTAAGAAAAATGTGTGTACACACATGCACACGCTGCTGTATGCTATGCTTCTCAGGCCAATGATTTTGTTTGTTACATTGCTCAGGTGATAGATAGCATTCAGAAATTCTGGCAGCTCCTGAGCTGCGTTTTTAAACAGCACAGATTATGCTGTGAGATAGCGTTGGGTAGCCCAAGAGTTACAGCATTACGGGCTGGTAGCCTTGAGGGTGAGATATAAAGAAGACGACATGGGTTTGGTGGCTATGTGGGGTGCCTGGCATACTCTCACTGCCCACACAGTCAGGGAGGGTGAGGTGAACACCGGCATCATGCCATGTACAGGATCAGAGCAGAGTGGTGAAGAAACAGTGGTAGTGACAACGCTGCCTCATTTTCATCAGCTTCTGGCTAAGGCTCTGAACACTTCACCACCACATGTGCCTTGTGGTTGCTTGTGACCTTCTGCAGGTCTAAGTTTTTATATCTACCCCTGAGCGGTGAAAGATAAAAGCTTTGAAATATATAGCTACGAAATAAAGAACATGTGGGGCACATATATAGCTTATAGCTGTTTGCCATAAAGGTCTGTACAATCTTATTTTTCCTTGTCGTGCACATCCATGCCCCAGACCATGCCATAAGCCAAGTAGTAGGGAGAAAAGAAGCCACTGGACAGGATCGCTTGAACTCGCACCCAGACTTTCAGCAACTGGAGGTGAGAGCAGGACATAAGGGTTGCTGAATAGACCTCTAGCACTCACGTAACTCTTCACCTAGGACAGTTCATGTATTTACTGAGATATGGACCTGGCATATATACAAGTGGGCTTATGGTAAACATAGTGGTTCAAATCTGACTTCATCAAGCAACCCAGAGTTTCACCTTTTAAACTAAGCTTTGATATCTACCAATATGCTTGTATTCATACATATGCCCCTATTCTACATTTCTTCTTGTTGTTTAAATTAGAAATGTTGCAGTAATGTTCACTGCCTCTTAAGTCTGTGAACAGACGCTGAAATTAAAGGATTGTGACAAATTAACCCCACTTTTCCAAATATCAAAAATATTCATGTGTGTTAAACTGCTTTATTTCTTCCAATTTATTTCCTCTTATTTATGGGTAGTTCACATGCTTCTGCACTAGCAAATACAGTGTATGTGTACATGCAAGACAAATTATTGGACTGAATTAATACAATCACCATGATTTTCACCCAGGACTTGACTCTGACAGTTGCTAAGCACCACAGCCTGATGCAAAAAGACACTGAAATATGCACAATGGCTCTGTGACAGACAGCACTGACCTGCCATGCCATAAAAAAGAGCCTATGAGAGGACTTTCTGGTTCGTCTGTAAAAACATTTCAGAAAGGGCAGCAACCACCAAGCAAGGAGGGATGCCAGAGAAGGAAGGATGCTTAGGCAGGGGCAAAGCAAGAAGAGGTGCCCAAGCAGGAGCAAGAGGGACACCTGAGCAGGGGAGATGCTGGACAAAGTGAAGGCACAAAAGGAGCCCAATGCAGGCCAAAAAGGAGACGCCCAAGCAGGATTGAGATGAGGCTCTGGAGCAGGTTCACCTCTGAGGGGACTGTGGCCCATGGAGGAACCACATCAGAGCAGCAGAGTAAGAAATGAGGAGCAGCAAAAGGGAAAAACCATGTGTTGATCCTGTCTCCTGCACTGCCTGTTGTCCCACCAAAAGGATGGAAAATAACACGCAGCGAGGGCACTGGAGGCTGGGGATGGGGAGGAGAGCTTTCACAGACACAAGTGGTGCTTCCCCTACGTGTTTGTTTTCTGTATTTCTAAATACCAGGATCAAGGACTAGAAGTTTATATTAAATGTAATAAACTAAATTCCGTGAAATTCCCTAACTTGAGACTGTTTTTCTGTCCACAACACTTGGATAACAAAAGAATCAACAGAAACCTTTACTCCAAAACTTGAAATAACTACCTCCCTCTCAGTAAAAGCTGAGTAAAAAGGGGAAACCCTCCCTTCTGCTATCTTCATGCTCTCACCATGTTTACCCCAGATACAAACAGGCCTGCACTTTATGGATTGGACAATACCCAACAACTATGGGAATTAAAAGATAATAACGTGCTAAAACACTGACTGCCAGAGCTAGACAGACACCAGGGACAAGGAGAAATGTTTTTTCCTATCCAGCTGCTTTGAATTCAGCTGAAATGCAGCGCCTTTCTGAGAATCCCAGCAAAAAATGGCTTGTACCAAGCGAGCTCGTCCCACTGCTGCCTGCTCGCTCAGGGCTCGGACAGCTGGGGGCATGGATGGGGTGGCGTGCACCTTCTGAGGAGGGGGGACACGTCATTTCCCACACCAAGAAATGTCAAGCACAGGAGAACGGGTGGGACGAGAGGGAGACTGTGATGAATTTTGGATGCTGCTGGCCCTCGCCCAGGCTCTCATCAAGGGGTGCTCGAGCCTGCATGACCTGGACAGGTTCCCTGCAGGGCTGGAGCCAGACAAGCACAGAGAGCGTGGAGTTTCTCCCCAACTCCAGCTTCATTTCCCTTAGTACAAGAAGAGATCCCTGTAGCCACACTGACCAGCCCAAATGCAATGAGAGGTCAGAGAATGAGCCCTGATCATTGTCTAGCACGAGGTTGCATAGACCTTGGAGCTTTCCACTTTTTCCATCCTATACACAGGAGTACTGCAAGTGCTAATGTTAAGGTAAACCTCTATTTTTAACCACAGCCCCTGCAATTTTTCCCTGAAATTTCCCCCATTTCTCCCAACCAGGTTTGGACTTTTGTGTTTTCTGGACAGAAGCTGGGAAGGGCTGGGAACTTCGCAGAGAACCCCTGCGGATGGTTTACAGGCAAACTCTTGCTAATTTACAAAGGGCACCCAATGTTTAAGTGTGGTTGCCTTTTCAGTTGATTCACGTAGCTCCATATAGAACAAAGACTGGGATTAGCACTTCAGGGGTGTGTAAATAATAATCAGCAAGGCTGAGGTATGCAGATACTATTTATCTCAATAACTCCCCTTTTACTTACGATGACCTGAATACACCTACATCAGCTGCACACATCAGCTGATGTGCAGTCTCCAGGTAGATTGGCTCTCAGGGCACAGAACTTACAGCACAACCAAGAGAACAACAGACTTTAACTCATCTTCTCCAAAGCACAGTAACACAAGCTCATTAATGTAATAAAACCCATTTTTTCTTCTAATATGGCCTCTTTGCTAGGCATGTTGAGTCTAGTATACTCTTGTCCTCCAAAACTTTACTGGCTTATTTGTTTTGTGCAAAGTAGCACAACACAGCTGCTCTTTATGGACTGAAACTTTTACCTGGCACTGAAATGATCCTTGGCTTCATTTTATAAAGCTGTGGAAAACCTCAACCTGTGATTATTCTGTTAGCTTTAAAAATGGCTTTTGTTTTCACATGCCTTTAGTGCTCTCTAATTGTGCTAGGGAGTTAGCTGCATAATTTCCCTGTGTTGATTTGGAAACTATTCTTTCTGCCATAAGATCCATGTGTGTGCTTGTAGCATGGAAAGTTCCAGTTTGTGATTCAAAAGCTGCCATTCAATTAGATATGGACATTTCGACTTCAGTCTGGCAAAAACACTACAGTGATTTCCCAACATCACAGATGCTTTATCTGCACACAAACCCTCCAGATGCTCGTGCTGTCACATACATACCATTGAAGGCTGTCCAGCAATGCTCCAAGATCCTAAGAGCATTTACAAAATCAAGCTCCACTGCACTCACCAGCAGAGAAATCACACTGAAACATGATGTGAGGACATTGCAGTGAAAGCAATGACCACAATGGGCAGGCACCAGCAGGAGCTGAGCACCTCTGGACCTCCAAAGGTCCCTGGTGTTTTGTTCTTCAGTCTGGCAACCAATGCATCATTAGGTTTTAAAGAAAGGCAAGAGTAGGTTCAAGGCATGTAGGGCCTGACTCAAAGCCCTCTGCAATCAGAAAGAAAATACCACTGCTGTGTGGGGTAGTGGTGTTGATCTGTGATGGAAGTGTCTTCGAGAAACATCAAGTAAAAGGAGACAACTGGAGATAAAAATATATTGCCAAATTTTATCTGGAAAACTGTTTTCTAAAGCTTTATTTTGATACTAATTTATACGAGTTTTAATTTTTCTTGTAGCCCTTTCTATTTGTTTGAAATTTTGCTGCTTATGCCCATGACCTAGACTTTACAGAATGGAGCACTGTTATGCTCAGGTGCAAGGAGTATCTATCACAGACACGCCCATAGCTTTGTCCAAATCTCATTCTATATTACTTTGGTCCTTCAGAGAAAGACCATAGCCTCACACTCTTAAGTAAAGAGGAAGAAAGTGCTCAATTGTGATGATGAGCAAGATAAAAGAAGAAAAAAATGTTGCCTGAACCTACCCATGGGGAACAGACTGTCTCTACTGGGGCTTCTCTGCAGGGAAAGACACCATCACCAAGGGGACTTCCACTGTGGCAGCAGAAATAATCCCCAGACTGTCCCCACTGAGGCTGTCCCTCCGTTAAAGTTGTCGTCCAGTGGAGGAATGGAGCAGCCTATTGCCCCACTCAATGTCAGCTAGAGTGAGAAAAAAATTTTCTTTTTCCGCTCATCATTTTCTGAGTTCTGCTTCTGGCAGGGGAAAGGGCTCAGTAGCATTCTCCAGGCTGTCAGTAAAGGAGGGTGGGGTTTGCTGTGGAAGAGAAGGGATGAGCAATCAAAATCAGTCAAATCACTTCGGAGCAGTGTTTGGAGGAGTTTGGGGAATTATGACGGGTTTGGCTCAAAATTCCTTTCAATGCAATGTGTTGAGAGAGGAACAGTATTTGATGAAAACACCAGTTCAGTAAAGCATTAAGCGGATACTTAAAGTAAAGTTATATTTAACCTTAAAATTAACTGAAGGCAACTATAATCCACAAACTTCAGAAGAGTCCTTTTGCCTATTCCTTTGCATGGATTTATTCCTTACCTGACCCAAGAAACCACTGTACTGAATGTGTTCCCATTTTTCTCTTCTAGGAATGGGCCAGAATATTTTTTTTTTCTTTCTTTCCCAGAAAAATATCTTTAGTAAAAAAGTAAATCTTCCCCACCCTCCTGCTTATGGACATGATGTTGTGGGGTTATACCATGGATTTAAAGAGGTGCTCATAGTTACACAAGTGTTTTCCTGAATCAGAATTCAGAACATAAACTGGAAATAGCAGTGGACACTGACTATAACCTACTGAAGTCCCTGAAGTTGACCAGGTACTACCTGTCATGTGACTATGTCAAGCATTTGCTTTAAAAGCACAAGGTTACAGAACTGCAAAAGAACAGAATTAGTGTACTTAGATACATTCTCATCTCAGAACACTGTGCTCAGGTTCTGCAGTAATAAGTTTGATAAAATCTCTCAGATTTATCTATACCATCCCACACTCTTTAGAGACACAGGGAAAAAATATATTCCAAAGCAAGATTAACACATTTTGGATCTGAAAAATATTTAGCTCCCAGGACAGTAGCTATGCATGCAGATATGAAGTAGAATTGAGATGAATGCTAACCTCACCAATCTCAAGTGAGCCCAAGGGTGGGAAACCTTTTCCTCGCTGATTGTCTAAGAGAGCCTTCTAGCCCCAGTAACACTCACCTCACCTAAAAATAAAGCAAAAAGAATCCCACAACGTGAAATTAAGTCACAGATCACAGCCAGCCATCAGCCAGTATTTCCCTTCCCTGACCTAGACAAGCTTTGTAGAGCATGAACCTTAACTTCTTGTCTGTAACTGTAAAGCCTAATGCACATATACATCACATTGTAAAAATTGCAGTTGCCATAGAGGAACACTACAGATTGTGAAATGGCCCACACTTTTATCTTTGTAAGTACTGTTTCGTTCATAGCCTTGTTTGTAGAATGTAATGTGCAAAGACTTTCTGCAGACTTAAAAGCAAACAAAGAAACAACAAAAAAAAACACACCACAATTTAACTAACAGAAGGAGTTCAGAATGAGAGGCAAGAATTGTTCCATTCTTCCTGATGTAATTCCTTTATTTGCTTTATTTACAAAATCGGAAAAATAATGCTCAGCCTTCCCTTCTACTTCATGAGTCTGATATGAAGCCCATACGTACAGTACACTGAATATGCAAAAGAGTATTTAACTGTGATATTTGATCTTGTATTCAGTGACTGGAAAAGCATGTTCCTTTAAATACCATCTAGTTTGATTGGAAAATTGTTTGCTTCAGAAAAATCGTCTCTGGCACTTTGAAAAAATGTATTGTGTGATAACTTTGTTTTAGTCCCATCTTTTATTGGTTTGTTAAGCCATTTCATTTAGTGTTAATGATGCAAACCATCTTGTTTAATGCTTTGATGCTGCCTAACATATTATTGCTTTGGTCTGCAGAATAAGGCACTTCTAATACCCCTCTTTTCAAAACCATTATCATTATTTAATTTTTATTACACAAGTTTGAAAAAAAACGCTGCCTCAGTACAAGTAATTTATATATTAACTAATACCACAACAGCTTTTAAAAATGACTGCAGTGTTCCACAGCATTGGCCCCAGACATCCCAGCAGGACATCACAGCAAGACTTGTATAAGCGTTTGGGACAAGTACCCGGGACAATGTCCCCCTTTAACAGCCAGAGTACACTGCCACACGGTGTCACAGCAGCATCACCACACTGGAATGCTGAATTTATTTACACAGGAGTGTTCTAGCCAGAAGTTTTTAAATGAAAGAGACGGTGTAGCTTTGGGGGCAATCCTAACTTGAACAAAGTTCCTTGTTCAGTGTCAAGAAAGTGACGTTTCTGATTCTTACAGGCCTGTTGACAGTAAAAACACAGGCTGGAGCAAGCAGCAGTGGCAAGCTTCGCTGCTTGAGGGAAACACTGCAAGATTTTCTTATGACTACGACTAACCTGCTGGTGGGGCATCTGTGGGATCACCACAAGATCCCAGCAACACTTTTGAAAACAGAATCACCAATAAATTGAGCCCTGCATTTGTTATTAGAGGTAAGACCAAGCCCTTACAACCTTACGTGAGAGAAAGAAATGGGAGTAGGTTAAAAATCCAGAATTCTGGCGCAGTGGCTTAGAGGCATACCAGAGGTATTTCACTTCATGTACTCAGACTGTAGCTCCCTAACCATCCCTCACACCACCACCGCTACCCATACACTTACTTCAACTACAGATTTCCTCTTACTTCAGTAGTCCTCCAAGTTCAGCAGGTAATTATGAAACCTCTTTGGCACCAAAACTGCTGTGACGTGCTGCGAACCTATTTATTCCTTTCAGGCAGATATCTATGCCTCAGCATAGACCCATAGTCTCAGCCCAGGTTTAACATTGCTGCTGATGTTTCTATCTTGGTCCTAATGGACGTAGCGGCTCTTTGAGCTTCATGTATGTTTTGAATGGGTTATAAGGAGGTAAATATTTTTACATTCTCCAAGAACAGACAGTATAGAGATCCAAGGGGAAAAAAGGCACTGAATTCTGCAAATGTACCCCAGACATACTCAGCTACATGATTAATATACATAGAAACAGTAAATAGTGCCTGAATAGTAGGGTCATTAAAAAGCGGCTGTCTATCAGAAAGACTCTTATTTTTATAGGTCTTACTATGTTTATTTTTTTTTAAGAAATAGAATAAGCAAAATTCTATTAATCAATCTAAAGCATCTTTTACCCAACCACAAAGTAGGGTGTTTTTTTTTTTAAATCATTTTCCCCCACTATTCCAGATTACATATTTTTCTTTTCCATTCCACCTGTTCCAGTAACCAAATTATTTACCTCAAGGCTCTGTTTCTTTCTGCATAATTCTTCACTTCTGTTATGCCTTTATACGATAAACATTTTTGTTTGACATTTCATAAAGGCTTATCTTTGTTTTGAGACACTAAAAGGTAAACTTCATTCCAGCCAGTTGAGATTATCCATCTCATCCCAAATCTACACTGGCTGGGAGCAATCTTTCACAGAACTGGTCAGGCAAAGCCCTCCCTTTTCCATTTCTAGGACTGCATCCTTACCCACAACTCAGAGCTACTTTGACCAGTCTGCTTCTTTCATGTTCTGATAAACTTTTTCTTTTTCTTTTCTTTTTTTTTTTTTTTTTTTAAACACAGAGGATCCCAACGGTGGTTATTCTGAATCTGACAACAGCTCTCCAATCACCCAGGTTGGAAAGAGAAGGAAACCAGCTGAAAAACACTATAATCAGCTTGGGAGTCCACTGGGGAAAGTACCCAAAGCAAGCACCAAAACTTACTTACAGAATAATTGTTAAATAAGACAAAGATATTGCAAGCTAGAGAGGTCTTCCCGTGGCTTGCAGATGAATTGCTGAATCCTTATTTATTTTCCCAAAGGTGTACGTAACTATGCTGTGGTTTCACATTTCATGAGGTAAGATGCAGTGGGATGCAATGTCCCAGGAGATGCAACGTCTCATATTGTATATTATCAAAACCATTTTCACTGTCTCCCTTAAGTTCTCTGTTTGTACTTACAGATGCTAACTATTATACTGCTATCCTCCAGCTCTCGAGCGTGCTATCTCCTCCCACAAGTACCCACAGAAAACAAGAACGAGGATGCAGCACAACTGTGCGTGAATAGAACTGACCTGATTTTCACAAACATTAAGTCACTACTAAAAAAAGCGTGAGAAACATTAATGAAAACAGCACACTTGTCAGTAAGTGTCTCATTTGGAAGCCCGATTTAAAGGGCACAAAGATGAAAAAGCTGTCCACGGTTACATAGTTGCTTAATTCAGGTCGGAGTCCATGCTGATGCTGATACAGCCCCATTTTCAGCCTGTGCTTCCTGCCCGCCTGCTTGCAGCAATGCTGACATTTGTACAGCCACACCACTGCCTAGCTCTGAGCTGATCCCACTGAGGAGTGACCCACCCCAGGGGAAGAAAAGCTCTCTTGGCTTAAGCTCCAGTGCAATGGAGACAGCACAAATAAGGGAAGGGAACGTGGAATTATTCTGGCAACAGCAGCAACCGAGAGATGCAATGCAGCCTGAGCTAATTGAAAGCCATCGGGTCACCAAAGTGGGAGGACCTCCCTTCCCCCATGCCCACCCATGCACGCTTGACTCTTCCCCTGCCCTAGCTTTGATGCTCATCTCGCTTCTCAACAAGTCATTTCAGCTTCCTGAAGTTTAAGAAAACCAGCTCTGCAAAAATGAATAGTTTTCTGCTGAGCTAAGAGCCGCGTTAAAATAACCATGCAGCGAACTGAGAGGAGACCCGCAGCCAATGCAGCACAGAGTGGGGAATAACCTAACTTGCGGGAAAAGAGAAACGTCATCATCCCTTTCAAAAGCAAAAAGCTGTAAGATTAGTGCTGCAGTACCCTGCAACGTCACACTAACAGTCGCAATGACTACTAAAGCACCTGGACCCTTCACATCAGCAGGAGCTTCTATTGAGCTCAGGATGGAGACAACGTAAAAGCTTAATGAGGACAAAACATATTTTAAGTCTTAACTACACTTTTGTTAACTATTTTAGTAGAAACAGCAAGCTAGGTTGTTTATCTGCTGTTACTGATTTCTCCCCTGGGTGAAATTCAATTAAATCTCTCCAGGGATGAGGCAGAGAGTATCAAATTTAAGTTTCTCTATCTCACCAAATCCTCAACCTTCTCAAACTGGAAGAAGAGATGTGTTTGCAGCCCAAGTCCCAGAAAGGCTGAGTTGTCACAACAGGATATTAGGCTTGTGGGGCTGCAAAACTATCGTGCTGATTACCACAAAAGGACAGAGCACAGAGGCCTCGTTAACCAGAAGTATAAAAGGCCGCGTTTGCCCCTTTCAGTTGGGAAAGTGAAAAAGGCAGGTTTCAGAGGCCAGCTCTTAAATCTGCTAAGAAGAAAGCGTAAATTTGCTTAACCCTTCACCTAAAGGAAGCCCTGCATTGCTGTCACGAGTGTGTACGAGTATGTGTGCAGGTACCCACTGCTGCCTTGCTGACCTGCAGGACAGCCACTGCCCAGCTCACACACCTGCACATACGAGCTCAGGCTGGGTTTTGATGTTATATTGGGTCATTGTGCCAAAGAAGGGATGATGCTCTTGGTACACTGTGCATTTAGGACAAGATGACCTTTTTACCTGTTACTAAAATGTGTAAGCTCAAACAAGCGGGACAGAGTAACTTAAATTCTCAGCTGACCTGGAAGAAAACAGTGAACAGTGATTTCACTCCAGTTCTCACCAAATTCTTGTATTCCCTTGTTCTGATTCAGTTTCTGTCATCCACTTCAGTGATGCTCTTAGCCACTGCTTATTTGCATGGCTGGGTAGTGGGACAGGACTGGGACCCTCATGAGGCTGCGTTTCATTTAACTTCTGGTTCAAGTACGGGAATACAAATCCAGAGAGGCTGCAGCTGTATTCTCGACCACAAGATGGTGCCAAAAGTGCTCACTACGTAGAGGCGCCTACTGAAACTATCTACCAAAGGCAGCTGACAAATCTACTTTGCTCAAGTCTTTACTGCTAAAATTATTAAGAAAATATGAATGAAAATGTAACGCATATAAATTTAAATTAATTTAAATATCTTTGAAAACACACTCTTCCCCTACCCTTAATGGCCTTAAAATAGCACATTAAAATGTGTTTTGATTAAGCTGACTTAATTAAAAGATAGTGAGTAATGTGACTTTGAAACTACTGAAATCATCTCTTCTGTGTTGATTACAGATGACCACCTTCCTCAGATTTAAGTGAAAATGATAGCCTTACCAGATTTCAGTGCTGTGTACAAGAACAACATGTTTGTAAAATACATTTATTGAAATCCACCACGATCACTGGAGGCAGAGAGATCACTCAGGGGCTGAGAAAGCAGCATAACCTGAAGTACAGGCAAGAGAGGCAGGGTCCTCCTCCTTGCCAGTCACCTCATGATGACTTATTCCAGCCCCTAATACTACCCAAACCACAAATTCTGCAGGATGGGGACAAAATGAGTGCACGGTGGCATGCTGACCTCCAGTGAGCCCTCAGGTGCTGGCAAAGTAATAAACAGGGTTGTGGAGAGAATCGTTATGAAAAGAATCACACACACACAAAATACAGTTATCTTTATATGAAGAACATCTAGGATCTAGCAAAAACAACCCTAAAATGGGGTTCTTATGCATATTTTGAGGCTTTAACTGTAGCTTAGTCCCACGGAAAGCTGGCAATCATCTTTAAATTGACAAAGTCATCTGCTGACCGACAGAAGAGAAAGGCACTTTTCCTTCCTTTCACAAATAGTTAGAGAAGACATCTCCGCTTTTTAGTGAGGGCAGAACTTACATTTTGCTTATAATTTCAGTCTTCATGAAATCAGCTGATTTCATTTCTGATGCAGCCTAAGCCTTAACTCAGTAACAAAGGGTGGCTGGTTTTTTGTTTGTTTGTTTACTTGTTTGTTTGTTGTTTTTGAGCCCTTTAGAAATTGAGCTGCCTTTGATTTAGTCTTGGTTTCCCCATTTGCAGGAACGCTGTTTCTGTTTACATAGACAGAATCCGCAAACAGGGACAGGATGGGAGAAACCACAAAGCCATTCAATGGCAGGGGCTGGCAGCCCTTCACATGAGACCCATCACTTGCAAGCCACGTGAATGGCCAGCCAAACTAGGCACATGTGCTTCCAAACAATCGCCTCCCCTCCTGGTCTCCCAGCATGTCAGCAGTCCCACGGCTTGCTGCCTGACAGAGGGGCTTGCAGACTTGTCCCGACCCTTCAGGACACAGGCCAGGGGATGTCCAACCATCCTGCGTTAAGCACATGTTCCACTAGCATGCCAGGATCGGAAAGCACCACAGAAGACAATGTTTCATCATCTCAGTTTTATTTTAAAAGCTTATGCTTAGCTTCTGTGAATAAATTTTCTGCGGCACCGTAAAGCCTGGTACCAAAGGGAGTTCTTCTGGACCTGGTAGGTCCAAATGGTACCCGGCGCTGGGCATTCATTCTCTCCTGCAGAATACGACTGACCTGGTGTTTGCCACAGTTATGCAAATATTCTTCAGTTACCACATGATTTTGGAAATGATGGTTGAGACGATTGCTTCTGCTAGCAACTACACTAGCTTTAGTAGTGATACATGAAACCAAACGATAAGGCATTAGTCCAGTCCAAATGGCTGGCTCTTTGACTTAGTCCTTTTCTCATATTCCCTCTTCTACCATCATTTCATCTTCAACGCTGTTAGAACAGACAGGGCTCTAGGCAAAGGCAGCATCTAAACACCACATGAGCAATTCCTGCTGCAGACGTTTTTGCACAGCACACTACTAAAAGAGCCAGTGAATCCTGATATTCTGCCTACAGCTGGCACTTTGATTTTGTGACTGCTACTACCAGTATATGGCTTAATAAAAATTATTTCTGACCTAATGTACATGTAGGCTCATATTTTTTCACTTGCCCTGAGCAGGAGCTCAAAATGAAATCAGTTTAATAGAATAATTTTACTGCGTGTAGATTTTGTCACAAATGTTGCTTACAGGATTACAAAATTCACTCTCTTCGAAGCACAGCTGGGATCTAAATTAAGCCTAGAGAAAATAGCTAGAACTCTGCCAGCCTCTAAAGTGATCGTATTATTCTCTTATACCAGGGCTTCACTGCAATGCAGATACCCAGTGGGCACTGAAAAGCAGTGCACAGAGTTAGTGAGAGCTGACTGTTTCATAATGAAATGTATTGCTTCTATTTGTTATTTTTGCAAAGAAGAAACCAAGACGAGAACAAGAACGTGTAAGATAGAAGAGAGATTTTTTTCACAAACCATCTTTCTATTGCGACTTCAAGAAGAAAAGTAATTCAAAGCAGAAAAGGAATATAAGAACAACCAAATACAATACTCTAATTTCTGTTCTATTTCTAGTATTAAGACTTAAAAAAAAAAATAAATATTTTTGTAAATATGAAAAAAGTAAGTTAAAACTCTTTGTAGCATGACTTCCATAATTAATGCTTTATGGAAAACAATCTCAAGACAATCCTAACAAAATCTGAAATGACTGCTAACATGCTTAGATTTGAAATGCAGAGATAGTAGTGGATATAAGAGAAATAACTTCATTAAAGCACTCTTATTTACCCTGTCCCCTTCTTTAATACTTCACATTTTTAAGAAATCCTTGATTTAGACAAAGGAAGAAACTTCTTCCCTCACATTCTCCTTTCTGTTCTGCACTTTCCACTACATTTCCATCTAAGACATCATCACATACACCTAATGCCCTCCAGCAGTTTCACAAACATACTGCTTTGAGGCACTATCCTGCCCTTATTTCTATCAACATTTTGGGTGTTATATCCAATCCGAATGGGGGCTGGAATAAGGGTGTCTGTGCAGCTCTGCAATAGCGCTGCTACTGCGACAAGGCAACCCAGCGCACGCCCCTGTCTGATGGCCTACGATCCTGCGATGTGGCTTTAGGCTACAGGCACGTTGCTGCAGGATCCTCATTGTCCCAGTTAAGTAAAACTTTGTGAAATTATGCTAAAACATACATGGTAAGCAAGAACGCTTTACGTTTGCAAAGTCAGGCACACAAGAGTTCGTAAATACCAAAAATGAGGTAACACACATAACCTTAAACTAGAACCCATGGACATACACGTTGCGTGAGCATTGTTAGCTTACAATACAGTTTTTAACATGCATTCCTGCCTTCCTCAGTGAACAGAACAGGCCAGGGTCATTGAAAAAGCAGTTATTCAATTTCTTTGTTGTTCAGTGATTCAGGCCTTGTCATCTGTACGTTCTCTTAACCCTGCTGTGAAGGTAGAAGGGACCATAAGGAAACAAGCAGTCTGATCACACTCTTACTACGGCATCCGGGTAATCTCACAAACAACTATTTGCATTTACTTTACAAAAGCTGTTATGTGGTGCTGGTTTTGTGATGTGCAATGCAGAGTATGGAATATGTGAGTATTCATTTGAAGTGCTCATAACTTGCGCAGGAGCCGAACTTCAGAGCCTCCTGCACACAGCATGGTTTATTAAGGTTATGGTTAGTTAAGGGAAGGCTGGACGTGGTGCTTGGGGACATGGTTCAGTGGGTGACATTAGCGGGAGGGGGGCGGCTGGACCAGATGATCCTAGAGGTCTCCTCCAGCCCTAACGGCTCTGTGACTCGCCCCACCACTAACGGTTCTCTGTGAGCACAGACGCCAACGCTACGGCTGGGTACGCCCTCAGAGCCCCCATCTGTGCCCCCGCTCACACGGCGCCGCATGGAGCCTGTGACTGGTTGGCTTGGCTGTCAATCAGAGCTCCTTCCCTCCCCTCCGCCCAACGCCGTCACGGCAGCGCTGGGGGGAGGTGGGAGGGGCGAGGCCCGGACCTCTCGCGCTTCGATTGGACAAAGCGGTTGTCAATTCAGTCCCGCTAGGCTCCGCCTCCTCATGAATTTACCGGTAGGGGGAAATGGTGCAGAGCTCCCCCCGCGATCTGATTGGCCCAGCGGAAACGCCACTCAAACTACGGCTCCGCCCCTAGCGCGGCAGCGCCTCAGCTGACGGGCCCGTCCCGTGAGCGGGCGGGGCTTTCTCCTCCGGCCCGCCCCGCCGCCGGGAACGCCGCCCTCTCATTGGCCGCGGCGGCTGCCCGTCAGCGCTCCGCAGCGGGGCCGGGCGTCTTCCCGGCTGGGCCTGGCAGTGCGGCGGCCGGCGGCGGGGGTGCCATGGGGCGGCGCGGCGCTGTGCCCGCGGCGGTGCTGCTGGCCGCGGCCTGGCTGGCCGGTGAGGGGGCGGGGGGGAGGAGGGAGGGAGGGAGGGAGGGAGGGAGGGAGCTGGGCGTTAACGGCCGTTAGTGTCCGTTAACGGCCGGTCGCGCGCCTCAACGGCCAGGCCGCAACGGTTGGGAAGGGGCGCGCGGGAGGGGGGGGGGGGGGGGGGGTTGTCTCCTCAGCCCCGGCGGGTGGTTGGGGGGCGGTTGGGGGGTGGTGGGGCGAGCGGCAGCTCAGCGGGCGCTGCCTGGGCTCTGTGGGCTGTGGGGTGTCGTGTGGGGTCACAGGCTGGCCGGGGAAGGAGGGGACCGTAAGGGCCACCTGGTTCCAACCCCCTGCCATAGGCAGGGACACCTCCCACCAGACCAGGCTGCCCAAAGCCCCATCCAGCCTGGCCTTGAGCACCTCCAGGGATGGGGCACCCACAGCTTCTCTGGGCAGCCTGTGCCAGGGCCTCACCGCCCTCCGAGTAAAGAATTTCTTCCAAATATCTAACCTAAACCTACACTCTTTTAGTTTAAACCCCTTGTCCTGTCACTATCTGATTGAGTGAGACTGTAATTGTAAATTCCTTCTTAAGCAAATTGGCATGGAAACGTTTATGTGCTTCAAGATAAGGGACTGTGGTTTCCTCTACCATTACACTTGATAGCAGGCCATCCAGAGAACAAATATCAATTTAAAACAAAAGCATTTTTGACCCTGCTCCGTATGCATCTGTTGATTTGGTCTGCTGCCTTCCTTTTGCCACCATTCCCTGACCTGCCTCACAGTACTTTGTTCCTTTAGTATGTTTATTGTAACATAGCTCAGGTTTACTGTCAACATTTGTATGCATGATCATGACCCAGGTTTAAAGCAACATCTTCAAGGGCAAATTGGTTAAACTAATTTCAAGAAAACTTAAGACTGCCCATTGCATCAGTTACTACTGGTTCTTGTTTTTTTTGTGTGTGTGTGAAGGGCCTTTAGGTTTACAGATGCCTTAGAGAGGTACTTTGTGCTGCTGAAAATTAGTTACCAGCTGCTTGGGCTGGTAACTAATTTTCAGTGATCAAGAGAGTAAATGCTTATATTCTCTTCAAAAGATTAGCACATACATGTAATTTTGAAGTACATAATCAGACTGATTGTTTAATTGGAACTGAAGCTTAGGTGGCCTGCAAATATTTGTTGCTTTCTTCCTTGATTTTCTTAAGAATTGTATCAGGTGATTTTTATGGTAGAAGCACATACAGATGCTCTTTGGGGAAGGATATTTCTGAAACTTTGCATTGTGTGTGTGACTGCTTATACACAAATTTTAACCAAATATGTTTTAGAATTGATTTAGATAGATTGTTGGGTTTGTGTACACACAGTCTTGCAGTTCTGCTGAAGTGACTAGGAAGCTAGATTAAAATAACTCTCTCTCTCATTTCTATGTAGTCCTCTCTGACTTTATTACAGCATAAATGTCATCATACTATACCTTACAAGTATGCTTAGTCAGCTTTGTTGTTGAAGGTGAGAGGGGAGAGGGATCCCAGGTAAGTGAAAACTCAGCATGAGGAGTACTGCGGATTGTGGCTCCACGCAGTCAGCCGAGGCCGAGTGCTGCATCCAAGCAAGAAGTCTTGTGACCTCCCGTGCTTGAGGAGGCAGGGCAGAGACACCGGAGCTGTTCTGCAGGAGCCAGGCTGTTCCTGGCAGTGCTCTGTTTAAACCAGCGCTGATGAGCTCAACCGATCCTGTCGGCTCTGGGCTCAGTGGCTCCGGCTGTTTACTACACAAATAGAGGGGTTACGCCGTGCAGTCCCGGAAGAAAACAGAGCCGTGTTGGTGCATAGCTGCTGCTGAGCTGGGCCTTTGGATTCTGCCTGGCTCTGCTGAGGGTTGGCTTTGCCAGGCTTGAGTTGTCACACAGCTCGTGGCCTGCTAGTGAGTAGGTAGAAGCGTACTGTGCGGTTGCTTTAGTCATCGTCCAGTCTTGTCACTGTGGATTTGTCCATGCTTAGTTTTTGCTGTATAGATACCTTGCCTCGTGTTCCAGAGCACTAAAGCGAATGTTACTTGTTACATATTCTGCATAAAGTGTAGGTATGAGAAAGACAAGAATGAATGAAAGCTCTGGTATGCTTTGCTTCTGTGATGTGAGTGAAAGAGTGTAAGAAATGTGACAGCTTGCTTGTTTGTCTGTTTTTAGGTGTGTGCGGTGATGAATTTAGTATCTTACGAACACCTCAGTCAGTTGTTTTTCGAGATGGAAGTTGGCCAATTCCTGGCGATCGGATTCCAGATGTCGCTGCATTATCCATGGGCTTTTCTGTTGAAGAGGTATGTTTGATGGCTTGTTTTTGAAACAACTCTAAAACTATGGACTTACTTGGTGAAACATGCAAATCTTTCTGTCACGTGCTGGAATATATAAAATATCATCCTGTCTTGAGGCACGTATGACTTGTCAGAGCGTGGTTTCCGAGCCCGGAGCTGTACCAGTCATATGAGCAGAAGGAGGCTGTGCTAGCTGGCTAGCTTGAATCATCAGCTATAGAAGGAAGCAAGCCTGCAGAGTCTTTAGCAGTCATGTTCATCAGTTGTTCAGATGCCCAGCTATGTGCTGTTTCCCACCCCCTGTAGTCCTGTAGCAAGAACTTGTGGAGTCCTCTCCAAATTCTTGTGAGTTATCCATAGGGATCTTTTCTTGGGTATTCTGAAGATCATGAGAAACGTCTTGGCTGAGCAGGCATTTTGTCAGGTCAGCAAGCTTGTCTGCTAAGCACAGTTAATTAGAACAAGTGAAAAGGCTGCTTAGGAAGTAATCGAAGCACTTGAAAACCTAATTTGTTTCCCAAATTAGTTTTTTGGACAAACGTAGCTTTAGTGATGTTTGAAGTGGGGCAGGCAAGTAAGAGTCCATGGACAGATTCCATGTTGCTTACTGATTTTTTTTTTGTTGCTGGGCTGCGGAAGGGACGAGTGACTATTGAAGTAGCATATGAAAGTTTTTAATGGCAAGGTGTCTAGCAGTGTCTGTGCGCAGCCAGATGCTGAAAGCTGCAAGCTGGGATATCCTCACAGTGCTGGAGGGGGAGTTCAGTTCCCATTTCTTCCATACAGCAACTGGGCAAGAGATAACTGGTTTGAATGCAGGTCTGTTTAGCCTGTATTTTGGAACTTGTTTAACATAGCATGGTGTCAATTCATTATGCTTGTAATCGTGAAACTAGTAAAATAAATTTCTACGCCTAGTGTTCACAATGAGTATATTTGTATTATTAAGAAAAAAAATACATCAGATGGTCCTGGGTGCTTTGCATGTAAAGATGCTCAACAAAATGGTGGGGTTCTAGCCCATTTTGAGCACTTGACTTTCAGCATAATGGTCATCCTGAGGAAGGACATGGTTATAAAGGAAAAAAAGTGTTTAGGTATTCACTCTGTTCCTTTAACCAAAGCTTGGAATTCATTTACTGTGATAGATCCGTAGCATCATGTAGAAATTGTTCTCAATTATTACTATGTCAAATGCTAGAAGAAGGCAGAGAAGGAAGGAAGGAAGGTCTTTAGATTGCTGTATTTAGTTAAGCACTGAAACTGGAAGTTGTTACCAGCATTGTCATTAAGGTAGAGATCACTATGTAGGCAGCTTCTGACACTGCTGTTGAGAATACTGCGGGTCCAAAACACTCATTTTGCAGTTTGCATCAAGGCTGTAGTCTAGGAAACTAATCTGACAGTGTAGTAGGTTATACTGTAAAGATTTTTAAATATGTACTGCATTAGATTGGAGATTGGCAAAAATGGTCATTAGGTTGTCTTCCCCTTTTTAAGGGAAGGCCAGACTGAACCATGTTTTCGTCCCTGTTGATGTTATAGAAGGCTTTTTCTTTTGTTTAAAGTGACACAGTTCATAATGTCAATGACACTTTACATCCAAAATCCAAATAATTTGGTTTCATAAAACTTTTTTTTTAAAAAAGCAGTTACATCTTTTACACAAATGGAGGAATTTGTTTGAATTCATGACAAACAGATGAGTTTGTATTTTTGTGCCTGAGTAAACTAGCCATGTACCAGTCACTGTGCTCTTGCCAATATGTAAATTCCTTAGTTAGTAAGTAAGGAATCCTTTAATGTCTCTATGGAAGTTTGTAGGTTTTTAGGTTGGTGGTGGTCTTTTAGTACTACTAACACCCCTCCTCCCATTTCTTTGTGGTACTGACATATCAAGATGTTAGTGTTTTAGTGTGTCTAAATATGTTCCTGTGCTGGTTTGTGAAAGGTTTTTTTTTTTTTGTTTTAAAATCAAAGCTTTACTTAATAAATACAGACTATGCTTTTACTTTTCTATGGGAAATAAATCTTGAAGCATCCAGTATGTATAATATTCTCTCAATGCAGACTTTGCTGTGAAAGTGCTGGTAGCTTTTAGAGTAGCAGTTTCTTCATGGTTAACTTCAGACAGCGTTACTCAAAATGGAAGCATTCTAGCCATACTTTTTTCCCCATGAAATTTCCAATGGGCTGTTCTGTACAGAGATATCAACAAGATAATAAATTATTTTGCTGTTATGGTCGGGGAGGTTCCTCTCTCTGTCCTCCTGTGAAATATAAGTGGTTGTTTTGTTTTGTCTTCTACTATTTTGTAACAGGACCTTTCCTGGCCTGGGCTTGCAGTGGGTGATCTGTTCCACAGACCACGAGCTACCGTGTTAGTAACGGTGAAGGGAGTAGACAAGCTGACGTTGCCTGTGAAAGGAATTTCTTACCCAATTGAGAATGTGAGTATCCGCATCTGGAGCGGTTGTTCCACTTCTGTGACTCTTTTGATCTAATTAGGAGTGCAAGGCTTTCTACTGTAGTTCTGGAAGTTCTCATAATTCTTACTTCGCTTGAAGTTCACCTGTCCCCCTGGAATGATGGATCAGGCTGTATTGATAAATAATCCAGTTTGACTCCTGTACAAGGTCAAAGGCCTTTGAAGTTAACGTAGACTCTCCTGTGTTGAGTTTGTTTGACAAAAGCACGTTTTCCTTGAAAGGCATCTAGTTGTAACATGTTTGCACCAAGAGGCAGAGAATCCACTGCTTTCTTTGTTAACTTACTGATTCACAATCAGAATTGCTAAATTTTATTTTATTTTGTTTACAACTAAGTGTATGGTAGCATTTTATATGCTGTTGATTCTTTCATGTACTGTTTCTATCTCTAAGCAATTGTTGAGTTTTCCTCAAGTACTGGACTGAAATATTGTACTATGAGACACGATTTGATTATACTATAGCAAACAAAAAACAACAAATAATGTTATGTTTACCTGTTACCAACCATCTTTGCTGAAACTTTTTTCTCATACTTGTCACAGAATCATTTTGGTTGAAAGGGAGCTCTTGAAATCACCTAGTCCAATCCCCATGATCAAGCAGGGTCAGCCAAAGCAGGTTGTCCAGGACCATCACCAGTTGGGTTTTGAGTATCCCTAGAGGTGGAGACTCCACAATCTCTCTGGGCAACCTGTGCCACTACCTGACCACCCTCTCAGTAAATAGGCATTTTCTTGTGTTCAGGTGTTATCTCCTGTATTTTAATTTATGCCCATTTTTTCTTGTCATAAAATTTTGTCTGCACACACCTTAACAGGAACACAGTAGCTGTACAAAATATTGGTAACCGTACAGTTTATAGTCGCTTCTTCAGTAATACATGGTTTGCTTTAATCAGTTCCACTGCAGGTAGTGCACAAGTTCTTCATGTTGAGCTGTTGTTTGTCCAGCATGAATCCTTAAATCCTTTTCAAAAGAGTTGTTTTTCAATTAACTTGTTTTTCAGGTTACTTTTAGTTAGTTAATTATGCTTCTGCCTGTCTCAGAAGACTATTTTGTACCAGTTTACCATGCCTTTTGGCTTTGTGGGACTGCTGCCCTCTTGTTAATAAAATTATGAATAATAATATTTCAGTCAAACTATGAGGAATCATCAGTGATTGTTGAATAGTCTTTTGTTTAATCTTGCTAACCTGTTGTGCACCCCAAGATGAGATGATGATTTCCTTATGAAATTACATCTACAGCTATCAGGAAGTATTTTAATCTATTGCAAAATATCAGTGATTAATTAGGATGTTACACGGCTTTAAATCGAGCACAGGTCAAACTCAGCTTAATGCAAATCTGCTTTCACATCAGCCTTCCAGCACAGCTCATTAGTTCAGGTAGTAACATACTAGTTTTGCTGAAATGGTATCTGGACCAAAACTGGTTGAAGATTGCCTGTACCAGACCATGTAGTACACCTGACCTGCAGAAGCCTTACCTAATAGATCGAGTAGTCTTCAGTCATATTCACACTTGTAACTTATGAAGGTTCTAAGGTGTACTTAATGCCTATTTTCTTTATTTCCCATTAAAAGAAATTAAGATTCCCAGTCTTAAGTTTTTTCACTGCTGTGGCTTCAAATGAACTGCCTCAAATGTATGCTGGCAAAGCACTGGTTCTCCAGTATTCAAGAATAATTTCAAATGATCAGGGCCACTGGATACTAATTATCGTAACCTACAGACTTACCAATATCTATTAGAAAAAAGATTTTTGTGCCCTTTAACTAGTGAATGGAAATGTCATTCTGCTTCTTTCTAGATAAAACCTAGAAATAAGCGTTTACAAAAACTTAAGAGTTTTATTTGCTTACCTGTAATGGTTCTAATGCCATCCTAGGACTTCTTTTGCTCTCAATAATTTCTATGTGGTTCTTTTCTTTGGTGTTTCAGCATTGGTCTTTCTACTGATATATTTTCATTCCACAGCTTTCTGTGGTTCATAACTTTCAATTTACTGTAACATGGGTTCAGCCTTTTGTATTGCTTTTAAATTTGTTGGTCTGGCTTCCTTGGTAAATGAGGCTATACTTTCAGCTTAAGTAAGCCTCTTAATTACACAATCATGGCCTCTTGGAGTTCTTAAAAATGTATTGTGTTCACCATATTTGCAAATAAATAGTCTATTAACAGATGTGCAGTTGTTATTTTGTACCTTGGCTCTGATTGCTATCACTTTGGAATTATTCATACTTTACTCAAAAAGAGGCTGTCTTAGTTTTTCCAGACTTAAGTCGTTTTCTCCTTTTTATATTGTCAAGTCCAGTTTTACCCAAAAATCTAACCAGACTTTGTGTTTCAGGCTGTTCCTTTCAGTCTGGACAGTGTTGCGAATGCTATTCATACTTTGTTCTCTGAGGAGACTCCTGTGGTCTTGCAGCTGGCCCCCAGCGAGGAAGTGAGTATTGCTTCAGTTCTGATTGCAAATGCTCTAAATAGTAAGAACACTTTCCACTTGTCTGGTTGGGGCAGAAGCAGTTATATGAAAATATTTTGCATTGGAGCATGATTTGCAAGTGTGGTTGATTGTTAATGTGTGATTGGAGAAACTAAAAAACGAATCTCTCTTATTAAACAATGGCTATTCCTGCAGAGAGTGTACATGGTGGGCAAGGCAAACTCTGTATTTGAAGATCTTTCTGTCACGCTGCGCCAACTGCGAAACCGCTTATTCCAGGACAACTCCATTCTCAGCTCCCTTCCTCTCAACTCCCTCAGCAGAAACAACGAGGTAAAAAAATATAATCAATGAGTACTTGTAGATTATTTTCTAATACGCTTTTCCATTTTCTTCTTCCTTTGCCTAGGAGAGTACCCTTTTCTATTTCTAATTGAATTCTAAGAACTAAGGTTAAAGTTCTTCTGTAAGTAACTTTATTAAAAGTAATTGCCTTCCAGTATGTTTTGATGCTGTAACAGACATATCCCGTTAGAAAATACAGAGGCTTGCAACAAAATAAGGTTTCTCTGACTCTGGTTTCATCAAAGGAAATGCCCATCTTTTTCTTTTTGTCTCCTTCCCCAGGTTGACTTGCTTTTTTTGTCAGAACTACAAGTCCTACATGATATTGCAAGCCTGGTAAGATTATTATTTTTTGTAAACACTTCCTACACCTGAGGTCTCAAACATGAAAGATACCGTTTAAAGGTAGAGAAGCCATAGCCAGGGTACTTGGCAAACAGTGATGTGCACTCAAGTGTATCGTTTGGTGCATCAGTTTAAATAGTGTGTTCTTAAGGTGTTTGAATCAGCCTTGTTTTTATGGAAGGAAATGAGAACTTTGGACCTCTGTAGCTGCTGCTTTTTTGTTGTGTTTGAGAGAGCAGGGGGTGTTCTGAGCTACTATTTCTCCATACCCACAGGAAGTACTCAATGAGGAATTTGCAGGGCTTTCCTAGTTTTCTTACTTGAGAAGTGTAATGGTAGTTAAGAACATGTTCTTTGCCCTGTCTACCATTTTACTTCAAAATATCATTGTTCCATTTACTTTAAAAAGATAGAGTGACTTCTGTAGCATGAATTGTGATGAATAGATGATACTCCTTAAGTAAAATACTTTTGTACATGGGCAACAGTAAGGTAGAAGTTGCAATTTACTCACTTTTGCAAGGCCCAGCTTCGGTGGAGGTAATAGTAGTATCCAGGTATTATAGTTATTTTTTTCTTCCAACTTTTATTTTTATGGCAAGTATAGAGAAAGGATTCTGACAAGAACAAAAGTATGTTTCTTTTAGTAGAGCTCTAGATTACATGTATGTCATCTCATGTTATAAATAGATGCTACATGATGATCGTCTGCCTTCTTCTGTAGCGTAAGGGGGAAAAAATACAATTGTAGACATCTTTGTGGTTAAGTTGGCCAAAAATTCCATTCTCTAATCAACATGAAATATGACTGTGGAAAGTGAGGCTGGATTAGTCCCAGCAAACTGAATTTGTGAAAATGTGTTTTTAAAGTAACCTGTTTATGAATTAAATTCTTTTTGTCCTCAATCGTGTCCCAAAGCTGTCTCGACACAAGCACTTGGCCAAAGATCACTCTCCAGACCTGTATTCTCTGGAACTGGCTGGTTTGGAAGAAGTTGGAAAACGATACGGGGAAGACTCTCAGCAGTTCAAGGATGCTTCTCAAATTCTTGTAGACTCCTTGCAAAAGGTACGCTTTCTATCTAAGGAACAAAACTCGTAACAATACTAAGGAATTTTTTTTTGTGTTAACAACATGGGATTTAGCTTTTTGATTGTGTTCTGCTGTGAACTGTCACTTCATTAGTGATGGCCTTACTGATGTTTGTTTTTTAATTGATTTTTAAAACGCATTTGTTCAGTTATAAAATTGAATATTACAATTTGTCACTGTATAGAATCATGTCAACATTTTGCATACTATGTTAGGTGTTCTGGATGAAGGAGTAGGAATATATTAAAACCTTATATAAGACATGAGCTGATATGTCTTTTTCCTAAACAAACATCTTGCATTAAAAAACCACCAGCATGTCTCACCAAGACTGGCCCAGTGAAATGTGGAAATCTTTTTTTATCCTGGGATACAGTGATTAGTTTCCCCTTGCCATGAAGTTGTATAAATCTTAATTTCCAACCATTCAGGTAAGTAATGCTTTAGCTGGTCTTACGTAATCGTTAGATAATACTTATTAAGACCTGACACCAGTAAATTTTGAGTTTCAAAAGCATGATGGAAAAGTGTAAAAGCATGAATTCACTAAGGCAAGTAACTGTTTACTCTGAGATGTTGTAAACCAGCTGGAAGTTGGCCCTTTCTTGCTGGAACTCAAAAATAGTGGGTTTTATTTTACAACTTCCTACAATCCTCTTAATCCTGAAGCCGACATGTTATGGTTTAGTACATCTTGCTTACAAGGCCCTCCTTAATTCCTGGCTACGGTTTAGGCTTTAAATTAAGTCACTTTTGCTCTTCCAGTTTGCAGATGAGATGTATAATCTGTATAGTGGGAATGCAGTAGTAGAAGTGGTGGCTGTAAAGACGTTTAATTCTCCCCTCACAAGGAAGACTCGCTCCATTCTCCAGTCTTCACAGGTAGTATACGTACATGTTTCTGTATCTCACCTATTGAGAGCACAAATGCATTCAAACTGCATCACTTCTTTACCTGAGCATAACTTTTTAAGGGCTAGGGTACTGACTTTGATGTAGGTATGGGTGTGAAGAGGTCATCTTACCTTTAATGATTTTGAATAAATCATACAGTAATTTAGTTTAAAGGCAACCTCTGGACATGGTCTAATCCAGCCCACTGCTCAAAGCAGGATTAATTTAGGAGTTTGATCAGGCTCCATAGGTCCTTGTCCAGCCAAGTTCTCAAAATGTCCAGAGAGGCTGTGGAACTTGTAGCCTTGGACAACCTGTTCCAAAATCTTACCACTTTCACTGTGAAAACTTCCCTCGTTTCTTGTTAGAATTTGTATTCCTGCACTGTTTTCCCCAGTACAGTAGTGCATGCAAGCCCTGCTTCATGGGGGTTGAGTAGAGAGAAATAATTGCCTTCTTTGACCTGCTGCAGTTTACGTGACCTGCCCAGGATGCAATTCACCTTCATCGTCGCAGGGGCAGAATGCTGGCTTTGTTCACCCTGTCCAATGGGCCCTCTTTGCAGAGCTGTTCCCCAGCTGGTCAGTGCCCAGCCTGTGCTGTCAGGCGGGGTTGAATTCTGTGCCACGTGCAGGGCTTTGCGTTTGTCGTCTTTGAATTTCACGAGGCTCTTGTCAGCCCCTTCCTTTGGATTTCATTAATGTCAGTCACATAATCACTTTTGCATTTTGTGCCCTAGCATCAGAGTTGTCTAGACAAAAATGCATCTCTCGTATTTAGATGGCTCGGATTTTTGATGTAGTCAGAATGTGTTATGTGTGCAAAATAACTTGTTAAAGTAATACACTTACTTTCTTCGTTACAGAGCGAATCAGATAATCCATATAACCTTGCCTATCCATACAACTACAACTACTCTGTAATCTTCAACATTATTCTGTGGATGATGATAGGTCTTGCTTTAGCTGTGATAGTCATCTCCTACAACCTCTGGAACATGGATCCTGGGTATGACAGCATTATTTACAGGATGACAAATCAGAAGATAAGAATGGATTGAACTGAAGTGTTCCAGCGCAGGGAAATGATGAAGAGTAAGGTCTCCTTTACATTGTGTGAAAACAAATATTCTTATATGGTTAACTGTGGAATTTTTAAAGCTGTATTTATTTCCAAGTATCTTTTTTTTTTTCCTCCTCTTAATCCTATTTTAAAAGTTAGTAGTAGCACTAGATTGGGTTTAGAAATTGAAATCTGCTTGTTTAACAAAGAAAACACTTCCCCCAAACTGATTGTTATGAAAGTAACATCATTCCATTTTTTATCATGTAACATGAGTTTCAGAAATGCCCTGTACTGCCTGTGACTGTGTGCAGAACAGACTGAAATTATGACACAGGAAGATTATAAATTATAGTTAAATTGTTGTGTTGTATATTATGAACCCGTTGTAAATGTTTGATGTAAATATTTATAATGGCTATATGTAACTTTGGAGAGGATAGTTGTTACTCTTTAGTAAAATATTAAATGCTACAAGATCAGGATTCTAGTGGCAGAAATGGCATTTTGATCTCATGATGATGGCTCAGATAGCCAGAAGGGTGCTTTACCCAGAACTGTAATGATTTGGAGATAAATAAACACTAGTGTGGCTGGTCTATACAGTGGAGAGTCTAGAAGTACTGAAGTAGCACCAGTCTGAGCATAGTCTAACATCCTGTAGTTAAAGGTTCCTATTATGATGCTTCATGTTTCTTCCATTTGTGTTGATGTTATTAAAAAAAAAATGAACAGATTTCTTTTTGATGATAAGAGTGGACCAACACTTGATTATAGTCCTGCTTCAATCGTTCAATAAAACAAAGAACAGTTCCTGAATGCATGTATTGTTTGCGGCTTCGTGGGTGGGGCCACTTCTATTTAGTCTTATTAGCTCAGCTGAACGGAGCAGCTGCGAGCAGCCTCCCGTATCTGAGAGTGGGCCCAAGTCTCTTATGGCTTAGATTTAACTGTCTTTCAAAAGTAAATGTTGGAGGATCATCTTGCATGCATTAATTTTCTTAAACCAAATAGCGGGTGTAGCTAGCACAAACTGTTGATCTGTGGCTTGGATCTTTTTTAGAACTACCCACTTCTTAGGAACTTTCAGTTGCTCTTGTGGTAGAAGAAATTCCTGTAGAATATAGCAATATGAGTGAAATCTACTTCTTTTTTTTAATCTTCTTGTCCTCTTGTGTGTTTAACTTTCCCTATTGCTAGGATAGATTTGATCCATTTCCAGAAAAGAATTAATTTGTCTTGCTTCCTGGACATGTCAGATTTGGAGGGGTTGAAGTTGTGCATGTGTTCGTGTCTTGGAGACACTGTACAATGCTTTGTGTTGACGTGAGTAACTCAGTGCAAGTGCAGCTTTGCCAAAGTCTAGAAAATCCCGCTTAATGTTTTTTCTTTTACAATTCAAAATTACCTTCAACAGGGTTTAAAATTAACATGGATGATTAAAAATAGGATAAATAGATGGAAGAGTGCAATGCCAGTTTCTCTGGACAATTTTAACCTGACAAGAGCATGCAGCCCAACTATGGAATATTCTGTAATGTATTTGTGGTGTTTGAGCATCAAATACATCTGATGAAGCTGTACAACAACTTTATTATGAAAACAGTTAAAATAATGCTCGGTCATCCTGTTTGATAGTCATGAACCCTCATGTTTAAAGTGAACTATAATGTGATAGTCTATATGTTATTTTAAACTTCGTTGACTGCTTTGAGATCACTTAATGTGGAAGACAGTATCACAGAACTTCAGTAGAAGCATGATCTAAAGTAAGAAAAGGGGGAGTACATCAATAGTAGAATCTTTCCAAATCAAGTATAATTTAATGAAAATGACTTATGTGGCAGGAGGGAAGAGTACTGTCAAGTTACTGTCAGATCACAGGAAACATTTTGCACTGAAAAGTTAACACGCACGCAAAGGTGAGACATGTAAATGCTGTGGGAATATTCAGAAGCTTTTGTTGTGTTCAACTGTCTTGGACATAAAGCAGTTGAAATAGAGTAAGCTTCTTCATGAGGTTCTGCTTGTCCTAAACAACACTAAGGGGTTTGAAATGTTAAAATACTCTCTAAAAAACGATGACATAATAGTTCCATGATATTTCAAGTCACTCTTTGAAATTTCTTGATCCTGACTTACGATTTTTGTGTCTTTTTATATTAATTTCCCATATTCCTTAAGGAGATGCTCGAGTTCCATTTCTGAGATTTTTGCTTGAACTTCCTGGTCAATTGCAACATCTTTGCCACAGCCTACAGTGATTACAAAATGCTCTGAGATGACCCTATGTACTAAAATTTTGAAATGATGAGCTCAGCTTTACCACAGGGCTGCTGTAATCCATTTAAAGTAAATGGGAAGCATTATTGTAACAGGCTTTGAAGAACCTCTGAGAGATTCTCACATGGAAGAAAAGTACCCCGGGGGTAAAAGGATATTGCATTGTGATTCTGATAGGCCAAGTACTGTTGTATCAGAAATGTTGATCTTTCACCTGCTTTTATTGGTGGTAGGTGGTTCCAATTGCAGCGTCCCAGGAGTGTTTCAGGTAGGCATATTGTAAATAAATATAAAAACGTGTATCTGTCTGGTACTAGGACTTCCAATACTTCAGCAAGATTAGGCTAGTAGCCCTGCAGGTTCCTTATTCTAAGCAAGGTGGAGTGCTGATTGCCTGAAAATTAGTCATGCTAAAGCCTTTTTAGTGAGGATTTACTTCAACTTGAGCTTTATACTGGTCTACATCCAATTAATGCAATCCTAGTTCACTTAATTCAGAAATTCAAAGGTCCTTATCAGATTAATAGTCCACTTCAGATACTGGTGAAGAGTTTCCCAGGAGCCAGTTGTTTAAAGTGACTATGTAATTAATTGTGTTTAACATCTGCATGCCAGCTAGCTGGGTAGCTATACTGTCCTCATTCTGAAGGTTGCAATATAGCTTCTTTAAATGAAGGACTGACTTGCTATTGAGATGGTCATCCTGCCACGTCTTCCACTTCGCTGCTGCTGCAGGCTCGAACTTTACTTTTTAAAGCAAGTCTTAAGACTACTGCCACTTTCCACCCTCTGTTTGAAGGACACATTCAAATTGCCACTTTCCGTGTCAGTAGCGCATTTGTTCACTTTCATGGCTGTGGGCCCCTAGCAGGTGCTGGAGATGCTTTTAAGCACTCTTGTGTGCCATTTCTTAAATAACAGCTGCTTTGTACAGGACGAGCTACTTTTAAAACCACTGTAAGGCCACTGTGCTTTTAGATTGAGCTTTTATATGTTACAGCAGTACTGATCCTTAGCTACTAATCAAATAAGCAATTAGAATACTGATTCCTGAGCCAGGAGTAGCCTTTTTGTATTTAGAATTCAATTAATTAATTAGAATGAAAGTGCTGTCAGCACCATTAGATGTGCTATTGATCATTACCTTTAGATTTAATCTCCCCAAGAATACAAACTGTAAAAAGGCTTGTGATGTGGCAGAAATTGTAGGCTTTGTGTACCACGCTACCAGGAAAGCAATGAAACTGGCACGAGAAGTTCTGTGAAGAAAGACAACAGTGAAGCCCATAATTTTGTTTTTGAAATGGGAATTATCACTGTTTCACCGTTTGCCCAAGGTATTCCTATGAGGCCAGGGGAGAGCGAGGGATGTGGAGAAAATATAAACACCCTGTCAGGATCCTGCCTGCTTGAAGTGGCAAGGGCAGGATGGTGGTCACACAGCATCTGCTATCAAGCAACTTTCAGGCAGGCAAGGAGAAGGCTTTTGCAGAGCTGTCTGATGGATTTAGGATGTAACTGCTGCAGGGAGTGGAGAGCTGGTCACCAAAGGGAAACCCTTCTGTACTGAGATAGCTGGTCTAAGGGGAGTTTGGCCTCTGGCATGATGAGTTGAATGTATTCGGTCAGGTTTGTTTCAGCCCTTGGGCGTGCATTGTCTGGTAGTTGGATGGGAGAGTACCTCTATCCTCATAGAGTGCCAGCTTCTCTGAAAAGGGAGAGGTCTGAGACAGAACTCAAGTGTTGCTTTTGATGTTTGGATTGAAAAGAGAAAGTAAAACATACAATAAAGGGTTCTTTTAAGAGTCGGTGTGATGCTTTTTCTAGATAATCCCTCAAAGCCCAAACTTGGCAGATCAGAGTTGTAATTTAGGCTTTGGGTATGCTTCAGCTCTCCAGACTGCTCTGTGGTAGACATGGCAACTTTCAAAGTCCTTCCACCCCCTACCCTGCTGGTGCGACACACAGGCAAGTAAAGCCCAAACCAGATCTGAAATATGCAAATGCTATGTTCAAATTTAATAAAAACAAAATGAACTGGAAGAGAAGAAAACATTGAAATGCAAATGTTGAACAACCTTTCACCTGACTGCTGGGATTTATAGGTCAGCTATAAGGGAGGTGACACAGCCAATGTCTATTGTAAGGAGATGAGCATCTGTCTCAAGAAACAAACAAAACCAAAAAAGTAACCACCCACAATAACAACAATCACTTCAATCCTACTACTGATGCTGTTTTATGGCTATGGTGGGGTGAATGGTTTGACCTAAACTTCATAAATGTTCTCCTGGAAAAAAATAAAAAGATTTCTTGATGGTGACTGGCATTTTTGGTTTTCTTTGCTGTGATCAGAGCTCTGGTCTTATGAATTCTCACCTTACAAAGAAATGTACCCCTTCACCCCTATCGCAGGACAGAAATTAGGGAGATCCGTGATGACTGAAGTGAAACTGTAGGCTATCAAATCTGTCAGAAGAAAAAGAAGTGGAATAAATGGGGAACTGCCAGTAATGCAAGGTGTTTCTTTGGAGGAGCTACATTTACTTGCAAGGCCCTAAATACAAAGGGCTTCTGCAGCTCACAGGGCAAAGGGTGGAAGAGGAATGAATGAAAGCTAGTACGTCTGCAGAAGCTGTGTCCCTGCAGGAACGGGGCTGGTGTGCAGTGTCACTGGTCTGAGTGCAGAGAGTGTAGCATCTCCTTTTCATGCACAGCTAGCATGGATGCTGGCACTGCTGCTGCCAAAAGCCCAGGTGAACACAGTCCTGTCAGACAAGATTGATTTTCCAGCAGTTCAGGTACAAGAGAGCACTGGAGCAGGCCAAAACAGGAACAGACATGCAGTGCCCTGACAGTGTTGTGATCCTGATGAGTGTCTAACAAAATTATTAGTAATTCTGGTCTCAGATAGGTCAATAAGGAGCACTAAGCAGCATCTATGCTTGGAGTGCCTGGGGACAGCTTTTAGAATATAAATCCCAACCTTTAATAGGGACTACAGTGTTGATGTACTTTCAGAGTTAAAAAGATTCTTCTGTTGTTGAATAACAGTTTCACAGCAGAGGCTGCTGGCAATCAAATTTAGTAATGCCATCGATGTCATCCAACATCATCAAAAATACATAGCTAAGTTCTTGGCATGAATACACATCATAAAATACCTTAGAATGCTTCATAAGGGAGACAAAATTAATGGGTGCACCAAATGTTTTTAGAAAGGCTGTCAAATTCCGCTTTAATTATGCTCCAGTGCATGAATTTATGATGACAAATTTATGTGCCCTTAATTTAGCGAGCATATGCTTTACATTAGGCAAAGGGGATATAGGCGGTGTGGCTAAGATAAATTCATAGTGAGTGAACTGGGATCATACAGCCGGCACTGTAGGGTCATGGGCTTCTGGAGGACCTGAGTGCTGCCTATCTGCCGACCTGCCTGATCATCCCCCTTGTTTTACTTCCTTGAAATGCTGTGGTCAAAGTGCCCAGGGAACTCATAAAAAGAAAAATAGTCTGTTCCAATACCCGTATAATCAATTACAGCATTTGGAACACAGCAGAGCTAAAAGGGAGCGCTAACTATGTCCTTCAGCAGGCCATCCATCAAAATCCTGACTAATGTACAAGAGCAGTATGGAAATAAAAAACCCTTTAAGTGATCAGACAGCTCTCAGCTCCTAAGAATCTATTTCTGTCACTCTTCATCTCTTTTGCAAGAAGGGGGGAAGAAAGGAGGGAAAATATACCAAAACAGCTGTAGCAATTATCGTCAATATCTCAAACATTTCAGCGAGTTGACAGAGCTGGGGAGGCAGCTGGACTCCTGCCACACTGCTCACCACAGCCAAGCTGCCACAGCTGCATGGGAGCCAGGCGGGCCTGGCTCTGCAGAGAGCACTTCTCTAAGCTGAGGTAGGGAACGTGCAGCTCTGCCTGACAGAAATCTTCAGGGAGGCGAGAGCTCGGTTGTAGGAGCTATCCTGGGGAGCAGAGAGGCTCTGCCTGGCATCTCTGAACACTGTTTTCCCAAGGAAAGCCTGGGGGCACCCAGGTGGTCACAGTAGCTTGGGGGTAACCTGAAAGGAAAATGCAGCAGAAGGAGGAGTGCAGTCGCCTGCCCATCATGCAGAGAAGTGGAGGGGTGAGGAGGCAGAACAGGAAAGGGCAAAAAGGAAGATAAACACTCCCTATGTAAATTGGTCTTGATCTCTTTGTGCATACTTGCATGTACACACACACAGGCACACACTGTTACATCAACCTTTATAAATGACACATTGGTAGAAGAGGTTTCATTCCTCTCTTAAAAACATAATTTTATTAAAAAGTGGAAATACATTCTTTCCATCTTTTAAAGGAGATTTCAAAAAACATATACACAATATTTTCTAAAAATTAGTATTAATAAACTCAGAAGGCTAATAGGAATGAATGCACCTAAAAGGACAGCCAGTAAAAGCATTTGCAGGAAAATGGTTCCCATACCACTGACATTCACAAAGGTGATGCCATCTACCAGAAACTGGCTTATTTTTGTTACCTTGTGAGAAAAAGATCTTCCTACCAGAAAGTAAACAAACAGCAGCCTCCTCTCTAGAGCATCCAGGATTATTTCAGTTGTAGTCATCTGAAACATCAATTAGAAAATATTTCTTTCAAAACTCCCTTACTTCAAGCAACGGTGCTGCTTCAAGGGTCTTCTTCCTTGGCAAAACTGTGCTATTCTGCAGTGTCTATCAGAATCACCAAATAAATGCTTGTGGATTTATTTTTTTAATTTTTTTTTTTATTTTTGTAGAGGTTATCATGCCTAAGGGGGGAAAAAAATGAGTTTCTGGCCTTTTGCAATTGGAGTCATTGTCACGGGACCAGCTTCCTCATCTTGAATGAGCAGCCTAGATGTAAACATCACAAAACTTTCTAGTTCCTCCTCCACTTCCCTTTTTCCCCCCCTTTTGTCCCAGAGGTTCCTGGGGGTTCATCCACCCAGCAGCTGCCTTTATGGAGTTCCTCCTTCCCAGCCTGCGTGTGGCCCTTACACGGCCCGGACCTGGTTCTGAGCAAATCCCACCGCTGCCGAGACGTTCTGAGTGCTGGCAGGGGTCACCAAGCCCCAGTCGTCACCATTTCCAGGGCTCTGTAGCAGGCAGTAGTCACCACAGCCTAAATTAGGCCTTTGGTGGAGGGGAAAAAATATCTAAAAAGCTCAAGTCTTTTAATCACACCTCTCTCCAAATTCCTTCACGAGGTTCCCTGTAGCATACAACACAGCTTTTAGCTAGAAAATAAATAAATTTACATTCCTACCTTCATTTTCTTTCCTGCTCAAGCTCTTCTCCTTCGGTCTCTATTAAAATTCTTTTTTTGGTTGTGTTTCTAATTTTCAAAGCCTTGTAACCTCTGCCTTTCTTTCCTTCAAGAAGTTCTTTGTAATCAGCATCTCTTGTAAGTGCCGGAGCAGCAGAAATAAACAGACAAAAATATTCTGACAGAACGAAGTATTCCCACAAGACGCGCCTCATTTTCTTGGTATCAGATGTCTCATCTGAAACTGCATTCTCTAGCCAGAAATAAACTCTCCTGAACTCATGGGCTCTTCCCCCAAACTGCCAAAAAATTACAGAGGTCGAAATGATTTTAAAAGCACAAGCTGTGACCCAGAGGAGGGATCTAGAAAAGACCAAGACACAGGGAACACCTTCAACAGGTTACCGTGATGTTTAACCCCTTTCTGTGTCAAAAGTTGCCCAGGCTGTGACCAGCTGGATCTGGGGACCTCTCCATTTTACCACACGCTGCCACAGAAGCCGAGCCTCGGGGCGGCCATTTTGTGGCTTGTTGAAGCCACCGCAACCACGGAGCCGCCTGTGCTGCCGCGCTCACCCAGCCTCCATGTCATGGGCGTTTCATGGCCTCATGCTGTGACCTGTGTTTGTGACTGAAGGTGGAGCTGCCCAAACAGGGGCCAACCCAGCTGCTCCAGCCCTGTGTCGTGCATCGGCCTCGTGTCAGCACCGTGTCCCCAGCCTGTGCCCCCTGCACCCACCCCAGCTGCTTCTGTCCAACACGAAGGCCACAGAGGCGGCCTCCGCTTGTTGCGTTCAATGTATTGGTTGAAACGGAAGATCAATGTTTAATAAGTCACCGTCCTACTTCCACGGTCAAGACAGAAAGATTTCCCGAGATTAGAGTTGTCTTTTACACCGCAGCATTGAAAAAGTGCTGGGCCACATCACCGTGCTCCCTCAGTTTGAAGGGAGGCACTCACATTTCTGCTGCTTCCAATGTGGAGCCCGCGGGAGGATTGTGCTGAGAGTACTGAGAAAATAACTCAGCTTCCACCTCAGAAACATTTATGAAGACAATCTGGGGGGCCAAATCCTTCAGATTAAAGACTACAGGAGGCCAGATGATGGCAATGGAGCACCGATGGCCAGGACTGAGATGGAGGAAGACCATGCAAAGAGCAGGCGACCTTCCTCAGCATGGACAAGGAGGAAAGAGGTGGGAAACCCCTCCAACACCAAGCCTTGGTTTGGAAATACTGTGCTGTTTTCATGTTCCATCCGAAGGGATAGGCACATGTCCCCACTGAGCGTACAGCAGAGCCAGGTAACCAATAACTGCAATATATTACATGTTAAAGGGGGAAAATAAATGTTTATTTTCATTTTCTTACTGATCCTCGCGTCCTAGGTACCCGTGAGGTCAGAAGTATTCATATAAATAGAAAACCTACTGCAAATTTTACAAAAATATGTGGACAGCAGAGAAAGCCAGGCTGAGGGATATTATTCTCCACCAAAATCAACACTTCATGTAAAAGAATATTTTCACTATCATTATAAGAATTGCTATTAAAAAAAACAACAACAACAAAAAACTACAACAAACAACAACAAGGCTTGTTGAAGGTAAAATTAGATTTGTTCTATAAAATCATCTGTGACAACAGCAGAGCAGAGGAGGAGGAAATGCCAGATTTGCTAAAAGCTTTATTTTAACTCCCGAGCTATGGAGGAGAACAACAAAGAGCTCTGCGTGGAGGAGGGCTGGAGGAAGCTGTTATCTAGACAATAGCAGAGACTGTCAAAAACAGGCTCTTTTGGAGAGCAGGAAAATGGGATTCTGACAGCTCGTTTTTTGTAAGTGCTTGTCCAAAATTAGAGGTCAGAAATCACAAAAGTGAGCACTGGTTCATGAGTGAACCATAGTCATTATTTACCTTTTGTTCCTAGGGTTCCTGCATCAGATTCTGCCCAAAGACCCGGAGGTCCAAGAACACAATAGAGGCATTAGAGGGTGTTAAAATCATGACCCAATTTCTCTGTGCAAAATATTATGGAAGCAGCCAAACTTGGGACAAAACTGCAGGGTCCCAAGGGCTAGCAGGTGGGCTCAACCTGTGATAAATTCGAGGATAAAATACAGTGAGTGAGTATACATTTTAAGCATCCTTCCACAGCCAGAACTTAAAGGGTGAAAGAAAACATTTTCCTTTCAACATGGGTTCAGAACCACGTTAGTATTAAAAAGAAAAGGGAAAAAAAGAAGCGCTGGGCACAGTGGAAGGTTCCTGGAGTTCCTCTCGCGCACAAGGGCAATGCGAGTCAATTCTCCATAGCTGGTCTCCTCGTGACAGCTCGCCTCACAGCACGCTGGTGTGAGCTCCATTTAGCCTGCCAGCCCCTGAACCAGGCAAATCCCGCATGGTTCCACATGTGGGGCAACCTAGAAAAGATTTGGGATGGGACTGGGGGCTGTGTGTGCTTACCTTTATTTATTTAAGTGTCTATGCAACTCAAAGGGGGAGGAAAAACTGGAAAATCTGAGAATCAGAGTAAGATTTTTGTCTTTCATAGAATCATTAAGGTTGGAAGAGACCTTCAAGATCATCTGGTCCAACCATCACACTTTCCTCCTTTCTTTAAGGACTAAGGTGTGAGAAGCTCTGAACTAAAACAGCGATGCAGGTTAGTCAGCATCCCTTTCTGGTGGTTGCTGTTGATTAGCCTAACGGTGCTATACGCGGATTTGCAAAAACACAACAATGTTCCTATTACAAAAAGAGCCCTGAAACAACAACAAAGGCAGCAATCCAAAAGCCAGTGCTTCCCAACTCAGCTGTCTCCATGGGAATTAGAATTTGGATGAAAGTGTAATTTTGTAATAACTCCATAGTGAATAAATGTCTTAAATTCTCCTTATGGCATTAAATCAAGCTATGCAGACAGAAATGAGCATTAAAATAACTCCATTTGCTCCAGAACCTGAAAATGACAGGTTGGCTTCATTATTTTTGTTTTCAACCATTTCCTTGTGTAAGCTTGGATAACTCATGTCCTCCAGGGCTGCGGTGCAACGCATGCAGAATCTTAACTGTAGGACAAAAAACTCCAAGAAACTGTGGAATGGGGAGAAAAAAAAAAAGGCAAAATAAATTCCTTTTTGGCTGACTGAGCACCAGCCAGCAGGCAGTGTCTGAGGTGCTATATAACCGCACCTAGGAGTGGAGCTGCTCACAAAAGCCAGCAATGGGGCAAAATGGTGCCCGCAGCCTCCTGTGGCTGACCACCTCTGGTGTGCACCACGAAGCCTGGAGCATCTCCGAGAGCCCCCCCAGGGCAATACCAAGGGGACTTGGGCGTTTAGGCAAAAGCATGCACCTTCAAGATGGAGCCTGCTAACTTTATGAACAGAATCTTAGGGCACATTTACCTGCAAAGGATCTGAGCTTAAAGACAGGATGCCACCAACAGGCCAATATTCCCCACTAAACTCAAAGCAGAGCCCCCTCATTCACCTTTTTTTATATCCGTACGAGCAGTCAACCCCCTGGCACCTTCTTCAACTCGCACAGCAAGTCTCGAGTCTTCCTCCCAGGCTCCTGAAGCCAGGAAGAAACAGCAGCAGCAGGAGCTCTCCTTTCCAAAGCTCAGTGCAGCCCCTCGCCCCCGAGGAGAAGCAGCAGTGCCACCACAGGGCCGCAGACGCCCTGTGCCCAGCTAACTGTCCCAGCAGCCTGCGGTGGCCTGCCCGGGGTCGGCATCTCAGCAGCACACGGAGAGCGGCTGCTCGTTCCCAGTGGGCTGCCGAGGTGATGCCGCTGCCCACGGACATCTCGGGCAATGCAGGGCTGCACAGCACTGTGTCATGAAAGAAAAGAGGGCTCCTTGGCAATAGTCCGGTCAGCCTCACTTCTGTGACTTTCCGAAACTGAGAGGCCTGAGGAGCGCTGCTGGGTCCCCAGGCTGCCATCTGCCCACACCGTCCTACAGAGCGCACAACCCTCACGGGTCACCTCGGGCTTCAGATGTGCGCTCTAACATCACTGCCTGCCCGCAGATACTACTGATGCTTCAAGGGCACGTCATCTAAAGTAAATGAAACAAATTGAATAATCCTCTTTTAGGATGCCTAGAAGCCCACGGGCTGTGTTTGCTCACCAACAGTGTCTCTGAATAAACAGTTTTTTCCTTCGGACTTAAATCTTTCCTTGTTTGACCAGCTGCAAGTGGCCTGTGCCATACTGTGCCCAACCTGCAGACAGCAAGAGGTGGTGGTGGGGAGCAAACCTTTTGTTCTTTAAGCACCCATCTGCAGCAGGAGACGAACACAGTAGTGGAGAGCATCTCTACATACCTGATTTTAGGCCCAAGGAGCATGATTCCAGGTCTCAGACAAACAGGAGATGAATTGATGTTTGCAGAAATTAAAGGGATTTGCCACCCCCAGAGGCCCCTTTGCAAACCCCATTCTGTGCACAGGGACACAGCTGTCTTGCGCGATGGCAGCTGTCTGCAGCTGTGCTGCTCCTCACAGCCCCCAGCACAATCCTTCCTCACTCAGCATCTCTTATCTCTCCCAGCAGCAGCCGGACGTTTCCTTTAAAATCCATTACGCGGGGTCATTTCCCAAAGACGCTAATTACTGCTCTGGAAGAACGTGCGGGGCTGGGAGTACACAGTCAGGCACCGCAGCACCGCTTCCTCAGTTCGTGGCGTTTGTGGAGACGAGCTTGAGGTCTTAAAAACACTTCCCCAAAAATTAAGCACACTGCTTAGGATCTACCCAGCCCATGAACCATCAGCTGCTCTAGGGATGTCTTAGGAAAAGACCCACGTATTTGAAGTCAATGCAATTTAACCTATGTACACGTCTCTCACTTACATTATGACAGCGTTATACAACAGTCATGGCTTTGAAACTACAGCCTAGATATTATGCAGTTAACACATTTCAATTCCACATTAATTTCTTGAAACGCATTCTTACCTTAAAAACATTTGAAATTCTGTAAGTATCTGGAAAATTTGGGCAACGAGAACAATAACCACTTGAGCTAAAATAATAGCTGGCATACCACAACTTCTGAAATGACATTGTTGACAGTTTAATCATACATCTAACGCAAACGATCCAAATTACTCTCCCAGTAGTCCATTGTACTAGCTATTTTTCCACATAGATTTTGCTTTAAAATGCCCACTAGCTGGAGTAACTTTCGACTAATAGATGAAACACATGCTTAGAGACAAACTAAAGCTCCTGAAAGAAAAACAGCTTCTGGTTTTATGAAGCTTTGTTTTGTCTCAAATACTCACCATCAGAACTTGTTTCCTGCAGTCTTTGAAAACTCAGTTAAAACATTTGCAATCTCAGAGGCAAACTGCAGGACACTCAAACATACAAGGACAACAAGCGATTTAAACTGAATTCAAACAAATCTCACCTTGATTCAGCTCCTTATCTGAACGTTTGGTTGGCTACCAGAAAACTAGACTGAACACATGAAAAATGAAAATTAAAACTACATTTGTAAACACCCAAGGTTACTTCTCTGAAAGGAACTGAGTTGTTGCTGGGCTGTGGGAAATGCTTCCTTCTTCTAGTAGTGTTTTTCTTTCAGAAATTACTTAGGATAAAGGCTTCAGATGTGGTGCACGTTAACAGAAGTGGTGTATATACAGATATACACACACACACACACACACAAAAAGCCACGAAAATTCATTAATCTCCCCACAGTCTCAGGTTGGGAATATCACCTCATAACCACCTGTCACTAGTTTACATGCGTTGTTTTCTCGCCACCCTGTGGGGACACCCCCACGTTTATTTTCAAGTGCTGAAGTTCAGTGGGGCCTTTGTCCTCCAGTACACTCAGCTGCCAACGAGCACAAACAACAGCAGACATTTCTCTGCATAGCAGAAAGCTTCGTTTTGGCCTGGGAATGCTCAGACCTCAAACCCAGCCCAAATCTCCAGCAAAATATCCAGTCTTTTTCAGACACCCACCTCTCAATCTGATGGCATTGGTTGAGTTGAGAAAGACAGAACTACAAAATCTTTCCCAACTGATTAGCAGAAACAACATTTAAAGATTGCCAGGGTTTTCACTCCAGTGGATAAGTTTTGTGTTTCAGAAACAAACTGTAATCACCTGTTAGATACAACCAAGCTAGAACAGTACTTACTGATAGAGTACCAACACTCAAAACCACGGGCTCAAGGCTGCAGTCTGAAGCAGAATCCAATGAAATGATTGTAAATAACGTAAGAGCCTTGACAGACTCATTCAAGAATAAAGAAAGAAGCCTTGTGACGGTCGTAGGGGCAATAGGAGCCTCAAATCTAGCAAGGTAAGCTAGAATACAACCCCAAAAAGATTTTTAAAATTAGTTTGAAACATCCTTCTGCTTAGTATTTGAGCATACTAATCCATGAAGACAAATGATCAAATGACAGACTAATTCTAAAGGACAGAAATTTTCTCTGATTACAACAGCAGCCGTCAGTCACCACTCACAAAGTTACCCACATCCAATTCAAAGAGTAAGCGTGAGATTGTTTCTGTGGTTATTTTCTTGGTCATCTTCAACTTTTTTGGATCGTCCTCTCCAATTTCGTGGCATACATTCAAGCTTCTACCTTACCTGCCTTTACAATAAGATTAATAACTTCTCCTATTATTATTGAGGTGTCTGAGGGCTCTATAAACAGGTGAAAAAAGGTGCTTCCTATCACTAAACATGACTTTGGGGACAGAACAAATGCAGTTCCTTACAAACGTAGGAAATGAAGCACTAAGTAATTACTGGATACTTATACAATAAGAATGAACAAGAATGAATAAACATTGTTTTCTGAAGGCTTAGAACCAACCAAAACCATAGGATAAATATATATATATATATATTAAATTAGCAGCTTGTGGGGGAAATGGGGTCACATATAGAGATAGCCATGTAGGTGAGTACAAGAGATCTGGCCAGCAACTACAGCAGAAAAGGAATAACGGTTAAGATTATACAACATCCAGTTTAAGAATATTTTTTAAATCCAGTTTATTAAATATTGCTTTTTGGGGACATGTTTACAACAAGCCCAAATAAATTGTTTAAGGATTCAAAGCAGTCATATTAAAATACAGCTTCAATATAAAGTTTGTCACAGTTTTACAGTATTCAAAAATGACAGACCTGCCTTAAAAAAAGACTATTACACCAAAACATAAGAAAAACAAAAAACAAACAAGTTTGGCATTTTCATACTCTGTATAGTATAAAACAGAATATTAAATCTATTACCAGCAAGCTGATACTTCAATCTATTACCTAGTCTGAAGTGTCTCCCATTAAAACACACTATACAACAGCACTATACAAAAGTCGTGGTGATACTCATTTTGATGAAAGTGCATCCCTGAAAGTTTGCCAGTTTATTAGTTAGCTCTTAAAAAAAGTAAAATTAGAACGTCCTCTTTTAATTGAAGGCTTAATTTCAGAGAGATTTTTTTTTTTTTGCTGTTTTGTCTCATTTTCAGCCTTCTTTTAAAAGTGTCTATGGACGCCCACCAGGGGGCAGCGTAAGATTAACCATCAAATCCCGAACGGCTGCAAATATTGTGCATTCACCTGGAACAGGGAAAAAAGACATGTTAGCATCACACGCAACAGCAGAGCAACAGGCAGGGCTTAATTCTAACAAGCAGGCAAGGAAGCGCGCTACTCGCGCTCCCTCCATGCTGGGACGTGCCCTCTGCCTGCTGGCACACTTTATAGTGTGGCTACTACCTGCTGTCGTAGCCTAATACAGGGAGGAGTTCACAATAATTTACAAGTTCAGCTAACACAACGATGATAGAAGGGGTTCACAATAACCGGTGGTTGCAACTTGCAAATTCCAGTGACCTCCAGGGAAGTCTGGATTTGAAACTATTTCAAGTGAAGAAAGTTCAGCTTCCTCCTGTTGGTCACGAAATTGCAAGAAGCCACTGACAGCAGCTCTGAACTTTTAATAGCTTTGAGCGTCATGAGTCTATGATAGAATTTATCACATATGGCACTGCAATCCATATTTGTATGTATGTTATAAATCAAGAGTGCTACATTTTATCAAGACAAAAAAACAAAACCTTTTTCAAGTTCCATTTGCATTGATTAAGAACAGAAACTAAACATTTCAGAAGACTCAAGTATGAAACAGCTGGAAAATGTTCTTTTGTCCTAAGTCTAGTTTTGAAAACACATTTAATTTCAAGACTGGGCATAAGTCTTCTTTTTTTTTTTATAATTAATTGTATTATTTTATTTTCCCACCCAACTGAATTGCTCTGGTTCTAGCCTTGGCTTCTAAGCTGCAAAATAAAACGCAGAGCAAATAAACTTTGCTTAAAACTGTTGAAAACAGAAAAAATCAGCCATAGCTGTCTCAAGTTTCAAATATTTTTTTTTAAAAAGACACACACATTCTGAAATAGCTTTAAAAATGAAAACCAACAGAATCAAGAGGATTTACATAGCCCAACAAGAGATCAAGCATTATTAGACAGAAGTAACTTTCATCTACTATTCCTGATAACAGCATACAATTAATAGCCACTATTGTACCCTGTCACCGCAGGCTGAATTGTTCCAGCATATTTCAAGAAGCATCAAGCAGAAGAGACTGCATTTTGTTGCTGAAGAAGGAGCTGTGTGAGCAAAGAGATGAGAGCAGAGCACGTGGGGATGTATTAATCCTAACTGCCAAACTAGTGACTCCCAGGATTATTTTGGGCAAGTCATCATCATATCAAAGCTACAAATCAGGGCTAAAATACCATCCACTGCATCACTGAAAACCAGACATTAGGCAATGCTCAGTGGTGAAGTGTTTTAAGAAATATCACACAAGTCCCTTGAGCTCCTCTCTACGGGTCACCTCCTGCATCAGTAGGGACTTTCCTTACCAGACATCAGTCCACTACATAACGCAGATTGTAGGCTTAGAGCTCAAGTTTAACCCTGTTATTCCAGGACATCGATTCCATCTCAGTTCACATAAAACTATTTCCCCAAAATCAAACATTTTTTCTCCATGGAGGCATTGGTAAAGTGATCTCAGAAAGACAGCGTACTTGCAACGAGCCAGCGTTTTACTGTTAAACACAGCATAACGTGCTTGTCCACAGATCTGAAAATAAAACTCTTCCAAAAGAACTCGCTTTTCAGTTACTACCATTTTATTAAGAGGAAAATTAAGCTGAATACAAAATACTTTCTCACAAAGAGAGAAAGGTAAAAAAGATACAGCCAAAATGAGGCAACACTGATTACGGGTTACAATGGAAGTGCCAATAATATCATACGTGCATGGTGGGAAGCCCTGCTCCTTCCTGACTGAAAGAGTTAAAAATTCACTTAACCATGCAGATTGCAATTAATGCAGCAGAAGAGCTAACACAGGTAGGAAAATCCTGAGCACAGCACAAAAGCATCATAAGAGAAAGGATATGCATTTTGGATCTCCCATGTACTGCTGTTAAAGAAGTCTTCCAGCTATCTACTTTCATCTGCTGGCTCTCCCATCACCTTCAATGCCAAAGAAAAGAAGGTATCTTTTCTCTTTTGTCAGATAAAATAATGTAAATTTTGACAATAAGAATACAGGAAATTGCACGTTAAGTGTCCTCAGGAAAGATCCTACTTTTGGTGGGAGAAATCAACAGAGACTCATCCTTTCTTTCAGAAATTAGAGGAAAGCCTACTAGAAACATCCTCTGCTCAGCTGGCCGCACTCTTCTTTGCCTGGGGGTAAGGTCCTTCTTGAGGCCAGAAGCTCTTTTTACATGCATTTTTTTCCCTGTCTGTACTCTGCTCCCTGTACTGCAGTCCTGCATTATTTCCAGACTTGTGTGACAAACAGAAGTTGTCTATCCTAATCTACCTAATGATCTCCAGAAGACATCTCACCTGGGATACTCAAGAGCAGCTTTGCCAATTACTTCCTATGCTGTAGCATTTTGTGAAGGGTTTACCTTAAAACACAATTTAGTGCAATAATACACAGCAAAACAAGCATCTACCCTTCCCCATTAGGGGAACTTAGTGGGGAAGCACCTTCCAAAAGAAACACTTGAAGTTTAGTCAAAGTGTTTTGAAATAAAAGTGCTATTCAACCAACAGTTCTATCCTATACAGAACTCTTACTGGGAACTCAAAGCTATTCTCTCTTATTTACCTACACTATTACTACATGTTAAACAGAAAACGTTAATTTAAATCTCATCACAGTTCTCCAAAAATGTATACATATCCATACCAATTTAAGATAAACATTACTCATGTTCTAGCAATCGAAATAAACCATCAGGCATTGTTAAAATTACCACATAACGCGATGAATAATTATACAGAAGGAGAATTCAACCTCTGGATTCACAATTTCAAACTATTCACTGGGTTACTGGAAAAACGCTTCAATCTTCAGCGTGCAACTACAGCAGAACTGAAAGATTTTGTTCTTTTGAACCACTTGGGTATTAGGTCCCCAAACCACTGCTTACAGACAACATTCTGCCCAAAGAACCTGCTACTGCTGTTCAGTGTTGTCAGATATTGAAAAAAAATAAAAAGCATGACAAACAAGAGGGAAAGCAAAGTACGATGCTGCTCACAGTGCACTACCTACAGGCCAATGAACATTCAGAACAATCTATTTAGCTCAAACACTTCACAGCACGTTTGGTGGATAGAACTGTATGCGCCTCTGCTAGTGTACACACTGACAAAGAAGCATACAATCACACCAATTACTTTTTAATCATTCACAGCACATGGACAAGTTTTGATAACTATTTTTAACATCCCTTTATATTCTACCGTTAAGCTTAATAACTTCATAGTTAACCATGAAAACTGACACTTGACCATAGCATATTTATTGTGATTCATTCTGGGCCCATTTGTAAAAACTTTAACTCCTACTGTGCAGCAAGAGTTGGGCCAACAAGAAGTGCATCCTATTACTTCGGAGTAATACTCTGATAGTGATATTCAGCCTGAATCACCAGTGTAACCTTCTGGCATAAAACTCTGCTGCATTGCCAGTACTTGCTATTACGTTACGTATTGCCTGTCATATCAGGAGTTTGTGATAGCTAAAGAAGTATAACAGGGACCAAGAAGAATTCAGACTTAAGAGAGATTTAGTTTTACACTGGAGATTTGTCACAGATGTCTGGGTGGAGAGAATATATCTACTGGACATGTACAGTACCTGGTCGTGGTGAATTCAGTTCAGCAAACCTCTTTAGAATATTGCTAACCATCATTGGAGCAGCAACAGAAGAGTTCTGTTGCCTGGGAATGTCAGCCTGTTGAGTTGTACCCGAAGCCATATCATAAATAATTGGGACAATAATACTAACAGCTTCCTGTGGGACTGTCGTTTTCTGTGTTAGCTGGAGCTGTGGGGGAAAAAAAACAAAACACAAGAACTGTGTTAAATTGAACAATGTACTTCAGCACAACTTCCCATATGGTTAAACACTCTAGACCTACACACAGTGTGCAGTTCCACACCTTCAGTTTTCACACATCAATCCTGTAACAGAGAAGTTATCGCTGAGGAGTAAACTATTTCGTTCTCGAGACCACCCTACGCTGAGCTCTGCCTCAGAGCTCACACCTGCACTTTTGCTCTAACCATCTCATTCACGCTCTCCTTTCTCAGCACAGCTAATGTACATCACTCCATCAAGGCAGTAAGTGCCTCAAAGAACAAAACAACCAAAAGTTGAGCATATGAAGATACCTGCAGCTCAGGGGAAACTGAGCTTTAGGATATATTGTCAACATCTCTTTGAAAGCACAAAACATGAAGAGATGCACGCAGATCTAGGCTTCCAGACATTAGAGCATTTTTAGCTACTACGATTGCCAGAGACAGCACATGTATGTTTTGCCCCTAACCAGTGGTGACTTCAAAGACACGCAGCCCACAAAATTTTAAAACAGATAGCTCTACTTACAAAAAACAACATTTTGGATTTCAGCACAACAGCGGGTGTTCCTGGAGGCGCAATTGGCGGTGCACTGGGAGGAATTGTTAAACAAAACTGCACGTTCCATTTCAGCTGACTTGCCTGATCAGGGAACTGTTTAGAGAGGGCATCACAGAGAAAGAACAGCAAAAGTCTCACGTCAGTGACATACATGTCTACAAACTAGGGAAGAGTTAGAAAGTGAAACATTCCTCTACAGATGTTGCCAGGTTTAGCACAAGTCAGAGTAACTGAAAGAACTGAGCGTATGGCAAACAAGAACACAGTGAGAAAGATTCCAGCCAGGCTACGTGTGCCTATTGTTCAGTAACATGCCTGCTGTTTCTCAAAATGATCAGTTTACAGGAGAAATTTTGGGAATTTCCAAGAGAGCTAATAGTAAAATGAGAACTTCTTTATTAACACTTAGTGACATATATAGAAAGTAATTCGTGTTTGGAGATAAAGATGTGGCACCTTTTTTTCCTTTCTTTTTTTTTTTGTAATACAGTAACTGGAGTCGAGTGAACTACATAGAAGTTAACTTACCAGCTCAAGTTTCATGATGTGAACGCAGTCCCTGAGGATATGCGTTGGAGCCCCTAGTAATTTTGTGAAGGCTATTAGGGTGTTTGCTTTAAAAGGTGGTCCTGCAACCTAAAGAAATACACCAATTAGTACTGCCTATTTAGATAACAGCTGTACCATTTAATATGGTAAACAGCATGCACAACTGTTAATTTTTTATTTTTTTCCCAGCCCTTAAGGACATATCCCAGTGAAACTAAGCAGAACCACTTAAAACACCACAAGATTGAAAGCAATGCACAGAAACGATAAATGTTACTGATTGAAGTACGTACTCTTGTTTCAAAGAACTTCTCCAAAACTTGTAACTCCTCCGATTTCCACTGTCCTGTATTTTCAGGTGTTACTTTTAGTTGCAAGGTCTGGTTGGTTTTGGGATTGAGAGCAACCCTGCACTTCAGTGCCTCTGTCTTAAACATAATCACACCTGGTTCGTTGGAGTTTATTAACTGTAGCTGTACAGAAAGAAGAATTACATTCAATGAGTCATTCATTAAATTGTATGAGAACACATACATTCACTTTGAAGATTCTAGTGGTCAATCTATGGTGCTTCCAAAAAGAAATGTGACATTTCTGTGACCTGTACGTATACAGGTAAAATTGCCTTGAGAACAAACCTTAGGCAAGATTTGGCTTCTTTCTCTATTACCAAATGAACGCCAATGAAGCAAAAAGGCACGCATTGTCTGTCTCACCCTAAAGCATCATTCATGACTAATTGAGTTATTGTCAATTGGTAACTAATTTCTTGGGCATTCCTGCCAAGCAGAGGCATCCATAGCAACCCTCTGGCTGTTCTAGTTCACTCACAATTGATGTGATAAACTCACAGAAGCCAGGGCATCAGAAAATTTGGTCATAGTCCTGTTATTGTATCAGTTATTTCACCCGACCAAATAGGTTTTCCACTTCTTATTTGTGTGGAAAATAAAAAGAACTAAATGTTTTCTCTATATTTAGATGCTTGAGACGACAAGTTTCAGAAGTATATCATAACAAGTCCAATAGCAAATACTTGTTATATTTGAAGCAGTTTGTGTCTGATTTGAAAGACACAGAGTACAGAAGTACTAAAAAGAACAGTTACTAAGTCAGACTTGCAAATCAGTATTAAAACAGCCTAAACCATACCGTTTCCTGTTGTATGATCCTCTGAAGATGTCTCCTCATAATAACTGATCCAAGGAATCGCTCAAGAGGGGAACAAAGATAGCTGCCAGCTAGTCCTGGCACGAGCCCAGGAGTAGGAGAGGGCAACAGCAGAATATTCAAGGCACTGTGGGTGAGGATTGTAGGTATGGATGCAGCCCAAGAGCGCTGAGGTAGTTTACGAGGTGGAGGCATGCTCGTTGGCATTGCTTGGGAACCTATTGGTAAGGAAAAAGTACTTGTAGTAAGGAAGGATTTAAGGTGAAACCTAAGACATGTATTCACTCTGTTAGCTTTAACTATACAAGCAACAAGCACCCTGGCCAAAATTTAATCTTTCTTATTTAAGAAGTTGGCTAACTAATGATAGGCAGAGCAAAGTCAAAGAATTAGAGCTTTGACCCTCCACCGATGCAAAGTCTCAGTTAAATTTAATCCTACTCCCTTTTCCCCTTTTTTCAACATGCCACCAGATACCAGCTTTGTACAACAAACTGAATGAGATCTAAAGATGTCTAGATTAGTCTTGCAAGAGCAGCATTACAGCTCTGTAGTGTGAAAAGTTACTATTTGGGAAGGTAAATATGGTTATCGTAGCTTTCATTCCAAAGATTTTTCTCTCAGTAATGGAGCTCCATAGTTTAATCTTTGTAGTTCAACAAGATGCATCAATCCTCTTGACGTTTATGCTGTATGATTCAACTCATTTTCCAATTTGTTATAAAAGACTTGAACTAGGCTGGAATAAAGGCTTCAACTCCTTAGATATTTTAATACACAAAGACAGTAAGGACTGTTAGGCTGAGACACAAACCTACCAAACTAGAAATGTTAAACATGAGTGTTTTGCAGTCTTTAACACTAATAATGTAACCTACTTGTTCCAGCTCGTGGGGAATGAGAGGCATCTGGGACAGGTGAATGAAGGGAAGGGTTGGCTGGTGACATTCCAGGCATCCGTGCTGCTGGTGATGGACCAGAGACCTGGGGAGATCCTGGCCAGTTCCCTGCACGCTGACTGGGTGACATCATGGTGTAAGGTGAGCTTGGGTCTATGGTACCTACAGATGTTACAAGACCATCATCTTTAAAAAAGATTCAAGGTTTTCTAATCTAGAAGTCTATAAATTCATAGAAACATAGAATGGTTTGGGTTGAAAGGGACCTTAAAGATCATCTAATTCCAACCCCCTGCCATGGGCAGGGACACCTCCTACTAGACCAGGTTGCTCAAAGCCCCTTTCAACCTCACCTTGAACACTTCCAAAATGCTTATCAAAATCTACAAAATATGAAAGTGCCTTAGATTCTTTTACATTTTACAACCATATAGATAAAATGTAATGGGGAGAAAAAAAATCAAGATAAAAAATTCAAAGGGTACATTAAAGCAAATCCGTGTGTTTAACATAACTGAAACAAAACTAAAAAGCTCTTGCATCTAGACTTGGGCTTCTGCTGCTCCTTAGTAAATGAAAGCCTCAGATAGACTGTTCTTAATCTATGCTGTTATCTTGTAATCATCTCTGCAAAAGTACCTTTGGTTTGGTTCTCCATTATAATGACTGATCAGATCAAGCTTCTTAAACAGTCTAATGTATATCTCTCTCAGTTTATCTCAATAATTTTATTGCTGTGCTAAAATTACTACCTGAACTTTCATTGATTGTAATCCGTGGAATGGTTTCCAATGCACTGTGATTACAACAAACACTTGTTTTGGCAGCTTTCAAAAAACATAATAAATGAAAGGACTGAGAGACATGTTGCTTCCATGTATGTATGTCAAATCAGCAAGACTTCGATAATGTTTTCAAGTTGCAAGTATTTGAATTTCTAATCTGTTCCAGTTCTATTTTGAGTAAACTTAGTGCAAATAAAGCAACTATTCTAACAAGAGAGTGCTCATTAGAAGCTGCAGCCATGGTTCAGCTACAAGTCCACATGGAATTTTCCCACATTAGTAACCAGGAAACAACAATTGATAGACAATTTTTAAAATGTTAGCAAAGACCTCAACATGCCATGCAGCTACTTTTGACTGCTGTTAACAGTTACACCCACACGTATAAAAGCAGCTGCTTAAGACAATTACAAAACTCTATTTTTTTCCCCAATTAACTTAAGTATGCCCATGAACACTTAATTTCAAGCAGCAAATGTGCTCTCCCCGTCTCTATATACAGACATGCCAGTAAGGAACTCACCATGTGGGCTGGCAAAGTTAGCTGTTTGTCCCATTGTGATTCCAAGGGAGGAAGGTGAAGGTGTTGGACCAAAGGATGCTGGTGATGGTGCTCTTAAAGCTCCACTAGGTGAGCTTGCAGCATGCAAGTTTCCTAATCAAAGATACAACATCACAACACACACATTTCCCATTTTTCTGTCAATTTTTTTTCTATCAACTGCTACAGCTCTCTGCTTTTTATGGAGACAGCAAACAAGATTCATTAGGATTTGTGCTTGCACTCAAAGGCTGTATTTTGCACATGCATGAGGATTGTATTTTCCAAACTGATTCACTACACAAAAGCTTTCCAAGATATTTGACTTGAAGAATGGCATTTCCCCTTTGCCCAGCCCTTCCCCAAACTTAAATACTTTCAGCTGTTGAACTGTAACAGCTGGGAACAGAAAGCTAGGCTTTGGTGATAAAAAGTTTTTATGAAGAAGCAGGTATTTAGAATGAACAGGTTTTGACTAAGCAAGAGGTAAGCCTTAAGAATTAAATGGTCCCAAAGACTACACAGCTCAAGATGACATCTTTGCCAAGGGTCTTTTTTTTTTTTTTTTTAAAGCTCCAAAGGTACTTTCAAAACATGCCTGGCAGGACTTGACTTTGCTATTTTTCCACGTCACAAGGTGCATTACATTGGCCAGCTTGGAGCTAAACACAGCTCAAATGACAGAAAACCATGCACACGCACAAAGCAGCATGTGTGTTGCCAGTACACAATTAGCATACACACTCTCAGCCGTCTTACCTGGTGACTGTGTGTGCATCATAGATGGAGAAGGTGTCACTGTGTTGTGATAGGAGGTGGGTGGTGAAGTAAGAGGATATGCTCCTGATGCTCCTGCCTGTTTTGCAAACGGCTGAAAGTGTCAAACAAGACAACAAAAGTCTTTGATCATTTTGAACTAAAAAAGTAAGTATATGCAAGAGAATACTAAATGAGAGTTTGGTTCCCACCTATGATTTATTCGACTCACTACACTACCTTGCTCACAGGTCACTATTTTTTCCAGGGTCTTTCTGTAGTTCTTCCGAGACATAACGTACCTGTACCTCATTCTTTTTTATCTACCACATTATAGAGAGATGCCTCCTGACTCCCGCTCTGTCCCTTCCCCACATCTTTTATCTTAAACAGTTTATTTCCCTCCCTCCGTCCTTTGCTTCTAAAGCAGCAAGTCTCATGTGACCCTCCACAGCTGCTGTTCACCTGCTGTGGGCTTTTTATACTGGAATGAGAAATGACAAAATAAATTAATGGTTTGCCCTAAGGGCAAATTCACCGCACAACACTTTTGTCGTCTCCCTTTCCATTTTTTATTGCCAGTGCGTTTGGAAGTCAAGTTCTTAAAAACCCACAGTTGTGGAAGACAAACGCTTATTTTGTCTGTAGGCTACCTGTTGTTGTGGTTGCTGTGGTGGTTGCTGGGGTTGAAGCTGTGATATCAAAGAATCCATCATGTCACCTCCAATAGGAGAAGGTGGGTTATCGTCTTCATTTACAGATCGTCTTCGTGCATCCTGATTGCTGTCAACAAACATGTTGAGGAATGTCTGTGGATAAATCAGTCTTGTTATCAAACAGTTTCTCCATTTACATCTCATTTTATAAAATGACCACAGTATTTCCTAAGGTTGTTAGCAGTAGTAGAACTACTAGCGGGCATTTAATACACACATTATGAATAGTTTACAAAATATAGCAATTCATAAAGAGTTTCTCAGGGGATATTTAAACTTAATTCCCTCCCCCCTTTTTTTTCCGTTCAAAAATAAAGGGGCCTTTCATCACCACCAAACAAGAAACCTTGCTCATTAATATGAAACATCTCTAGTTACCTGAAATACCAACATTCTTCTTTTTTGTTACAAGCAAGGAAAAGTCTACAACTGGAAATGTCTCTTCCCATTCCTATACTTGGGCAGTTCTATAGCTGTTACAGAACAACTCATCAGTAGTCAAAACCTATCGGGCTCTTGTACCACCCCTACAATTGCTCTGTTTGGTTATGAAAGCCCAGGCCATCTCCTCCATAGCATTCTCTTGTACCCAAAGCAATTCAGTGTTCAGTTGTGATTGAAGAAAAATCAGCAAACTAATCACAAAGATTCACCAAGTTCTAATAAAAAACCCTCCCTGAAAAAGCCTCAACATTATTTTGATCACCTAATTAAGAAAAGAAAATCTGATATTTGATGCTAGCTTTCTTAAAGGAAATGTTTTAATTCAAGCTAATTAACAAATTTACATACAAATCAGAAAATTCCTCCTGCGCTCAACATTTTGGAAGGACTACAGCTCTTCACAAAAGCTCTTCACATCAGATCCATGCTTCACGTTAGAAGCTCGCTTTTACATACATGTCAGAAAACATACAAATAGTCACCTTTAATCCAGGTGCAGGGTAAAATCCTTCAACTATTTTGCTGTTGTCAAAAAGACTGTATGCTCCGTCACGTATCGCTACCACACCACGACTCCGGCAGTAGATGTCAATGCAGTACATATTCCTAAAAGCCAGCCTGATATGCGTGGGTGACTGTGGCAAAATTGAGAAACACTGATAGGCAGTGTTGGTGCGTTGAGTCAGACCCAGCATGGGCACAGTTGGAAGTTTGTTGATGGCATTTAACGGAGCCTGAGTGTCAAACAGTACCTGTAAGAGAACAGATATTGAGAGACGAGGTAGCTTACCTTTAAGTACAAGTCTGCAAAAATCTGGGTGGGGGGGAAGGATAAGGGCAAGAAAGATATAATGTTCCCCAAAACACCTTCTGCCAATGAAATTCATAAGCAATCATAATACACACCTAATTTTGAAGACGAGTTTCATCAGAACCCAGCTCTTATTTACCTTGCAATTTCCTTGAGAGAAGCGTTTAAAACATTACCTGTAACAACAGCACCACATTTGGTGTTTTATTGAACATCTCCTGGAGCTGGTGCAGAATTGTGTTGTGACAGTTGCTGCAACCTGAGTTTGGGCCAACAGTTCCCAGTGAAATGTGGAACTTCTGGAGTATGGAGTTCCACTGAATGCTGATCTACAACATCAAGAACATGAAATGATCTTGGAAACCAGAATTAAAGAGGTTATAACAAGAAAGCTGGTTTGCTGTCATTTTTCCCCACTTTTCATGAAACCTCAACAGGTTCCTAACTCAACTTCCTCAAGTTGTTGAGGTTCTGAAAAGAATGCTGTTAGCTTTGACGTAGCTTATGCATTTAGCTAGCTGGAACATTGTCAACCATAGAAGTGGACAATTACTCTGTCAAGTCAATCAAAATGAACAATCTCAACAAAGGTGAGATTAAGGAAATTAAACTCGAGAGATTCACACTACAGATACTGATTAAGAGTTGCTGGAGGTAGACTGATTTTCTCAGCCATATCACACACGCTTGCTAATATGTAAGGAAGTGACACGCAACACCCACACTGCTACTCAGATTAACTGTCATAATCAAATGCATATAGAAATACTCTTAAAATTTAGCTTAGAACATGAACACAAAATCCTTTCAGGATGCAAATTTCAAGTGCGTCAACTACTTTGCATCAGGTGCACACAAAAATACATTCTTTGTCTGTAATAAACATGCAGTCACTGCCACCTCTACCCTGCATTTAATGCAAGGGTGTGAGCAAGTACACAGTCAGTTGTCAAAGTAATTAATATGCTGTAAATTCAAATACTACAGAATAAGCTAGGCTTCTGAACAAGAGAACAGTACTGCTACAAAATACTTAAGGACTGCATAATTTGAAAGCACATTACTACATTTAAAACTAAATCCTTTCTAATAAGGCAGCATTAAGCACATAAGCTATGTTCAGATGAAAAGATCGACATATCCCAGTATAACACTGAGCAGTAGCAACACATTTGTTAGAAAAAAGCTACTGTGCCAGCTTTCACCAACCAGGAGCACATTAACTGTCCTTCACGCAACCTGAAGTACATTATACAAATTCTCAAAAATTCTAGACATTTAGGAACCTAGCAAGTCAGTAATCCAGCACCCTTAATTTCTGTCTTTTCTACATTCATCAACATTAATTCCACAATAATGTAATGCAAGGAAATATTTTGTAGCACAATTCTGAGAACTCTACACCTACCCATTCTGCTTTCAAATATACATTTTTAATGCACTTAGGAATTACTTACTGAGCTCCCCTTGGTGGTTCCATAACAAAGGATAAGTTTTCGGTAATTGTAGATACGAACTTCTGAGAAAACGTTTAAGTGGTTAGGTATGTCTTTGAAGAGAGGAGGGAAAAGAGAGTGAGAAAAATTGTAGTAATCTGGTAAACACAATTTTTAAAAACGAGGGGATTATTTCTGTACCTGGTAAGGATCGTGCAAACTCCAGGACACATTCATACAGCCGAGCAATACTGTTCCAGTCATTGAGGAACATCTCAACAACTTTGCGACCTCCAACTGGTTCAGATAACTGGTTTTCGTATGTCAGGTAAACATGACGGGTTGGTCCTGCAGCATTAGGAGAACAGTAAATACTGATTAAACAAGTAGTTCCTAAACCACAGTTTACAGACTATGACTGAACTGCGACGAGCAACCAGGAAGCATACTTAAATAATCAAAGTGCATCAACTCAACAGCCAAAAAAGTCTGATTCAGGTGCACTGTGGCTCATGAGAATTCTTAAGAGCAGACGGTTATCCATATCACCACAACAGGAGAACTATACTGGAGCAGACAATGTAAAACACAAAAAAAGCAAGATTTACCTGACCTTCCTTACCTTGCTCCCTGGATGAAGTGCTATTAAGTGGACAATTTGCAAACACCAGCTCAGCCACCCACGTGCGATTATTTCTACCTTGTAATCGGAAAGTGCAATCAAGAAGAGATCGGTCCAGAGCCTTCTGCGTTTCCTCATTTACACCTTTACAGGGAGGAATTCTATTTGTGAAGAAAAGAGGTCCTCAGTTGTACACAGTATAGCCCCCAAACTGCAAAATACTACTTTTTTACAATTTCTGGAAGTCTTTTAAGTCTGGATGTGAAAGAATAAACAAACCAATGGCAAGACAGACAGCTGGACTGCGCAGATAGATATCTTATTCCTCTTCAAGGACTGTAATAACTGTGTTATAAAAGCACTCTGAGTTGAATACATATAAAAACTGGTCTTAACACCTGTGAATTAAAGACTACTAAGGGATCTGCTGAATTGTCCTGGTCTCCAGATGAAAGTAGGAGCACACTGATATAAAGGTTTTAGCCAGAGGCACCAGGCCCTACCTTTTTAAGACTGATGTCTTTATACCACTACATATTGCAGCAGCATAAAAGAAGATTATGCTTTAGAAGGTCTGTTTTTTCTTCTTTATTCTTTGGGGTTAACACAGAGACCTATACTGCTAAACAAATTCAACAACATACATGATGCAAAGGAATATAAAGTTTGCAGATGATACAGTTTGCCAAACTGAAGGAAGCACTCAGTAAGCTGGCAGACAGGGCTGCCATTCAGAGGGACCTCAGCTGGCTCAAGGATGAGTTAACAGAAACCTCATGAAGTTCAACAAAAACAAATTCTCCTGCACTGGGGAGTAGATAACTTCATGCAACAGCTCAAGGTGGGGACTGACTGGCTGGGTAGCAGCTCTGCAGAAACAGTGTGTGGGGGTCCAGGAGAGATGCTGAACAGGAGTCGGCAGCACACCCTTGCATCAGTGTCAGACCACTGCATCCCAGGCTGTATTAGTATCAGCATAGCCAGACAAATCAAGCGACCGCTCCCCTCTGGTCAGCATTTGAGATCTGTCCCACAAAACCCTTGGAGACTGGAAAATTCAGCTGATCAGCCCTGCTTTGAGCAGAAAGTTGGACCAGATGACCTCCACAGGTCCCTTTCCATGTTAAATTAGTGTATTATTCTCAGATGTTTGCTCCACAAGTTCTTAACCTTTAGTTTGTCTTTTTTTAGGATTCCTTGCATTTTCCTCTGCAGTATTACATATTGGTCAATGTTAAATAACACATGGAGTAAGTAGGCCTCTGACCTGATCTAAAATTGCAATTACATGTTCCTCAGTCACCACCATACTGTATCTTCCTTAGCACTGCCTGAATGTAAGGACTGAGAACTGTCAGAGACTGCTTTCAGAGCTCCCCAGTTTAGGCTAATGACAGAAACAAATTACAGTTGGCTCCGAATCTACTCATGCTTTCCTCTTTCTACAGCACTGCTTCACACAGGAGTGCAAGACACAATAGTTAAAATGAAATGAAACGAACTCCCTCCGCTCTACCCGCCCAACATTTTTAGCGTTACTCTCCAAACAATCCTTTTTTCTCTCAAGCTTATGTACAGTAATGAAAACAGACACATGAGCATATCCTCTTACTTTAATAAACGTATGGCATGGCTGAAGCCATCTCCTTCTACTTGTACTCCTTGGTGAGGAATGTCCATATTAGATAACTACAAATGAAAAAGAAAAACGTTATCCCATGCAAAAACAAATCAAGCAAAGTAAGTACCTTTTTCAAGTTTCTTTTTTCGTCTTTTTTTTTTCTCCTTTCTCTAGGGGTGACAGATGTTTCACACCCTCAAGCACTGGAAGGCCAAAAAACGGGCTGTGCAAATCTGGTATAAAGCTGTCTCTCACGCCCTCCCACAAGGATCTTTTTTATCCTCTCATTTTTCCTTTTCCCTAAACTTCTCAAGTGTTTTGTAGTTAGTGCTTGGTATTAGAGAACCAGCTACAGCTGGAATAGAGCAACCAGTGTAGAACATCAGCCACCCAGGGTCAGCTAGCAAGAGAGCTACAAAGTGAACGTGTCCGTAAGTTCTCCAGAAAGTCACATCTAGACAAGAGAATCAAGAGCAGTGGAAGGAAAGAAGCAAACAAAATATTTCTTAATACGTACCTCCATACGAAGCCCTATAAATGGCATATTTGTATCACACATGGCTACGATATGAGCTAGGACTTTATTGAAGGCACACATTTCTCCCGACCGTTTTGGTTTCTTAGGTTCTATGGAACATGTATCACCAGATAACTAGAATTAAAATGAAGATAAATGTACTTGCACATATGGAGTAAACATTTTAAAAAGATGTCAGAGAACAATCTCACTCATTCAAGTTTTAAACGAACCATACCCTGAGCACAAACTCCTAAAAGGATTCGTTCCACTTCAGAGCTACAGAAATTGAAGTAATTTAATAATCACCTCCTTCCTCAAAATGGTATTTACACATCACCAAGCCAGGTCAACCTGACCCGAAGTAACTCTTATCAGCCCCCGCAAGTCTTTCAGAGACTACATGGTCTACATGGTACAAAACATATCATGCAGATACAAGCACTTTGCTTATACAAGCTAATCTAGCTACCTCTGCACTGTATTCTGCCTTGGCTCTTCAGACCAACTGAGAAGGCCTGGCACCAATTAAAAGACAATAATCGTTGCAAAATAGTTTCCTGACACCTCCCCAGGGAAGCTAGCCCAGAGAAGCAAGCCTCAATGTCAGTTGTCAGCCACACAAACTTTGAAACAATACTAAAACTGGTATTAATGTTCAGAACATGTGTTTGGCTTCCACATTCTAGAACTAGCCCGAAGGCTTCTGAAGCACGTACCTTGCGCTTGACACCACTTTTCATTTGTTTCCCACTTTTTGTGTCTAGTACCAACTCTTCAATGTTTGGTTTGAACTGCTGCAAAAGAAGTGCAGTAGCAGGGCTGTCATCTCCTTCAGCGTAGCTCACAGAGAGAAAATGGTATTTGTACTCTAGTTCTGTGGGGTTGCCAGAAACGTCAAACATCTCTACAACCTATATTTAAACAAAACAACAAATCAACAAGACCCTCAATTAAGAATATGTCTACATCAGTTCCTATCCCTCCCCCTTTCAAAGAAAACATACTCTTTTTTTTTTTTTTTTTTTTTTTTTTTTTTAAGATATTTATACTTGTGGCTAAGAAAGGGATCCAAGAAGAGAAGGCAGACTAAACTTTCAGGAAGTAAGAAAACAACGCTAAAGCTGCTGAGTAATAAATATTTATGCCACCTCCTCTCTATGAACCTAACTGCTTAACAAACCCACTGAATTAGAGTAGGTAGAGAAAGGTTAGAGGCAAAAGGATTACAGCAATGACTTTGTTCCTAGTGTTAGTTACTGCTACAAACTGCCTGAGAACAAAAGATAAGAAGCATTTTTCAGTTACTTACAATGTAGTACTGTGGAAGGCGAGTGAGTTTGATAAACAATTTGTGTTTGGAAAGGTTTCCCACTGGATGGCTAGCGTAATTAGCTAGCTGAAGAGTTTCACTGCTCACTGTAGGCAGATGCTTTATAGACTGTTTGCAACGCTGCTGTCCAAGCCAGAACCTTACATTGAAATAAAGGCATTAGTACCCCAAGACTGTTTTAAATTATTCTAGTATATTGCTGTTCAAAGCATTAGTGTCAAATTAAGACCCAGTCAGATTCCAAGACAACACCTAACATTGCCACACAAGCTAAACACAGAAAATTACACAGAAAATTTCTTGAGTTTATATTTTCTTATTACTATCTTTATATATTGTCTTCAGCTTGGGTAACAGATAGCTGTTAATTTATGAAGAAAAGCTCTGAAATTATTTGCTCATGGAATATATAATCATTTTTTACAGAACACAATATAAAATTACAATATAAAAAAGAAGGGATAAGTTATAAAGCATGCAGATTACAGTCATTTTATGATTTAGCATTTTCAATTATTTTTGGTATAGAAAAGTAGATCTTGGCTCCTGTACAATGGTACACAATACAGTAAGAAAGTCACCTAGGATGGATTAACGTCACTCTAGATTATGTTATAAACAAACTCATTCACCTGAGTAAGTTTGAAAGTGAAGAGCCACAGCAAGACACCAAATTTATTCTGATGTTTGGAATTAAACTTTATTCTGCTCCGGTGGATTTTGACCATAGTGGCAAGACCAGAAAGCCTAGCTAAGCTCTAAGGGGCTCAGAAATGCGGTGCTTAATATCCCAGTGAAAATTCCACTGAGAACAGCAGCAAAAGGTGTAGGTGTTCAACATCCTTCCATCAGGACACGCCATGTTTATTCTCATAGACACATATGATATATAACTGCCCTAAAAGGCTGCCTAGCTTCCTCAAAAACAGCAGCACTACCCAAGCCATTATCTCGAGTGCGTTATCTATAACAAAGGGAGGTTGATTAGTTTCTCCAGGGTGCCAGTGCTTCATGCGTCATCATGCTTCTTTTAGAAGCAAAATTCCTCAAATAGAGGGTTCACTCTGCAATTAGCTGAGAGTACTGGGAATTTCCAAAAAGACTGAGCAGGTGGAACTCAATTTTCATGCAGATGCAAACTGTATTTGTATTAGTTGCTACAGCCTCTTACAGGGGAGCCAAATGTACCTTGTGCCTAAATCTCAGGGCTTTTATAGAGGGAAGAGGTTTAAACCAGCAAGGGCTGAAGTGTTACAATATAGACAAGATACTCTTTAAATCATTCCAGGCCAATTCCTGGTTTTCCCTCTGTATTGTGAAAAGGGAGATTGTTCTTGCTGAGAAACAAGCAGAATTCAGCTGTAGAAACAGAGTGGAATAGAGGAGATGGAAAACGAGCATGGAAACAAAATGAGAGCCCCAGGAAGCAAGTGATCTGCTACTGACAGTGAGAAGACTTCACGCAACATGCGCATGCAGCAACACCTGAGGCTACACGCAACAAGGCAAACTAAAGAAGGACTATGGAATAACCTTCCAGCAAAACCAGAACTTCCTCCATCCATTTAGAGGAGACAGCAAATACTCAAATTTGCTTAGAACAGAGATGAAGGATATTCCCTACTGTGGCAAAGCACAAAGCCAAGCAAGCATGATCATCCAAAATACAAACACGGTGATTCATTCTGTGCAAACTAAATTAATTATACAAGTCACTTACTTGAGCTGCTGGAGCCAAGGAATTATACGTTTCATGTCATCATTAACAGACTTCTCTATGTCATCCAGCGTCAGTTGATCTGTAAGAATATTAGGTGAGTAAATGATCTTAACATCTGTTCTTAAAACAGCAAACTTTTGACCTGTTAATGAAAATGTCTCATCTAATTTAACAACCACAATTAAGACACAGAATAGATGATCCATAATGCCTGTAGAACCAAAGCAGTACGTTTTTATGCAATTACGTTAAAAGAATTAACTTTTCTCTCTTTTTTTTTTTAAGGTCATCTGAAACCTCAAGTTTGACTTGAACAATATCTCAAAATACTTTACATCATATTATGCAATTCTCAGTTAAGCCCATGTGAAATGACTGCATCCATTACCAGCACTGGCCAGGGATCATGAGCCATAAAGAACAACAATTGCAAATGATGCCTAACAATGCTTAAGTCTGTCCTGCTCTTAAAAGATGCTTAACTGAACTGTGGATCTTGAACATGAAGATCCACTTCTCCATTCCTCATAAACTCAAAGACCTATCTGATTAGTCAACATGCAGTGTTTATTTGCTTAACTCTTATTTACTTACAGAACTTCACAGATTTGACAGAACTGTTCACACAAAATAACCTCATAATACAGGGTTGTTGCAAGATATCAAATACAGCCTGTTTTTTCACCTACTTACCAGCACCATAGAGCATCAGTTGAAACATTCCAGAATGAAGATCGACAAAAACATGCAGACACTCTGATCGACCACATGGTTCCAAAATTGGAATTACAAGAGTTGGAAGAGCTGTCTCAATGAATGCTAAACAAAAAAAAAAATGATGTTAATAATTTGACACAAAATTCAAGCTAATCATATTAAAACTCTGCCCATTATAAATAACACTCAAACCTGTTTGTTTTTAATAGGAACAATCTACTTCCAGCAGTCCTGAATTTAGTATGAGTATTTGCACATTATTACACTCAACATAAAGAGGGAATTGAATACAAGAATTTCTCTGTGAAAACAGTGCTAATAATAAACCAGCCAGAAGAAACAGACTAAATTTGAAGAAGATTATAAATCCTTGAATAACTTTTAACTTGCTACTTCAAGATTATAGGTTCAATTTGAATCCCAAAGGTTTCAAAAGCAGTTAAAGCAAGGTCTCACCCAAAACCCATTCAAGATAGTGGAAGATTTGCTTTCAATTCCAAAGATCGACAAGTTTCACAATAGACAACTTTTAATCATTCTACCCAAAATATAATGCTCTATCAGCTTTATCTATTATGCTACACTAAAGGTAGATATTGTTGAATATTTTAATTATCAATGCATAATCATTTAATGCTAGGTCTTATTAATTCTGAACACACTGCCTTTTATTTTTGTTCATGTATTTTGTTCAAATTAATGGAAACACGAAAAAACAAGAAAAAGGGAAAACATTCCCAGGCATAAAGGGAAACAAACTAGAAATAACGTTCAGTAGAAAACACATACAATTGTCATTAACATTGTAGCTCTTAAGAATGGCTTTCAGCTCCTGGAGTTTCTGATGAGATCTCGCATGGACACTGTCTATCAGGAGTTTTTCTATTGATAGATGGTCAATCTGGTAAAAAAAAGAAAAAAAAAAAGATACATATGTGAGCAAGTTCAAGTTTGATGCATAAGCTTTATGCACTAGCACACAAGAACAATGCTTAATAAAATGATCACTCTGGAATTAATTTGCTGAGAACTATGGTGAACCAAATACATTATTAACCTGAGTATTTGGATTGCTACAAAATACAACAAACTAACATGATGTTGCCTGTGCAGCATGTAGTGGGAGGGCTTTTGAGAGTAGAAGAAAATGTAAAAGAAAAGTTTTACAAACTATGCTGTTATCACTTCCTGTGCACACCTACTTGTTCTGGATAAAGGCTGGAATATTTTCCACCTTAGCATGTACCCATTTATAACTAGCCTAAGCTAAGGAAAAATAAACAAAACTCTGTTAGAATATGGTTGCCTCTACACACATCACAGAATCCTAGAATGGTTTGGTTGAAAGGACTTAAAGTTCATCTAGTTCCAAACTCCCCCCCCCACCATGGTCAGGGATGCTACCCACTAGACCAGGATGTCCAAGGCCCCATCCAACCTGGCCATGAACACTTCCAGGGATGGGGCATCCAGAGCTTCTCTGGGCAGCCTGTGCCAGTGCCCCACCACCCTCAGAGTACAGAATTTCCTCCTTAACATCTAACCTAAAATTCCTCTCTTTTAGTTTAAAGCTATTAGCTACCCCTTGTCCTATCGCTACACTCCCTGACAAGGAGTCCCTCCCCAGCTTTCCTGTAGGCACTGGAAGCCCACTGTAAGGTCTCCCTGGAGCCTTCTCTTCTCTAGGCCAAACAACCTCAACTCTCTCAGCCTCATTTCGTAGATCTGTTCCAGCTCCAGCCCCCTGGTCCAAATACATACATAACTACAGCATGAAATATAACATACTAGTTTTAGTTTTGCTAATAGGGGTAACAATAAAGTGAAGATGTAGTGGCAGACTGTGAAAATGAGCTACCCTACTGAATCTAGGCATAATCTACAGGCTTGTTGCACTTCCAGCACTGAAGCTCATGTCACCAGCTTATATTCACTGTAACTGACTTGTGCAATCCTAATTAAAACATTTGCATTTATATCCATTCACATTAGTTAAGTTCTTTACATATTTTGCATAAGCAAAGCCACAGCTTACTACAGACCCTTTCTCTAGTTAATATCACAGTTTTGAAAACTGTTCAAGGTGAATTAAATCCAAATTTTATTCTAGCACAGGAGATAAATGCAGAAGTTTATACCAGCACAGAATTATGAAGACTTTCAGTACCTGCCTTCAGGTATACCAGAACAACCTTTGTCTAAAAGACTAGCTTTCCAAGACAAGGTCTTAAAATCAAATGTTTATTCATTCACAAGAATATTTCAACTCAGCAGCTGCTACCAGGCAAGTCACTGTCTTCACTAACAATTGACTACAGCTTCTGCTGCTACAACAAATTTTCAGTACACTGATGTATAGTAACCTACTTAGACATATGTTCGTCCCAGCTTTGTGTATTATCTTAAACAAATGAAATGCAACATGCTATCCACATCATTAAAGCTAAGATCATTATTCAAACAGTAGAGCAGCAGCATATAAACCATAACCAATAAAATTTCTAGGCTTTGAGCAAGTAGTTAAAGGGAGCCAGCATTAACATTGATAAATCTCAAATTTACAATGGCCTCATTAGTGATAACGTAAAACCAAGCTTTGAATAACCCTTGTAACAAGCAAACCACATTAACTTTTTTGTACATTTCCAAACCATAACGTAAGACTTTCTAAACTGCTGGGGAGCCAGCTCAAGCCACATGGGGAAGCTGAGTTTCGGCAGAAGGTTACACAGCATCTCCAAGACAGGAAAGGGAAGAACTGGCTCCTTATGAAGTATTTCACAACAAGCACTAACCGTAACTGAAACTTTGCTGCTGTTCCCTCCCAGCCCCAGAATTTTGTCACCAGAGGTGGTATAAAAGGCACTGAAAAATAGGTGTAACTTTAAAGAAAGTGAAGACCACTGGTTTGTAACAACAATTTACAGTCACAACATAACACACTGTGACCTAGAGTAACATGAATGTAAATCTTAGTACTGCTCAGAATCAAAGCAGAACAAACGTTTTTAAGTTGCTGATTTATAAATCTAGATGACTATGGCAAAGCAAACTTTTACCTTCATGGCTCTTTCCATCAGTTTGGAATCACAGGCTGGCAGTGGAGGTTCATGAGATATTTGCAAGGGTTTTGAAACATCAGTCTCATCAATCTTAATAGTGACCTTATGAACAGAAGCAGTCCCTGTTTTCCTGCCAAGCACCTGTTGGCTTAAAATAAAGAGAAAAATTAAAACATGTAATTGGGAGTAGCAGGAAATATGCTTTCCAGTAGCTAATCCTTGATTCTGAGAGTTCTGCATAAATATTATGTAAGTTGAACTGAGAAAACATTTTAGTTTAACCTTTTAATGCAGAAAAGTTAGTAAACTAGACCCACATAAGTTTTAGATGGCTACAAATTCAACATAGGAATTGGAAGAGCCCTTGGATTATATATATATATATTTATTTTATCTAGTGTAAGTCAAGCAATAGCTATAGTGAAAGACTGACTAAAATTGTCCGTTTATTTATATATTCACATAAATACAAGCTGATTTTATGACTGCATCCACTGTTCTCATGTATACCACTCACTTCTTTGTAAGTACAGCAACACATTTAGGTACTTAATAACAGGAATCTCAGAGTCCCACGTCAAGGAGAAAATACAGTTCTGAAAATTCTGGCTCAAGCTGGGTAAATGAAAACACTCCTATTGCTTCATTTATTGTTAACAGCCCATTTTAGATCAACTTACTTCCAAACAGAGAGCGAGAGGCACTTTCCTGCATGGTATCGCTCCACTTGCACTAGGTCACCCCAGCGCTCTCGAATCAGCATTAGTGTTTGTGAATGCAAGACTTCCAACTGAAGCGCTAAGCAGAAGGAGTCTGAGGAATGGAGTTAAGAAAATAGAACACATCCAGAGAGTCTGTAAACTACATAAATCCATTTCTGTATGTTATCTAAATCCACTTGTCACAAAAGTCAGACGAGATGCTACCTGAAAACATACTAACAAACTAATCCGGAGATAAACACACATAAACAGAATCCAAGGTTTTTTTTGTTTGTTTTTTAACCTCTTACCTTGGACGTGTTGTTAGACAGGAGTGTCACAATAGCTTTGTTTCAGAGATTTCAATTCACCATTTTTTTTTGGAAAAGAAGATTACTAATAAAGAAATACAGTTCACCCTACAGTTACCACTAAGCCTAACCATCTACCACTAGCCATCTTCCATGGTCACCTGTAAGTAACACGACTGTTTTTGTTTCTGCAGAAACTGTTTCATTGAAAATGATTTCATATTGACAAATAATTTGTCCTTTGCATATAGAAAGGCACTGCACTATTTTCTGAACACGCTATATCCTATTTTATTTTTTGTACAGGTGCAATATAGTCAACGCACCACCATACTGTAGAACTACAGTTCTACAGGAAGAATTGTCAGCTCACACACCTTTAATGCAGCACTGTATTCCATCTCCAAAATCAGCACATGCAAACAGCTGCTGCTTCACTGACTTACTGTACAGCCTGATGTTTCAAGCACCTCACCTTTGTTAAGTGTGTAAAATAATTTTTTTTATATACGGGCAACTGAGAATAACCATCTCCAAAGCCATCACTTTTTACTCTACTTCCAGACATTTCCCCTTAGCTTAATAGGGCATCCATCTTTCTTGACTTCCAGCTACTAGAAAGGGTAAGGCTACATTACACAACTTATTCAAAATCAACTTTCAGAAGGATACGCAGACAGCTGTACATGTCCTGAAGTGGCTTTTCATCAGCAAACAGCCGTGACTGGACCAACTGATGGATGAAGTTGATCTGCATACTGTGAACCAAGGCTCGACCATCTTTCATGAGTTAAAAATAATTCATAAGACATCAGGAATGCAGGTATTTTAAATAACAGATTATTTAAAAAATAAATTAATAAATTATAAAAAGAGACACAACTGTACCAAGCAATTGCCATGCTGGAACTTCTAACAAAGTAATGCAATCCTTGGTTTACTCTGGAAATTTTACTCAGTCTACCGTAACGTCACAGACTACTACTGGTATCAAAAGCATATAGCGTATGGTGAAAAATAGACATCTATATGCAGCTTCATTATCTCAAGTTGTGATACGCAAGACAGTGTATAAACAAGATTTGCTGTACCAGAGATAAACATCACATTAAAATTAAAATGTAAATATTATTATTATTACCACCAGTTTCCTTGTCTTCAACCAAAATTTCCAGTTTGAGAAGGCGCCAGGGGATGTCAGGGTCATCACCCATCACAGTCAAGGTGGCCTCAAACTCCCCCTCAACTCGGAATTTCACACGGCCATTGGCTAAGGAAGAAAAAAATGTTTTATTTTCCTCAGTCTTACAAGATGCCTTTTACATGAGCAGACAGTGATAGGAGTGAAGGGGTAATAGCTTTAAACTAAAGGAGGGGAAATTTAGATTAGATGTTAAGGATGAAATTCTTTACTCAGAGGGTGGTGAGGCCCTGGCACAGGCTGCCCAGAGAAGCTGTGGATGCCCCATCCCTGGAGGTGCTCAAGGCCAGGCTGGATGGGGCTTTGGGCAGCCTGGTCTGGTGGGAGGTGTCCCTGCCCATGGCAGGGGGGTTGGAACTGGATGTTCTTTAAGATCCCTTCCAACCCAAGCTATTCTGTGATAATATCAATGTAGTAGCTCCTGGCACTCACATGGATTCCTGTAATCTGTAAAGATTCCCTGTAATCTTTGCTCTGCTGCATATGTTTCTGTTCCACTCTGAAGACTTGACAGCTGCTATGTAACAGGACCAGCACCAATAAGCAGCATGGACAGAAGCACCCAACTGTCTTGCACAGCAGTACGTTAGTCAGGATAATTTAACATTTGTGCTACTTTAACACAGAGTAACATTGAGCTGACTGCTAACATGTGAAGTTACGTAAACAAAATGTCTACCTTAATTTTCCAATTCTTTGCTATCTCAATAACTAATACTTGAAGCAATATCCAAAAGAGGTTCACAAACAAAAAGTCCAGGCTAGCATTGGAAACACGTTATGTCACTGCAAACCATTTACTTAACATTAAGATATTTTAACGTCATTTTTATGTAGGGAAGATACACTTTTGCACAATTTATATGTATGCAGACAAGCAAAGATTATATACGCTATTTATGCAATTGACACGTATGTCCTTACACTTTTGTAAACACTGCTATCAGTTTTAAGAGCTGGGAACAAAGATGGCCAAAACTATGTAAGTTAGGTCATAAAGGGAATGAGTAGCAAAGCAGACTATTTGGCGCAAGTCATTAATATAAACTGTGGGTAAATCTTTTTAATCACCTAACAAAATATGTCATATATACACACCTTTACAATTCTTGAAATTTAGAAAAATTCCTACTGAAATTTTAACCATTTAAACTCAAAGTTGCAGATTCTGAAGCATACCAGACATGCTCTAAAAACAAAGTAAATCCAAACCAGAAACTACTAATCATTGAAATGTTAACTAAACAATCTGAAGACTCATTTACACTACAGTTAAGACAAAAAAAGGCTTTAATATTGGTATTGCAAGTGTTTACATAGGAATCAGTGAAAACTATTACTATGATTTTTCAGAAACAGCTTCAGTCTAGATCTGTGGGGTATGATTTATATGTGGCTAATTTTGTCTTAGTAAAAAATATGGACTAAGTCCACTCCAGACCTATTTTCTGTCTGTGATTCTGTAATAATCTAGTTTATAGCCACCCTGCCTGTAAAATAAAAAAAAAAAAGACAAAAAACGTCATCATAATGTCTATCACTACTTAGGCTAAATGAAAACAGAGATCTCAAAACAGATCTCTATAATTAAGAGATCTGGAGCTGCAATGAGCCACAGAACAAAATGTGTGCAGAAATATGAACAGATTTCATGCGTGAAGATGAATATCAAAACAGACTAAAAAAAGCAACATTTGAGTAACTTATTTAAGCTAAAATTCCAAGTTTCTACAAGAAACACCTAACAGTTTAATTATATTGCATTTTCAAAGTAACTTAAGGCAAAGCCGTCACATTGTTAGGTTTAACATGGACCAGGAAATGAGCATCTCTATTTGTTACAGTATTGTCTTAAAAGAAGGGGAGAACCTTTCATAATACACTTGTTGAAAGGGCAAGACAGTGTCTACAACCTTTTGCTACCACCTGCAAAAGATTTCTGTTTGAAAGTAAATATTTCAGAAAGATTCTGGGTGTCCTCATTTTTCAATACAGGAAAAGACATAATTTGACATGCAGAGACAAAATCCCAGTTTTATAGATCAAACATGCCTGATGATTGCCTAACAATCTCACTTCAGCTTTTAGCCTTTTTTTTTTTTTTAAAAAAAAAGCAACAATTTTAAGTCAGTTGGAAACAAACTGTTCTTCAAGAAGTAATTCGAGTTCTTACCAACTGTAAGATTTGCCAACTGGGGAGGGAGATCTGTAGTCACTAGTCGATGTCGAAGAATCTGGTTTAGCTGATGAAGGGTGGTTTGCTTTTCACTCTTTGTAATTGGGTCAGGAGGGATAATTTTATCCTGTTAAAATAAACACGAAATAATCTACATATCTCAAACACATCTAATACATTACCAGAAGCAATGATGGAAACTAATCAGACCAGAAGTCTGAAAATATGAACGCTACAAGCCATTACAGCTGAGGAAAGGTGTTTCCCTCTCCCCCCCCAGTTATTTACATTTCACCCGAGACTGATCATGGAATAAAACTGATCATCTTGGATCAGTCAAAACAATTCTTGGCCTTACAACAGGCTAAACTCATTTTTAAATACTAACAGTTGAAAGCCATTCCTTATCTGTAGCTATAAGTCTAAGTCACAGATACTGCTGTTTATATTTCTTCACAAATCTTCTTATTTTGCATTTAATCAGTAAGAAAAGGCAGCAACATTAAAGAGATGAGTGAGTAGTTCAGTACATTTCCAAATACAATATGCTATAGCCAAAACAGAGAATATCAGATGATCAGAATATCTAATTTTTACACCATGTTTTTCTGGGATGGTGTCTTAGCATGTACAAATAGATAAAGAATGAAAACTTGCTGTTATACTTACCCTAGAGCAGAACTAGTTTAAACTGAAAGAATGTTTTACTGGGAAAGGAAAACTTTTTGAAATAGGAAGCGCTCTGTCAGAAACTGACACTACAGAGACTTGGCATTATGCCTGTATTAAACTACACTTCCATTTGCACGTATCAGAAAATTAGTTTCATTAGCATGCATTTGACAGGGATCCCTCTCACCCCAAAACGTATTGTAACATTATTTACCCTAATGCAGGTAGGCAGGCGTGGGTATGATCCAGTTGTCAGAACATCAATTGCATATGGGATAGCAAAACTAGGTAGACGAGCATGAACCAAAGCATCTCTAGCTAGAGATGCCAGACGATCAGCAGTATCCACAAACAGAATGGCTTGCTGATCTAAAAAACTTGATATCATCTGTAGAAGACAAGGGGGAGGAAAAAGAATGTCAAAAAATTCACAAGTCGATGGCTCTTTACATTCAGCTCATCTAGAGCACATAGGACTGAGATGGTTCTATCCCTATCCGTTACTTCCTTCCCATTCAAGTAATCACTTTGTCTGTAAAACAAAGAATGAATGCTCTGGCCATTTCTTACATTCAGATGCTGAGGACACTTTAAATCTGCATGCCATTTCTGATGCTGCGGAGGATCTGTGAAGCCTCACAGCTCTTTATCTGATGATTGCTACCGGAATGCTACCAAACTTGTTTGTCATCACTCCAGGCTTGGTGTTTGGTTTGCAACATTCTGGGCTTTACTCATATTTAACCAAGAACAGGATGAAAATGATAAGAACTAACACACTGAGATCGCCATCTTCCCCGTCCTATCACCTAACCCCCGAGCACTCTTAGAAGCTACGTGCAGACATGCCTTTTTCATTTGCTGCCACTGGGTTTTTGGGAACATGAACTGTTAAGAGACAGTATTATATATTTTTTCAGTAGAAGGAAACTGGTTGTCACTTAGCATACATTTGCCTGTGAAATACAAGTTTGGGTTTGTTTTAAACTTCCATAGCAAGGAAAAGTTAGAGTATACCAAAATCCCACAGTACTAAAAGATTATTCCATACCAAACTCTGTTGCTAACTTACCGCACATTTTTCCACCTTTCCAGCATTATTAGCCCATTTGACTAAGGCTAACAGACGAACAAACAGTTGACGAGTGCGGCTTGCAAACTGTACTATTTCTATTTTTCTGCAAAACCAATAAACAAACAGACATTAAACCAGCATTCAAATAAATAATAAAGCTACAATTCAACTCAGTACCAGTAAAAAAAAAATAAATTGCAATGATAAAGAATTATTTAGCTCACTATTTTGAGCACATATATGCTAACAACGTGCAGAGATTCTAACCAGCCAAGACTGGGGAAACAAAAAAGCATACTCATATGAATTAATTACTAATTTTAAGAGAAACAATTCTCTAGTGAACTCAACAGCATTATTTGTATACCTTTTGTGACTAAGTTTAAAGTAACAAGAGCAAGCGGACAAAAAGAACATTCCTCACCACAACGGATATTAGCCTCTACCAAACAGAACTTGTATCTCCTTCTGATCCTAACCTGTAAAATACATACTCGTAACACAGATAGAGTCTGTTCCTGCTAAGTGTTGGCGTAACGAGGTAAACCCTTTTGTGTAATACATAAAGCACAATCTGATTGTAGCAGGTGACTGTTTAGGCCAGAAGTACCACTAATACCATCTGGTTCAGTCTCTTGCATTACATACTATAAGCCTCATCCAAAAACTAGGGCATTAAGTCAATAACTTCTCTTCATTCCAGACTATGTATTTTAGAATGCCATCCAGCCCGATACGAATTTTTCATGTGATAGACAAGCTGCTGTGTAAGTATTGCTCTAATAGTACAGTAACTACAGTAATCAAAGCAAGATGTTAAAAATTTTTTAAGGTTAACAAAAACATAGTGGTATTTGGAAGATGACTACAGTGAGACTTTAGAATGTGAGAAATCTCCCCAAAAAATTAACCAGAGAAGTTGCTAAAATCTAGAAGTAGTTATGTCAACCCAACATCTGTGGTGAAAAAGCCATGACAGCAAGAAAAATTCAAACTCATGTTCCGTGGCTGGAAACCAAAGGGTATCCAAAAAAAAAAAAAAAAAAAAAAACAAACCAGAAAAAAGCACTGCAATTTAATGACAAAAAATATTTTTAAAAGTACAGTGTTCCAGTAACTGCTTCATTAATACCACTATACGAAATTATAGAAGGCTTGTTACTTCTATTTGAGATAATCCAACTTCCATAATCATGGCTATCACGCCTAAATCACAACTGCACTGGGAATTCACATCCATCTACGCCTCTACCAAGAACCCAAAGAGTTTTTCCAATTTTTCTGTGTTCTTTCATTCTTCATTACAGATACAGAACCTTATGTTGGGTTGCATAAAAAAAATGAAATTGTTCAAGGAAGATAAAACTTCAGGAAAGAATACATTAACAAGTCCTATAAATGCAAAGCAGAGCACATTAAAAAGCTTTTTAGTGACCACATTTAAGAAACCCTTCAAAATAATTCATCTTTAATATAAACAAAAATCACAAATGCTTTGTTTCTAGCAAAGTCTATTCCAATGAGCAGAAAGCTGAGCAGGTTTGGCAGAGGCCAGCTTGACTGAACAGGAAACCCCTGACCAAACAATGCAAATAGGAAGCACAAAGAAGGTGGGAGAGGGCAACACACAAGAGCTGTTCAAGCATACAGCAACAAGTTTAGGGAAATCAGAACTCAGAAGCAAAACCAGCAACAGATGGAAGTCAACAAGGACTTCTATAGACACATCAGCAGCAAAAAACTAAGGAAACAAAAATCCAGTGCTCAGCAGAGCAAGATACAATTGACATGGAAAAAGCCACGACACTGAGTACATTCTTTGCCTGGGTCTTTACTGCTAAGTTCTGATCTCAGATATTTCACATCCTTTAGCCTAGTGGCATCGTATGGGGGAGTGAAGCATTAGCTACAGTAGAAGAATACCAGGTTAAGGACCACTTAAGCAAGCCTGAAATACTGAAGTCCATTGGAGCAGACGGGCTGCATCCAAAAGTGCTGAGGGAATTGACCCGTTCCACCGTAAAGTAGCTCCATTCCACCGTAAAGTAGCTCTGTAATTTTCAAAAGGCCACAGTGATGAGGTCTTAATGACTGGAAAAAGGCAAACAACACGCCAGCCTTCAAGAAGAAGGATTCAGGGACCTATGTGCCAGTCAGCCTAAGCTCAGTTAACAAGACATATTATGTAGAAAATCTTTCCAGAAGCTACGTCCAGGTAAGCAACAATCATGAAAGCAGTTTGGGAACCGTCAGTGCAGATCTGCCAAGGACAAACCATCCCTGAACAACACAATTGCCTTCCACAGGATAGCCAGCTCCGTGATCAAGGGGAGAGCAAGAGATGTATTTACAATGCCTTTTCCACAGCTTTTGACAAGACCACCCGTAGTATCCTTGCAGCCAAGTTGGTAACACATGAAATATATAAGTGCCAGACATGAAAGCCTGACTGGCTGCCAGCTGGATTTCCTTAATGGTGGTTACTACTTATCTTCCTTAAGGGTCAACACTAGGGCCAATACAACTTCACACTTCCATCAACAACCTGTATGATGTGAAGGAAAGCACCCTTTGAGAACTTGCAGGTCATGTCAAACTGGACAGAGCAAACAAAGGGACCTCAGTTGGACAGAGGAATTGGTTGACATGAATCTGTACTGGGTTTACTTGGCAAGGAACTGGTAGCAAGGAGGGTGCAGGGGTGGCCTCTGTGAGCAGAGCCCAGCAGCTGCCCCATGTCAGAGTAGAGCCAGCTCCAGCCAGCTCCGAAAGGGACCTGCTGCTGGCCAGAGCCAGGGAGCGACGCTGGGTGGGCCTCTGGGAGAGCAGATTTAGGAAAGGGAAACAACGCCATGCAACAGCAGCTGGGGGAGGGGTGAGAAATTGTGAGGGAACCAGCCCTGCAGCCCCCCAGGTGAGTGCAGCAGGAGGGCAGGAGGTGCTCCAGGCAGGCAGCAGCAGTTCCCCTGCGGCCTGTGCAGAGGCCCCCGGTGGAGCAGGCTGTCCCCCTGCAGCCCATGGGTCCCACACGGAGCAGATCTCCACGCTGCAGCCCGTGGAGGAGCCCACGTGGAGCAGGTGGATGTGGCCTGGAGGAGGCTGCGGCCCATGGAGAGCCCCCGCAGGAGCAGGCCCCGGGCCGGAGCTGCAGCCCGTGGAGAGGAGCCCACGCAGGAGCAGGGGGTCTGGGGGGAGCTGCCGCCCGCCCGTGGGGGACCCGTGCTGGAGCAGTTTGCTCCTGGGGGATGGACGGACCCCGTGGTACGGAGCCGTGTGGGAGCAGTGCTGGAAGAGCTGCTGCCTGTGGGCAGCCCCCGCAGGCTCAGTTCGGGAAGGACGGCATCCCGTGGGAGGGACCCCGCGTGGAGCAGGGGCAGGGAGGGACCGTGAGGGAGCGGCGGAGACGAAGCATCAGGGGCTGACCGCAGCCCTAAGGAGGATGTAGGTGGGGGTAGATGGGGGGAAGGTGTCTTTATTTTGTTTTTCTTTCCACTGTAGTCTGTTAGTGGTAGGCAATAAATTCTCTAATCTCCCTGTGCTGAGTCTGTTTTGCCCGTGACAATAATCGGTGAGTGATCTCCTCATCCTTATCTCAACCTTTGAGCCCCTTCCATTGTATTTGCTCCCCTTTTTCATTTAAGGAGGGGGAGTGAGAGCATAACCATGGTGGAAGTCAGCTGCCCAGCAGGGTAAAACCACCACAGAACCTCATGAGGCAAAGAAAACATGCAAAGCCCTGTATGTGTAACCAAACAACCTCATGTAACTGCAGAGGCTGAAGACGATGCAGCAGCTGGGCAGATATGCAGAAATGGACCTGAGGGTCCTTGTGGACAGGTGAACAGGCATCAGCAACGTGCTCTTGCAACAACAGCAGGCTGTATTAGCATAAACCCAGCCTAGCTCAAGGGAAGTGATTATTTGCCTTGAGTCAGCACTTGTCAGACTGCATCTGAAGCACTATGCCCAGTTTTAACTCCCTAGCCTAGAAAAATTATCACCATACCACCATACAGAAGTAAGTTAGGGGCTAGAACACATGAGATACAAAGAGCAGCTGAGGAAACTGTGTTCGCATTTGCTGAAGAGAAGGTTACAGTGAGATACTCCTGCTGTCTTCAAATATCTAAAGGGGTGTTATAAGACGGACATAGACTCTATCAAAAGGATAAGGAAAGACAGCCACAAACTACAACATGGGAACACTAGTTATATATATTAGCAAAGCAAAAAAAATAATAAATAAAAAAAATACCAAAACCACAATGAGTTAGTCAAAGACTGAAGCAGGTTGCCCAGAAAGATTGCAGGAATTCTATCCTTGAAGATATTAAAACTCAACTGGACATGACTCTGAGCAAACTGAACCAACTTTGAAACTGTCTTTTACTTCAGGCAGAGGTTTGGGCCAGGTATCTCTGAAGCACCCTGCAAACCAAAATTACGTATGCCTACGAAACAAGTGAAAAAGCAGCCATTTTGTCATTAAGGAATGAAAAATGTTTCACAAAAAATAGGCAATTGTGCTGCTGTTGAAGTTATGAATAACCCATTTTTACAACAGTTCTGAACTTGGTTCTCTTTAAAAATCTTCTCATGTGGATGATATCCTTTCCTGCAAATTTGAAAAAGTAACAGACTGGTTCACTAACTACTGCAAAAAAAGAGGGAAAGTTCTAGGTTTTAGGAAAACTGTGTTTATATAGTTGTTGGAAGAATAGTAACAGGAACTGTTTGTTGAGAAACACAGGTACAAGGTTCTACCTTCCATTTGCCAACAAAAGAAGACAGGGCCTTGCAAAGGCATTGTAATCCAGGTTCCAGTTAAAAATCTTATACAGGCATTACTGTATTTAGAAAAACAATTTCACATGCATTACACTATTGGAGGATAAAGGAAAAGATGACAGTACTGAGCAAAACAGTTGCTAATACCAAGAAGAAACTCCCTGGATTTTCCCTAGAATTCAACATTATTTTACACCACATTATGGTTTTTAATCCAATTGCTTTCTCGACAGAAAAAGACTTCAAGGGTGATTTATTCCTATCAGTGATAATTATGCTAATAAGTGATGCTTTGCAAAGAAAAGCCGATATTATATTAATATTCATAATTTTCTATCAGTTTTTCTTTTCATAGCTTCTCTTAGCTTGGCACCGTCGTAAAGAATTTAGATTTTATGTGAACTTTATTAGAGGATAAGATCATCACATCTTCATCAAAGTATGTATGCCATGTCCCTAGGCTAGCTTCAAGAAACAGTGCTTAAAGCACAGCTACTGCTGCCATTGCAGCTCTCAAAGTTAGGAAAAAATAGAATAATTTGGGTAGTTAAGCCATCCCCCTTAAGAGATGTCCTTTGGAGCTGGAAAGCCATTTCATCAAGAAGAGCTAAATAAGTCAAAGTTAACATGGATGCAAACATTTAGTTTCAAGATGCTTTCAGCTGCAGGACATCCTCTGTGACCATTCAAGACAGTCCTAATAGAATACAGGTAAAAGAAAATAAGCCAAACATGTTACTTCAACCCTGTGTGCCCCACGCAGTAGGGAAGCCCCCACGTGAGTAAGAGGGAGCTCTGGACCCAAGCCAAATGTCATAGCTTCAGCAAATATGGTGAAATTTTCCAATACAAATAGATTGTTTTTCTTTATAAAATATTATGCATAGGAAAAGAAAAAGGAGGTGCAAGGAATCATCCCAGGTTACGATTTTCTGAAAACGGGATCAATTTCACAACAGGTTATGAGAGTTTCGGAAAATTTGAGATAATTGATTCAATAATGATCCTGGTACACGGAATTCTTTATTGGCATTCTTAGGAATATCATTGCTGTTATATGTCTCCAAAGAAAATTAGGTCAATAAGAGTGTTAATGCAAATAATAAAGGAAAGTTTATTCAAAAGAATAAATAATATTTCATAAAATTTATTCAAAGAGACAAAAAGCAAATCAAGTTCACTGATCTTTGGGAGAGGGGATGGTGGACATTCTAAAAAGGAAGGCCTGTTCTGCTCTCTTACACTTGCTTTCTAATAATCTTAATAATGCAAAACCACACAGAACAGGTAAAGAACATGGCTCTCTTAAATGGTATCTTACGATAAGAAAGACAGGTAACACAGGAAAAGGCAGAAAAGAAGTTTTTACCTTGTCTCCATTGCTGAACTGCTACTTCTGATCAAAATGTTTCTTTATCACACTAACTAGAATCTATTTAGGTTCTCCAGCTCCCTTTCACATTAGATTTACTGTCACTTCACTGCCATTAAGAGAAAAATGCCCTTAACAGATTTCACCTATTATAACAACAACAGCAGGTTACCGAACTGTGCAAAAAAAGAGCCCCAAAACCACCCTCCCCCCCCCAAAAAAAGAAAAAGTATTGTCATCGATGCTGAGGAAAATCTTGGAGCTATGCAGTGACAGCAAGACAATCAAGGCTTATTTCTTGCATAAAATCTAAAATTAGGAAAAAGATATTTTATTGAAACAGCTCTATACTGATCTTAACATCGTAAACAAAATTGTGTATTTTAACAGGCATTACAGACGGTCTTATCATAACTCACCTTTCCATATCAGTCTTTCTTGGTAATCTGCATTAAAAAAGGAAAAAAAAAAGCGTATTACCTATTGTTCCATTACATTTCATACCACTATAAAAGAAATTTTGTTAGTAACGTTCAGCTAAGTACATGAAGAACTTACACATACCTATAAAGAGCACTTCAAAGTTTCTACAATTGCAGATGTTTCCTAAATACAGTGAAATTGCATGTTTGACATCTCTAGAAAGCAGTCTAGTTTAGGCAGTGAGGGACGGGCAGCGGGGAGAATCAGGTGTGCAACGGTAGCGCTGGTACCTGCTGGAGTCCTGTACCGGTTAAGCTGGAACTGGCCAAATGAATTTAAAAGCTTGAAGAACATTTAAGTCTGAAGACTTCTGCTAAACCAGGAGAGCCACACGTACAGTATCATTACCTGCGCTTCACAATTTATGATTCTCAGTAAGCATCCGTGGCAAGCGTTAATTAATTCATAGTAGCAATCCTAGATCATCTACAGCGGGTGTTAAATTTGGCTGCTTACTGACTCGCCTGAAGTGAGTTTCTCTTTCATCAGTCTCGAAGGGAAGAAATGCTATGCTCCAGAGCTTTATCAGCTACCTGTACGACAGATACTGCTGCGGAGAGAGGACTGTATTCCCGTAAACCATAATGTTATGGAGATGTTACAGGCACCTCGTTTCAGTTAGTTTTCATTCCAGGACTAGGCTGGTGCTGGTAAAGGAGCAAGAACTCATTTTGTTGGAAGGAAGAATACTTTCCAGACAGGCTTTTTATTAGCCATATCCACACTTTATAGGGGAATACAGTAGAAAACTCTAGCTCATTCCGCTTTTGGAGCAGGCATCATGTAGCTTATAAACTACCTGGTGAACCAAAGTGCTGAAAGCATTTTCCATGTGTTCCTCACACTATCTAATTTACTTTGTACCTTAATTACACTCAAGTCAAAAGAACCAGTTCCACACCATCAAACAAGCATAGAAGACATCAGAGGCACACGCTCCTACAAGAACGCGTACAGAATCAATTGCTGTCTGCAGATACCGTAAGCATACAGGTGAGATACTGACTAACATTAGGAAGCTTTTTCCAAAGTAAACTAAAACTCCTTGTCTCTTCTAGAGTTTGAACGCTCTTAACCCCAAGTAAGCAAAACTTTGTTTGCACACTCGCCAGCTATGGTGATTTACAAGAACTATACGTGTTTTTTTGTCTCCCTTTTGCTCTGTGTGTCACATCTTAAAACATACACAAACCTCACAGGCATCTCTAAGGTTAAGCAAACTAAAAGAGAAGGAGGCTCGCTCACTGTCAGAATGCTTTCAGGAAAGTTTTCCTTGGCCCAAAAACATTCCTTTGTTTTGCCACTTCAAACACAACTACATTAGCACTACAGACTGTGAAGCAAACATAAATATTTCCTTTTCCTCCCAAACAACCAAGTGCTGTTTTAAGGAGCGCTTAAGTAACTCCAAGAGCTGCGGCACCTGAAAATGCCTCAGATAATGCCTTAGTTTCAGGTGTTTCATGTATTTTGACGTCAGTAGGAACACCACGGCTGGGCTTTCTGGCCGTCCCGTGGGGTCAAACTCGAGCATTAAGACCACGGTGTCTACTCGGATGCTCCGCATCCCCCGCGGTCCTTCCCCCTCTTTACGCCAGGGCGCTCCCCAGCTTCCCCCAGACCCCCGCACACCGCCCGGTGCGAGGCAGGGCTGCGCGAACCGGGCACCTCCGGGGGCGGCAGAGGGGCGAGGAGCCCCGGAGCCCCCCGGGGCCGGGACACAACGCGGCGGGGAAGGAGGGGGGTGTCTCGGGGGCACTCACAGGTCTGCCAGCACGGTGAGCTCGGCGTACGTGCGGTGCAGGAGGAAGTCGATGAGGGTGCTGAGCCGGTACCCGGGGCTGGCGGCGGCTGTCACGGCGCCGGGGGCCGGCGGGGCCGGTGCTGAGGCGGGGCCCCCGCCGGCCGGCACCAGCTGGTTGCTCTCCAGCTGCACCGGCGCCATGGCGGCGGCGGCGGCGCCTCGAGCCCGGGCAGAAGCGAGCTCGGCAGCCCGGGGGCCGAGGAACCGGGGGCCGGGCCGGGCCGGGGGGCGGCGGTCGGCGGGGAGCGGAGCGGGGCGGGCGGCGCTCACAGCCCGCCGGGCGCAGGGGCCGCCGCCATCTTGGCGGCACGGAACCGGAAGCGAGGGGCCGAGGCGGACCGGAAAGAGAACCGCTCCGGCACGGCCGGGGGCGGGGGGGGCGCTCCGGGGACGGGAGGGGGGAGCCTCCGCGGGGGGGGGGCGGGGCCTCGGCGAGGGGGCGGGGCCTCGGAGAGGGGGCGGGGCCTCGGAGAGGGGGCGGGGCCTCGGAGAGGGGGCGGGGCCTCGGAGAGGGGGCGGGGCTTCAGGGAGGGGTGGAGCCTCCGGGAGGGGTGGGGCCTCGGTGGGGGGCGGGGCCTGAGGGGGCGGGCGGTTGCGGCCGTTGGCGGCGGCCGTTGCGGGGAGCTCGCGACGCCGCTGAGCCGTTGGGGCGGGGCCGCCTGAGGGGAAATGGCGCCGCGCAGGGCGCGGGGGGAAGTTGTGTGGGGAGAGGGGGAGCCGGGCTGCTGGGCGCTGGGGGGGTGTCGGTGCTCAGCGGGGGGAGCCTTTCCGAGGCGCGTTGGCGTGTTTCTGGCTTCCCCAGCAACTGGTGTTTTTTGGGGTGGGGGAGAAGGAACCGTAAAGAAGTGAGCGGGGGGTGTTTGTGTGCTGGTTGCCAAAGCGCGCTGGGTAAGGAAGGGAGCGGTGTACATCCCGGGGGGGGGGGGGGGGGTTCGTTAGCGGCTCGCTCGAGTGTTAAACCGTAAATTCTTGCCGTGTGACTACAAATAGATCCCCAAAGTAGGCGTAATACAGGCAATGAATACCCAAACCTTCAACAGGTATTAAAACACTGCCACTTCTTCAAGTTTTTTAAAAGAAATTCCACTTGTTTTATAAAATGCAGACTTTTAAAAATCTCTTCTTACTGATCTCTTTTCAAGAGGACAGTAAGCAATAAAAGGCAACGTTGTTACTATTTTTTTTCCAACGTGAGAAATGTGTAATCAACAGTTTAATCAAAAAAATAAATATGCATCTAGGCCAGGAGCGAGAAGAGTCAGTTATGTTCCTGCAGGGAGTGCTCATTGCGCCAGGTTATGAGCCAGTTGCCAGCGGACAAGGAGCAGCTTCGCTGGCAGGCGAGCTCTGCCATAACCACTGTGGAATCACAGAATCATTAAGGTTGGAAAAGCCCTCCAAGATCACCTGGTCCAACCATCCCCCTACCACCACTGTCAGCCACTAAACCATGTCCCTAAGCACCACGTCCAGCCTTTCCTTGAACACCCCCAGGGATGGTGACTCCACCACCGCCCCGGGCAACCCATCCCAACGCCTGACTGCTCTTTCTGAGAAGAAATGTCTCCTCATTGCCAACCTGAACCTCCCCTGGCACAACTTGAGGCCATTCCCTCTAGCCCTATCACTAGTTACCTGTGAGAAGAGGCCAACCCCCAGCTCCCCACACCTTCATTTCAGGTAGCTGTAGGGAGCAATAAGGTCTGCCCTGAGCCTCCTCCAGACTAAAAAACCCCAGCTCCCTCGGCCACTCATCAAGGCAGTACGTTGAGCAAGGCAGGCTGGCTCTCCGTCCTGTGCATCCACCTGGAGCAGAGTGTGGTTTAGGAAGGGGCTGGATTGCTACAGGGGTGAGCTGTGCCAGCCCCATTACTTGGTGCTGTGCTCTGCAAAAGCTAATTCGGTAGACTGCTTCAGTGGAAATGAGACAGATGTACAATCCTTAGACTGGCAGGTGGGTGCTGCTGGTTGTTTGGGAATTTTTTTATTCCTAAAACCCTTAAAATATATTCAGATCTACGTTTTACTCCTCCTTTACCCCCCAATACAGGTGAAAGAAATGCCTGCTTTGTGCTGTTAAAATTATAAAGGATGGAATGATTAATACTATTGGGATTATGTTGTGATGCAAACAAGTGTGTTTTGCTTGGTGTGTATTGAAAGTTCTTGAAAAGGTGTGTTTTTCCAAATGTATGAAAAACATTTTCCCCCTCTATGTGCATGAATAAATGCCATGTACCCATTTTACGGCAAACTAGTTGCATTACTGAAGAAAATGCCAACTTCAACATGCACCGGAGTGTGATTAGGCTGTATATTATAAGACCTATAACTTAGAAATACAGGCTCTTTTTTATTGTTCTTTCTCCTTCTTCCCATCTCTTCTCTTACAATTTAGTCCAGAATAAAATTCCCATTGATTTTAGTGGTGCAGGCTGAGACTTTTTGATGAGGCAGGTGGAAAATCGTGATGGGATCTGACTTTGCCCCTGTTAGAGCTGTTCCTCTGGTCCTGGTGAATTCTCCAGCTTTTCTGGAGAGGGGCTGAAGGAGGCTGCCTTTCTCCATTCCTCTTGGAGAGGAGAAGGTTGATCAGAGCTGCTGCAGGGATCACACTGAGCTCTCCTCTCACGTGGCTGCCGAGGAAAGAAGCTCTTGGTATTGTTTTCAGGGAATTGAAGCTCAAGGCTTGTGCTTGTGGGCAGACAACAATGGTGCTGTTGGGAGACTGCAGGATTTGTTGTTTTGACAGTAAGCTGGAGATGAATATTAGGAGCTCAAAAATCGAGTGACTGGCCTACATAGTACTCATGAAAAAAGAAACATACGTATATGTGGTTTTGCTTCTTGTTGCCTTTCTGAGGTTGCCAGCACTCACACTTCTTATGCTACCACTTCTAAGAAGAACGAGCATTGTATCTAAACTCAAAACCCCACCTTAAAGAAAGTGGAAATAGGTTTCACAAGTCTTTTGGGGTGGCAAAGGCAAAACTATAGGAGGGAGAAAGCACGGGCTGTTGGGGTTACTGTAAAGAGTACCAGTTTTTGGGGGGGGAGAGAGGACTCTGCACAGCGTTCTGACAAGGACCTGATGAATTGCACAGCAGTTAGGGAGACTGTAGATAACCTGTGTATAGTCTACCGCTCTCCCTAAGGCTGATGAACAGAGTTTTGGATTTATCAAGTTCTAAAAAAGGACAACAAAGCTTCAGTTCTGACTGGGGCTGTTGGTTCCTGCAATCTCACAGATACTCAATTTCTTAACATTTAATTTCATGAATGGAAAATGGTATATCTGGTTATCGACTGCAGTTGTGGACTGCTGATCAGGCCTGCACTCATTATCTCTGCAAATTTTTTGCTTGTAGATAGCAAAATGTTTTAATATTTCAAGATAAATAACATTCTCTAGACGCAGTTCTCCAAATAAAAAAAATGGACTCCCGATACAATATAATGGTGCATTTAAGCAGAATAGTCAAGCAGAAGCAATGAAAAAGGAAAATTAATCCAAATTGTATTCTTTGGTACAGTAATATGTATCTTGGGAGATTGATTGGGAATTAAAGAATTTTGCAGTTAGCAAGTGTAAGAGGATAACTCGGCATAAGATATAATCTGATTTCATTTGACAGGTGTAGTTTATTTTTCTGTTTATAGTTAATCAACTGTAGTTGGTCTGTTTCTGTAGTGCCTTGTTACTGTGAACATGATAGTTTACTGAAACTTCTGAATCTGCTGTTGAATAATTTAAAAACAGTGAAATTTTAACAGTCCAGTATTATTGCTGTGCTTTCCTGTTGTTTTTTTTTCCTAAGAGAGAAGTAGTGCCCATTTGTGGGGAGGAGAAGGATGACTGCGTTCACGTGGGTTTTTCAGCCCAGTTAAAGACAGATTTCTATGGTATTTTCATTTGTATCCATTCTCTTAATTCAGCAGTTTTCAATTTTCTGCCATGTAAAGCCGACAACAAATTTTCTAGCAGGAATGAGATGAAACCGGACCAGGTGGGCCCACGCGTGCAGTTGTGCCTCACCTTGGGCTTTCTGCAGACAGGCAGTGCCTTACACGCTCACACAGCACACTGCTGGGACCTGTGCCCAGCTCTGCAACCTCCTGGAGTGCAGGGCAGGGCTGGACACTGTATTTAGCGTGATGCTCAGCTCTGCCTGGCTCACATGGAGCACAGGCAAGGTGTTAGTGCTGCAGGAGAGCCAGGGGACGTGCCTGGCAGGAAAGTCTGCTACGCACACAGGGAAGAAAAAGTGTATGCCCTTACAGGGCACTGCGGTCTGTCCCCTTGCGGTGGAACAGGCCAGATCAACCACTGTGATGGCTGGCACCCCACAGAAAAAGTACTTGAAAGACATGGGGAAGCATTTCCCAGCGGAGGCTTCATTCTGCTCACGTGCCTTTGTTAGGTGTGGTTTTCCTCCTACTGTCACCAGCGTAGCTGGCTTGCCTACAGCCCTTGCCTAGATGCAGCGGAGCCCTGCCGGTTCACGGCCTGACGGAAACGCGCTCAGCCAGCTGCCAGCCCGGCCAGCTGCTGCTGTGCACATCGTGTCCTCCGCTGTGTGCTACTTGTCTGTCACCAGCAGCGTGCTAGTCTACCCTGTTATAATGACTGTACCGCTGTTGTAACTGCTTAGTCTGGCTTAAAGGAGGTTTGTGCTCCAAGGAGGATCGAGCGTTCCTGCTGCCAGGAGTACACCAAGGAATCGGAACACCACATTCTCCTTCCGAGATTATTATTGATATTCCTTGTGACTCTGGGCAAACCATTTCCTCTCTCTGTGCCTTGACTTCCCCACTTGTGAAATAGCTACAGTAATGATTGCAATTAATATTTACTCAAGCGTGCAGGTAAATATTTTAAATTGGCTCCTCACTGTTACCGTAATGGTGAGCCTAGGAGCCTGACCTCAGATAGGGATTTGTTGGTCAACTAAAACCCGTTGCTATTCAGTCATGGAGCTAACTGTGACAGAGCCAAAAGGAAGGACGGCAGATGACTTTTGGTTTCCAGAAGAGGTAGACATTTAATGTTCTTTGGAGCTGTGGGATAAATGTTCAGCGGGAGGTAGGCAAACCGTATTGCTCTCTATGAGACAGCCTCCTAGCCATTCTCTGCTTGTATGCTTTGGAGTTTGGACGTTCTGTTTGTCTGTCAAACTTTTTAAATCAGAGAACTATCTAAGCATGCGTGTGATAATCACACAGTCCTCCTGGACTTGACATTTAAACATTCTTTTAATAGTAAAAAAAAGAATAGCACACAAATATTGTATAGTGCAAAGATTTTTTGTTAATCACTTGATTTATAAAATGTGACATTTCACAATATTATATCCAAATGCCTATATGAATTATGAGTAATAAAAGTTTCGTATCTTCCATCCTTTTCAGAAGACATCAGAGAATCAGATATATTGTGGGTGAGTTTGCATCTGTAGTGCTGCGTATCATGAACTTACAACGCTTCAGCCTTGCATTCAATAAAAGCTGAGGTATGTGTTTAAATTCTAATGAGATAACGTGCATCATTATACATTAAACACGTAACCAGTAGCCAAAAATATTTAGCCTTTTCCATTTTAGCTCTTGCATGAACGTAAGATTTTTTCTGTTTTGATAGAAGTCCAATTGAAAAATATTGATGACCTTGTAATCACAAAATAAGGAAGAACAAATGAATAATTTTATGGCTAATGTTTTTTATCAGTGATTGCATTGTTCTTTGACAATTCAGTACTTCATGTCAAATCACTGGTTTGTGACTGTACAGGGCTATTGTACCTACAGTAGATCACACTTTGCAAAAGTGTATTTATGTGTGTTACAGGAAGGGGGTTCATAGCTGGTTACTGCACAAGTCCTCTGCTTTTTTTCTTTATTGAAAAGGTTACAGAGGGAATGAATTTTTGAAAAAAAAAAGTTTTAAAACAATAAGTTATTTCTCTTTTTTGATCTGCTTTGTTCATATGATTGAGTTTGTCAACTATTTATGGAATGGAAGAAAATATATAGTAGCAGCTTGAAAGTTCTCTGGCAGTCATTCATGCTTTGTAAAACAGTGTGCCACTGTGAGATAGAGCATCTCTTGTACAGTGTGTAGTAAAGTACCCTACAGTTCTAGTTATATGTTGTGAACAACTTAAGAAAAGAAACATTCTCCAAGTCATAAAATAGAATCTTTGATTTTATTTGAATTTACAAAAGTCCCCTTTCTTATAATAACACAAAAATGGATTATTTTTTAAATGCTGAACATAGCCTTATTGGTCTGAGCTTCTTTTTGGACTTCTTTACTGACAACGTTGATGTACGCTGTAAATTTTAGATTGGTTTGGCTCTGTCAGACTGGTACTAAAGCTAGCTAAAGGTCTTGTTATCCTCAAAAGAGTGTATTTTCATTATTATTATAATTCAGTTAATTACAACTCAATTTACTATTTCAACCATACAAGCTGCATTTTTCTGTGGGTAAAAATGCTTTGTCCACAAGTAATTCTGAAATGGAAGCAAAACAGTAACAGCCTTTCTGGACCCCTCATCTTTGAAAAGCTAACAAAGGAGAAAGAACCCCTGATCTAACTCGTGGCAGTGAAGCGATGAATTGCACTGTTCAGTCATTGCCTTGAAAAAGTTGACAATATCATCCATAATCTGCGATTCTTCCCTGTCTAACACTTCCTGAGTGTTACTCACAGAGCTTGAAAAAATAAACATGTGAAGGAAAAATGCAAAGTGAACACTTATTTCAACATGAAAGTACTTTTGGCAAAAAGAATTTATGTGCACAAACACCTAAAGAGATGGAAAGACTATCGGGAAGTAGATCTGATTAGTCATACCCAGTGGGAGAAGGACTGCAGCTGTGAGGTATTCTGTCCTAAACTTAGAAATAGACAGCTCGATTGTATTTAACTGCTGCTGGCTAACACATTCAGACAGTGCAAACTCTTGCACTCTTCTAAGACAAGGGTGGGTATCAGAACGTACTTAATTGCAAATGCTTTGTAGATCTGCAGCTGTGGTCAGATACTGTTTAAATGCTGATCCTCACACTCACTCGAAAGTAAGGACATGCTTAGAGAATTATTCCTAAGCTGCCATCCTCCACACAGACTTTGGAGGTGAAAGGAGTTGTCTGAATTTCTAGGCTACGATGCTGTCCAAAAGGTTCTTGCACAGCTTCTAGAATGGACTTCCTTCCCTTCCCTTCCCTTCCCTTCCCTTCCCTTCCCTTCCCTTCCCTTCCCTTCCCTTCCCTTCCCTTCCCTTCCCTTCCCTTCCCTTCCCTTCCCTTCCCTTCCCTTCCCTTCCCTTCCCTTCCCTTCCCTTCCCTTCCCTTCCCTTCCCTTCCCTTCCCTTCCCTTCCCTTCCCTTCCCTTCCCTTCCCTTCCCTTCCCTTCCCTTCCCTTCCCTTCCCTTCCCTTCCCTTCCCTTCCCTTCCCTTCCCTTCCCTTCCCTTCCCTTCCCTTCCCTTCCCTTCCCTTCCCTTCCCTTCCCTTCCCTCCCTCCCCTCCCCTCCCCTCCCCTCCCCTCCCCTCCCCTCCCCTCCCCTCCCCTCCCCTCCCCTCCCCTCCCCTCCCCTCCCCTCCCCTCCCCTCCCCTCCCCTCCCCTCCCCTCCCCTCCCCTCCCCTCCCCTCCCCTCCCCTCCCCTCCCCTCCCCTCCCCTCCCCTCCCCTCCCCTCCCCTCCCCTCCCCTCCCCTCCCCTCCCCTCCCCTCCCCTCCCCTCCCCTCCCCTCCCCTCCCCTCCCCTCCCCTCCCCTCCCCTCCCCTCCCCTCCCCTCCCCTCCCCTCCCCTCCCCCTCCCCCTCCCCCTCCCCCTCCCCCTCCCCCTCCCCCTCCCCCTCCCCCTCCCCCTCCCCCTCCCCCTCCCCCTCCCCCTCCCCCTCCCCCTCCCCCTCCCCCTCCCCCTCCCCCTGCCCCTCCCCTTCCCCTTCCCCTTCCCCTTCCCCTTCCCCTTCCCCTTCCCCTTCCCCTTCCCCTTCCCCTTCCCCTTCCCCTTCCCCTTCCTTTTTTTTTTTCTTTTTCTGAAAGGATAAATTAGCACTTTTATAGAAGTTAGGAGAAACTTATCTGGGCTTTACTTCTGTCAAAAAACCTCCAAGATGTCAGCTTTGACAAAAGGGCTGCAAGAATGGGTTTGACTCTGGAGACTGAAGAGCTGTTTACATGTTTAGCTGTGAGACTGCAGACTTGGTGGACTGTTAGTGAACTCCAGGTGCTCTTCAATGTGGGGCCTGTTAAAACTGAAAGAAAAGCACAGTGAAAAGGCAGAATGTTACACCTGTAGCAGTGCAGGAGCGCTCGTCCTGTGGAGGATTATGGTATATTTTGCTTGTGGACAAGAGGAGCAGGTTCTCAGTGGTCGTTGGAGCACCTAGAAAACAATTCCAGTCAGTGCCAGTTTTGGAGGTTAATGTAGGTTAAGGGTGGAATCACCTTTGTGTAAGGATCCCAGTTCTCCAGGAAACACAAACTCCTTATACTAAACTAATTATTGCCTATTGTGCCAGAGGGATACGTGGCATGTTGTGTGGGATCGGGCAGCGCGCAGCCTAGTAGTTGTTTAGAGATTTCTGTGGGGCGCAGACCACGTGTTGAGGTTTGCATATATCCCAACACATACGCACCTTACAATTTATCTTAGAAGAAGGAGGTTCCCGGCCCTGCTGATTGCAAAGATAATCAACAGCCAGTGGCATGTTGTAGTGCTGTCCAAGCTTACAAAATGTTAAAAATTGTTGCCTTTTTGCATAGGTGAAGAATGCAGAAGATACGGTAGAATCTCACTGTATCCCAGCATTTCATTTTAAGTTGAGGTTTAGCCAGGAAGGCTGTAGCCCCTTCTGTCCTTTTGTTATTTGTGTTTTAGAAAATGATCTGAACCTGCAAATGGGTACTTGTGAAAATGCTTTCTCAACAGAAAATACAGCATTGTACAATGGCGCTGTACCACACACTGAATAAATCATGTGGGGAAATGACTGAGCTGCACCTCTGTACGTCACGCATTAAAATTGTTTCCTTCAGGCTTGAGAGCATGACTGGAAAGAAGAGCAATAGCAAAGCTATCTCTCTCCCTCTAGTGCCTACAAAGCCAGACTTTTCAGTGTGACAGCTCAAAGTAAGACTGAAAGAGATGGAAAAAAATGGTGTCTTTCTGCAGTGTATTTAGGACAAGCAAAAGAACATTCACAGCTAATTTTAAGCAGCCTTCAGAATGCAGTGTAACACCTTATTAACTCACTTGTACTTAATCCATTGCATTCTGGTATTTTTAGAAGCCATCATGCAATTCAGCAGTACTTTCAGACCATATCTTCTTTGTAGTGGATGACACTGCTCTATTTCTCATTTTAATATAGAATTAGCTTTGACAATAAGTGTAGCTCACACACAAAGTTATACTGATTTCACTAAATTAATTTAGAAACGACATTAAAAATGCCCATTTTTCCTTCCCTTCCCCATACCATGGCATTTTTAAGTTGGCCGAATGTATTTTGTTGCAAAGTAGGATGAACTGGTAAAGGCCTACCTTTCCCGCTTGCCCATGTCTAATCCTCTGCAAAGCAATGAGCGTTTTGTCTACTTGAACCTCTTGCAATCTGAAACTGTAGGAGGGTGAAGTCACCTTCACAGATTTAGGGCTCTTTGCCAGAGGGTTAGCTCCCTTGACCGGATTTGTAGTGCAAGCAGCCCTACAAGTACCTGATCACAGCAATTTGAGTGGATGCACTTTGAGTCTTTTGAAGGCGGTGCTTCTTCATTTACTATCATGTAGCTTATTTTTTTTTGATCATATGGAAACTTGGTGCATAGTTGTATCAAGTGTAAACAGTCCTATTTTGTCTGCGCGTAGTTTTATCTTGATCCACTATCTCCCAGCCAGGGGACGTACGTTAGCTTTGGGCTGCCTCTAATGGTCTGAAATGGAAAAGTCCTCTAAGCCATGGTTTCTCATTGTTATGTATTATCTAATCACAGTTCTCCGAAACAGGCCTTTGGAAACATGTTCTCTGCACCAGTATATGAACTGCACTTATCAGACCGTTTGTGTTAAGTCTACTCAGGAGCACAGAGAAACCTGCAGGGGTCTTTTTGATGACTTTTTTTTTTTTTTCTGAATCTATAATGCATTTACTTATAGACGTACAAAAAAGGTCCTCTCTCTAATGTCTCCTAGAGCAATAGTCAAAGGTACAGTACATAAAATACCACTATATCAAGATGTAAAAATTGAGAACAAGGTACAGTAATGCCCCACTGAAATTTTTGTGTAGGAAAACATGCAAAACAAAAAAACAATTCCTCTTCCTTTGGTTTGGTAGAATGTAAAGAGAGAACTCACATTTCTAGGGACAGTTTTGTGCACATAGGAAAGCTGCTGGGAAATCAGTGAACATACGTACTTAAAATATGGTTATTCCGCACCTTTCCTTGCATGGATCCCTTCATTCCACAGGAAGAATGTCCTCTTCCAGTTCAGCTTATCTGTTTCCAAAGGGTGAAAGAAAAGAGACCACATGATGATCTAATGCAGAGTATCTGCTGCAGAATAGCTGATTAGACCCATTTCTCTGCGCAAAGAAATTCTAGTTTAACTGCAGTTAGTGCAATCAGAAAGGAGCAACAGATCTCTGTGCATGAGGCATGTATCAGTCTAAAATGTGACAAGAGCACAAAACTTCCCCCAGAAGTACTGTCTCAGCCCTCGTCTGGAGTTGTCCCTTCGTTTTACCCTAAAGTTTGTCTGTTAAAGAGATTCACAATTTATATTTGTATTATATTGCTAATTTCTTCATAATATTTCAGTATATGAGGAATTCATTCCTACAACATCACTGTGCTAGTAATTGTATACCCAGCTCTTGGAAAGAGAGGCAAAAGGGCAAGTGAATGAATATGCAAATGCTTATCAATTGTAAGTATTTTACATGGCTGCTCGAGTATGGGAGAACTTAGATTCTTCACATGCTCTTGACTGTATCTAATTTTGATGGCCAAATGAGCTGATGTGAATACTGCTACTGTACAGCCACACAGACACAGGTAGTGGAAGCGTGTGTGTACACAGTACATAGCAGCAGGAAGTGCTGAGCTTGACTGGGGCCATTATTCTCTCCTATAATAACAGTCATAAATCACAATTTCAGAAAGTGCAGGGGAAGTAGCAAAGAGCAATGCAGATGGGGGCTGTTGTGTCCCCTCTCCCCCTGTGAAGAAGGAAAGCCTGTCTTCTATCCCAGAACAATTTCATTCAGTAGTCTGGTCTGTTGGCCCTCCCTTCAGAACACCATTTCATTTTCAAATACAGAGCTTACAAACTATCTTGAAGCAACTGACTGCCCAAAGCAGAGAACCCTCCACTTGGTCTTTCTTCCGTCTGACTCCAGTCTCATTGTGTCAGAAAGCTTTTAAAATGAGGCTGAAGACATGTGATCCATAACTTGTCAAGGCTGATGGGAATGAGAGCTAACTAGGATACTGATTAGGCCACTGAAGAACTCTGGTTTAAGGAGTCTTACAAAAAGGTGCTTTGTATTGAACCTATTGTTAGGGCAAGCACTTACCTCTTCAATATCTGTAGTTCAGAATGTGTGTCTGCATGCATTCTGAGTGTAAAAAGTTACCATGAAAATAGGAAATAAATATATTTCTGCTTAACCCATGAAGCAGGCACACATCCTCTGGATGTGTGCTTCCATCAGAGCTTGAGCATGAGGGACTGTGGCAGAGCACATAATTTCTCCCTGTCATATGAGAAGCAGAAATGACAAAAGCATTTCCAGTACGTTGCTAGGAGAATGCTGTGAGATGACACATGTACATTCAGAAATTACTCTTCTGAACAGAGAGAGTTTAGTTTCTGGGATTGATGGTTCTGTGTTTGTGTCCATTGATAAAAGGAAGGAAGATGGATTCAGCAGGGCCAAACTAATAATCAAAGGTGAAGGGAGTAGGGAGAAGTCCTCTTTGTTTTGAAAGAACAATGGTCAATGTGCTCAATACCCAAAAGGTCTTGCTTTTTATATCTTTGTGTAATCTTTATTTCACGGATTTACAGAGTATAAGATTATCTCCTCTGAACTTCTATACTAACTCTATTGCTGAGCCTCACATGTTCAAGTACCTTGTCTTTGACATGATGTGTCTTGAAGAAAGTGTCCTGTCGTGGTCTGAAGATACCAAAAGATGGAACAGCCAAGATTTTACCTACAGTTTTGTTTCAGAGAGGAATCGCTTTCACATTTTGAGTACCGTGCTGCTGTTAGCTTCACTTTTACAGTCCTCCAAAACAGGGTAGGTTGTATTTGATAATGCTTTTCAGTGCTTCACATATTTGGCCTAACATCCCTAGAGGCAGATTATCCTAGAGGTCTAGAGGTGCTGTGCTTGAAGGGGGACTCTATAACACTCTCATGCTCCAAATTCTAGTAGAACATGACAGAGAAGTATAGAAGGGAAAGAAAGGAAAAAAAAATCATTACTGCATAGCCAGAACAGTGAGAAACAGTTCCTCTGTTTCTAGGCATCTAGATTATACTCCCATTACAGAGATAAACTGAGCTGTTCTGGCCACTTTTTATTGCGAAAAGGGTCAGTCCTCCTTGCTCTTCACAGTCCCTCCTACGTGATCCTGAATTACCCTTGGGCTGATGTTCATATTCACTGAGCTGATTCCTCTTATTAACCCAGCAGAAAACCGTCCCCTTTTAAATTCTCTGGATTTATTTTCTGCCACTTCAGTGAAGGGTTAGGTGGGTGTAAAACATGCTACAAGGAAGTGTTGGTGAGGAACACGGGTGCAATTAGGAGAAGGAAGAGGGAAAAAGACAGGAAAAAGCAAGATGAAAGAACAGGGTTGCTTCTTTCTGTGATAAAAAGCCTTAAGATCAGCCAAATTTACTTTGTTTAATCGCATCGTTAGGAAGCTAATTTGATAGAATCATAGAATGGTTTGGGTTGGAAGGGACTTTGAAGATCATCTAGTTCCAACCCCCCTGCCATGGGCAGGGACACCTCCCACCAGACCAGGTTGGCCAAGGCCTCATCCAGCCTGGCCTTGAGCACTTCCAGGGATGGGGCATCCACAGCTTCTCTGGGCAACCTGTGGCAGTGCCTCACCACCCTCTGAGTAAAGAATTTATTCCTTATATCTCATCTAAATCTATCTTTTTTTAGTTTAAACACATTACTCCTTGTCCTTTAAGGGATGGTTAAAAAGGAAGTAGCCCAATTTGGATAGATAGGTTAGGCAATGTAAATATGCCTGTTCTTTACTGCAAGGATCACTGTGAATTAAAGATTTAAAATACAGTTAATGTCTGCATGCCCAGAAAACCAAACTAACGGTCTCTAGTTTAGATCTCTAAAAGGCAGTCCATAAAGGCCCCAACTACAATCAGAAAGACCATGTACGTCCAGACAGTAGAACAACTACAGAAGCACCAGGTAAATCAGCTATGTGAGGGTTTATCTCAGGCAAGAAGGTTTGTGAAGCTCATGTTACTTGGCATTTGCTTAGGCTCTGTCTGAGGAGAAAATCAGGAGCAATCTTCCATGATACAGCTTGCTTCCACCAGCGGAGTTTCCCCTGCCACTCCCTGCATGCCACCAACTCACTCCCTAACTTTGTTTTTCTCTTGCTCTTTCCACTTCTGCCATTATTTGTAAAAACTACTATTGAAAGTGACCTACATAAATAAATAAATTGAATGAATAAATTATGAGGGAGAGAATGAATGTGTGAGTGTGTGTAGGTGGATGACACAGAGAACCAGGCTGGTGGGAGCAGCAGGAGCTTTCAGCTCATTTGCTGTCAGCAGCAAAGCCCCAGGAAGGGTAAGGACATTAAGTACCTGATCATGCAAGGTGCTGAGTGCCTTCATCTTCTGTCAGTTTTGGTGGTAATTGAAAGCATTTCCATACCTTGTCAGTAGAGGCTTCAAGGAAGGAAGAAGAGGGCAGCAGCCTAAACCTGTGGTTTTCAGTCTTTTTTTAGTTTGCAGTTCCCTAAGGATTTCCCCCCTGTAAGGTATCTCAACTGAGTGACATAGGTTCACTTTTTATAGAAAAAACCTTTCATGGAGCCTTTTAAAATAACCAATGGGCCGTCAGTGGCCTGTGCAACTGAATCGTTGGCCTTCAGATAAAGCAGCTAAGCAACTCCAGAGAAACTTCTCTCTTGCAAGGGCAAGGCTGGAAGTGTCATTTCAGAGTTGATATCAGTTGTGCCCTCTCAGAGACGATCTCTCCGTGGAAGACACCAGCCATTATGTTCATCAAATAGCCGAGCCACTGGCCCCTTGCCACACCACCTAACCCTGGGACATTTTCGGTGCATGATCACGAGGTGAGCGCTGCAGTGCAGAGGGATGCAGTGCACCCTGCCGATGTGCCACAACTTGCCCCACAGCTGAAATGTGCCGATTTTCTGTGCTGTAGAGCCACACATGCCAGCAGGTGTGCCCTTCAGGCCAGGGCATGTACACCTGGAATTCAACTGTTTGCAGAAAGACAATTGTGTTATTAAATGGATAAATATAGGAAAAAAAGCGTTTTACTTGTCAGCAGTAAGCATTTAGTAACACTGACACTGCAGCGATCCTCTGTTTTTTTTTCTGAAGTAGTTCAAGCCTTTGTATGATATTTCCACAGTATAAGGTTATATTATTGTACCTGGTAGGCTGAGCAGCATTTTAAAGAATGCTTGAAGATGAGTGTGTACATCTATATATTTTGTATGAGTACAATTTCCTCTCACCTTTTCTAAGCATGTGGCTCTCTGACACTCTTCACAGGAGTCTAGGTATCCCTCACAATTGGTAAATAATAGGGCTAGAGCTAACAAAATAGTCTTGATTTTCCCTTCAAAACAAGTGTAGCCTGTTTCTGATCCCTTCTAAAATGTCCAGCTGTTGGCCTGACTTGAACTGCACTCTTTACGTCTGTGCCTTGGAGCTGTCGTGGGAGACCCAAATGGTACACTGTGCAACCAGCCCTTGGGTAGATTACCCACTCCCCTAGAAAGCATTGGAAAGGAAAATACGATTTTTCAATTTCTCAAAGCATTCAGGGCGGCAGCAGAGAAGATAATAGGACATAAAGGATGAAGCATCGTTTGTTGCAGGCTGTGCTTTTGAGAAGATGTGATGTTCTGAATCCATTTTCACTTTAGACTTGGCAATTCTATATGCAGGAGCAGAGAATAATAAAGCATGGGATTCATAAATACTCTGGTCAAGTCAAAATCCCTCAGATAGTAAGAAAGGGGCATGGTCTGCCTATCAGTCACAGGTAGCACAGTCTCTACAGATTGCTCTACAGTGATTGTTCTTAATCAGCACTTTATTCATCTGCGTGGCGCTGTTAACATACCAAGCAGGCCTGGCTGTTATTGACAGCCAGTCCAGTGACCGAGCCTAGGACTTGTTGCAGATGTGTGTGTAAGCTCAAGGTTACCTGTATTAACACAGGAAGAAGGAGAAAATTAAAAGGGAATTTGGGCAGTCACACCAGGGCCTCGTTAACGTGAATCTACGAGACCCCAGAATGTCTTGGAAATGTCACTGCCGAGTGAAATGCCACCAGCTTTCTGTATCCTTTCTTGTCTTGGACATTTTCTGTCATTTTTCACAGCATAATGTCTTGAAACAATGGAAGAGGAAGCAAGTCTTGGCCATAGGGTAAACTGGGCAGCAGTAAAAATGCTGCTCTCTTAGAGATCATGTATGTTATCTTCTATTTGAACTCTTTTTCAGGTGGCCAACAAAAGAAATAAAACATCTACATGACACAGAACCCCACATCCCATTTTCAGAGAGGACTGAGCCATACAAGTACTTAAGGCCTCACTGAGAGTCAGTGGGCCAGATCTTACAGAATATTTAGGTCAAAGACCAAGCACATGCTTAGCAGGATTTCTAGAAGGATTTAATTACTTAAGGATCACAATGATTTAAGAGTAGTTGCCTAACTATGTATGCACTTTTATAAATCTACCAAGTATGCACTTGTATGTGTAGATATCTAAACATATACACATATATTTGTATGACATTTAAAAACTCTGAAAAGAAGGCTTACTACCCAGCTCCAGTCCTTTTGGACTGTACAGCTGTGCTAACGTGGCACTGCCCCTCAGCAGGGGCTGGCACAACACGGAGCTAACTCAGACACATGACTTCTCAACCAGGACTGCACTTGTACGCTTTTGAAAATACTGCCTTATCTACCTAGAACAAAACAAGTGGAGTGAGCAACCCACTCTATCAGTGCCCTCTGCTCCTTCGGGTAAGGATTATCGTCCCTTCATTGCACTTAATACAGCCTCGATGGGAAACAAATGAGGTAACTGCTCAGCACTTTTGTCCAAGTATATCATTGCCAGCTTCCTGTGTTTCTCAATTCTTGAATCTAAACAAAATTAAAACAAAACCGAGGCAATTAAAAGGTGCAGAGATAACATTTACTTGCAGGCCTTTTTGAATTTAAATAATTCAAACTGCCTTAGCTACCTTGCCTGATAATCAGAACAGCAATACAGAATAGTACGTGCTTCCTTTCACCTGCATTCTTTCCATCAGTGCTGCAATCCAGTACCCAGAGTACCATCCTGAATACAGATTTTCTTTTTCCTGCTATGCTTATTTCCTTTAAGGCATTTTTTCCCTTTTTGTGTGTGTGTGTGTGTGTGCATGGATTGAAAGACTTACCAACACCAGCTAAGATTCACTTAATATGCCTAACATAAGCCAAACAGTATCCTGTCCTGTCACTCCACTCCATAGTCTTTTCTTTGAAGAAATTGTTTATAGCTGCAATTATTTGCATTATCTGCATAAATATGTAGAAAATGCAGTAGTCTGGTAGTCAGGCATTGCTGTAATCTATTTCAAATTTTAACTCGATAAGCCAGTTCTTCAGCTGCCCAGTTGGATTTTTGTTTTGTTTCTCCCTTTGTCTCTCCTGAGGTAATATCCCTGGGAAGCAGCAGCACAGCACCACCTCGGGCTGGATGCTGCACTCCCTGTGCATGCAGATCATGCAGAGGAGTCAAGGGAAATCTGCACCTACTAGGCCTGCAGAGTCAGTCCCAGGTGCCAAATGTTGAGATCAGTACCATACAGCAAGTCTTTGAATTTTCATTTTTCATTCATTAAAGGACGGTCAGAATAAAAGAAACTCCATTCTCACCCTCCTGAGGTCTGTCACACTCATCCATGTCTGCGCTCACATTGGTGCCTTTAAAGTAAGTACCATGGGATGTAACAGCACAGTAAGCAGAGAACCATACCACGTTTACCTGGATTGTGGGGTATATTTTTATGGATCCTGCAGCAGAAGGTTCCCTCCTATTTTCTTAAGGTTTTAGTATCTTGCAAAAATATGTCTTCTCCTTCTTCTGTTCAGTAAAATTCCTTGATATTAAGCAAAATGTTTCCCTTATTAATCCCCATGGGTATAGTCCCAGTTTGCTGCAGATTTGCTGCTGGGTGTCCTGGTCCCCAGATCACCAAAAACACTTATTCTGAACATGCTTATCTACCTGTAGGAGTACGGTCCTAGGCTGCCATAACCTTCCTGTGGGCAAGACTCAGTGCAGTAACCAGCCGTCATCTGTTCAGTCTGAGGTTACAGGACACTCTCAAGTGCTGGTGGAGAGACTGCAGGCAAAACTGTCAAAGGTGCCTGGTGAATGCAAAGTAGTCACGTGGATATCACCTCTTGGATGCATAAACTAATAATAGCAAAGGAAAAAATGCCTTTACTCACTGGAGAGACTGTGGCATGGCATGGCCAACTCACCCAGAGTCCTGAAATCAAATGAAGAAAAGGAAGGACTTGCATTTCTTTCCTCTTCTTGCTGTTTACAAACCCTCTTTAACGCATTCCAGTGTTATATTCCATATCTGACAGAAGCGCGAAAGCATGGAAAGCCTAGCTTTGTACAACTTCCATGCTAACAGAGGACCTCATCTGGGACATCCTGGGTTTTATGCCCACGATATTGGCACATCAGAGTGTGTGACAATGGAGTACATCCTGCCTGCAGCAAGATGTTAAAAGAACTTCAACTCATTCTTAGTATTTTTATCATTCAACAAATCTACACTTTTAAAATCGTAGTACTTGCCTAAGAGTAGCACTGGCTTTAGATTTTTTTAAATATATATATTTTTTTCTCTGTGTCTTTGGCTAGCATTTCCCAATTTGCAAACAAACTTTATTTCATTCTGGTGGGTTATGCCTAAATGTAATGAGCACCACCTGGGATTATGGGGCCATTATCAATGTATACACGCATGCACTTTATTCATGGAAAGAGTGGTGTCAGCTGCTAGGGGCAGTCCTTTCTCTGCTATTGAACAAATGGCTAGAGACAGTCCCCTCGCTCTAAGTCTCTTAGGAGTACTCCTTGAACTCTTGAACTTAAAGAAAAGCATTCACCTTCTCTGGCCAAAGTGGTCTCTGGTCTGCAAGGGAGTGTGTAGAAATTCATGCAGATCAAAAGCAATGGACAAATGTCATTCTTGCAGTTTGCATGCAGATATGTGTTCCTGTAAAAAGAGTGTTTTCGTGGTTTTGGAAACCTGTGCCAGGAATGTAAGAATAGGCAAATGCTTGAGCTGCAGACTGCTAGAGACAAGAAAATCAGGAATACGCTTGCCCTCTTTTTATAAACTTTTCTAGGCATCCGATTTTGACCATTATTGGTGAAAGGGGTGCTGGGCAAGATAGTGTATAGGTCTAGGAGGAGGATAGCCAATGTCTGCTGCAAAGCTGAGGAAGTGTGGGATAGAGGAGTGGACAGTTAGGTGGGTTGGGAACTGGCTGACTGGCTGAGCTCAGAGGGTGATGATCGGCGGCGCAGAGTCCAGCTGGAGACCTGTGACTAGTGGAGTTGCCCAGGGGTCGGTGCTGGGTCCGGTCTTGTTCAACATCTTCATCGACGACCTTGATGAGGGAATAGTGTCTGCCCTCAGCAAGTACGCCGATGACACGAAGCTGGGAGGAGTGGCTGACACGCCAGAAGGCTGTGCTGCCATTCAGCAAGACCTGGACAGGCTGGAGAGCTGGGCAGGAAGAAACCAAATGAGGTTTAATAAGAGCAAGTGTAGAGTCCTGCACCTGGGAAGGAACAACCGGACCTATCAGTACAGGCTGGGGGGCGACCTGCTGGAGAGGAGCTCTGGGGAGAAGGACCTGGGGGTCCTGGTGGACGACAGGTTGGCCATGAGCCAGCGGTGTGCCCTGGTGGCCAAGAGGGCCAGTGGGACCCTGGCGTGCATTAAAAGGAGCGTGGCCAGCAGGTCAAGGGAGGTGATCCTCCCCCTCTACTCAGCCCTGGTCAGGCCTCACCTGGAGTACTGTGTCCAGTTCTGGGCTCCCCGGTACAAAAAAGACAGGGATGTCCTGGAAAGAGTCCAGCGGAGGGCCACAAAGATGATACGGGGCCTGGAGCATCTTCCCTGTGAAGAAAAGGCTGAGAGACCTGGGTCTGTTCAGCCTGGAGAAAAGACTGAGAGGGGATCTCATCAATGTGTATAAATACCTGAGGTGTGGGAGACACAGGGATTTGGCCAACCTCTTTTCTGTGGTTTGTGGGGACAGGACAAGGGGTAATGGCCACAAGATGGAGCACGGGAAGTTCCGCACCAACATGCGAAAGAACTTCACGGTGAGGGTGACGGAGCACTGGAACAGGCTGCCCAGGGAGGTTGTGGAGGCTCCTTCTCTGGAGATATTCAAGGCCCGTCGGGACGCCTACCTGGGCAGCCTGCTCTAAGGAACCCGCTTTGGCAGGAGGGTTGGACCCGATGATCTTTCGAGGTCCCTTCCAACCCCTACAATTCTGTGATTCTGTGATTCTGTGATTCTAACTCAGTGAGATGTTTGTTATTGGATATGCAGTGGTTAATGACTGAAGAAACAATGTGATCATGAAGCAATTCATTCGTGTATTTTTGCATCTCCATTGGCTTTCAGCTGAGATGGTAGGTCTCCAACCCAAATCAGACCAACAGCTGAGAAATGTTTTTTCAGCACAAGCATTTTCTGTTCCTTTTCCAAGTTGTTTGACCCCACTGAATAGCCTCCATAATCTATTTCACAGTTAAGAGGCAAGTATAAGCCACATACCGTGGATTATATGCTCTGCTGTGGTTAAAGGGCAGCAGGTGGAAATGAAAGTTGGTTTAGCTACAAGTTAGGGGAAGGTGCTTGTCGTATAACAGAGGCGACTAATGCAATGTCCCCTTCCTTCTCCAGTCACTGCATGAATCACCTCACTTTCAAATAGAGCACTCACTCCAAGGAAAGCTCCATTCAGTTTCTTAGTTCTTGGATGAGTTTTCAATTAAAAGATATTGCAGGATAATGACATTACTTAGTGTGAAGAGTTGTACAAGCTGATACTGAGTTTTAGCATGCGGCTACAGTACAATTCTGTTAGAACCGTGTTTCAAATATGCTCAGTATGATAAACATACATCTTGACTCACTCTCGCTCACCACAGATTTTCCTCTTTTCCAGGCTCATGTGGTGCTCTCTCTTGCTCTGCCTTGTTACTTTTAGCTGTTTGCATAAGAAATGAAGAATGGTGAGATAGAGGAAATAACTTTTTTTTTTTTTCCTCAGGATTCAGACTCATTTTAAAAGGCCAAGGAATGTGAATTAATAAAATAATACTCTTCATGGTATCAGTTGTAAAGACATCCCAATTAGGCTTGGGAGAGCTTTTTTTTTTTTGCCCCCCCCCTAACATTTGGGCTATACTGACCTCTTCCTGTATCATTTAGAAGGGGAGAGTAAGTGCTGTTCTGGAAAATTTCAACTTGTCAGAAGTGATGCTGCATTGGTACCGGATGGGATTTTCATTGTATTGCCTGTCTTTTCCGTGACTCTCCTCCTGCTCCCAGCCCCATCTATTTCCATATTACAGTCTTGTTACCAGGGGCTGGAATACCACGGGAAGAAAATCATCCTAGTATGGATTTATTTCAAGGCACATTTCTTGCATGCTCATTTTGTCCTGATCTTCTGTTAACCATCATAAGATAAAATCGGGCAGTTTGACATTTTTATTGTGTTTTCCACACAACAGGCTGGGTCAACCTGTGTAGGATTCCTATATGTAACTTACCCAGCTAATTCATGTGGAGAATACCAAATCCATTGTCCACACTTGGATTGTAGTTTGAATTAGCTACCTCAGTGTACGAGCAAACCTTTGTTTCAAAATGAAGACATGCTTTTTCCTCATCTGAGGTAGTTTGTCTTCCTGCACAGATGCAATGTAAGGGAACATGTATATTTTTTCTGTTGTTTCATTTTCTTATTTCCAATTCCATACTTGAAAGGCAGGAGAATAGAAAAGAAATGTCCTGGAAAGTCTGATCACAGCTGATACCATACCTGCCACATGGATAAGGAAGAAAGCAGCGAGCCTTTTAATATAAGGTGTTTAGTTCCTATTCAAAGGATCATGCTTGATATTTTAAAACAAAATCCACCTATTTTTGTTTGCATCATGCAAGACCGCACACATCCTGGAAAAATCAATTGAAGGGTTTCTGTGTTACAAAACATAGGCACTTTTAAATTATTGCTCTTAGCTTAAGGCTACACTTCTCTGTGACTAGTTAACCTAAATCTGTTAAAACTCGTTTACAGCTCAGAATTCAGCAGCATTAGCAGTTCTGATTGCACTAAATTGTTATTGGAAATGCTAGTGCCGAGTCCGACTTCAATATAACTAAAGCAACTGGCGTGTAGCTCTTACTAGTGGTTATTTAGCCTGAATACAAATTAATGAGGATGTAATGTCTTGTCTTTATTTAAAAAAATATATATATATCATTTGCTTATTTGGAGGGGCCAGAAAGTAACTCGTGGGGAATGAAGTATAAAAATCACTTTTGCCATTGAACAAAACCATTCACAGTTTTACCAGAGGGGGTTTGAACAAGCCCATCAAAATGTCTGCACACAGACTGGCCCTGCAGCACAGGAGCAGCAGCATGCACTGCCACAAGGGAGATGTGTCGAGGTATTTATACCATGCTCATTGCTATGGTAACAGAAAGCCTTATGAAATGTAGACATTACATACAGAAGTGCTTGTGCTTTTCTGCCTCTCTCACACTCGCTCTTTCCTTCCCCCCACCACCACTGGGGCTTTTATGGATGCTTTTACAGTGAGGAGGCCTGGGGTCAGAGCGTGACTTGCACTGATCCCCAAAACCTTGGGATTCCTGACCAGACCCTCTCTGGACCGTGCCCTTCGGCGCTGCATCCTCTGGTCCCTCAGCCGTCCACCACTGACCAGCTCTCCTCAGGCCACTTGAGTGCGGCTGGGGATTTTGTTGTCCCTCAGCAATACCTGTAGGGCATAGACGTGGGGAAAGACCACCCAGACTTAACTGGTAGCTGGTCTCCTGCCTCCCCAGGGAAGAAGGACACAGCAGGCGTGGGGCGGGAAGCACCGACCTCAGGCTGCGGTGACAGAATGCCTGCCAGATGTATCGAGCGACGGCAGAGGCTTGAGTAAAAAGAGTCATGTCCTAACTCCTGTCCTCTGAGGAAACACTGCTGTAGCACCATGCTGCTCTCTGTGCCTTAAGACGGCGTAGGGGGATGTGTGCGTGTGTCCAGCCCATGCAGCAGAGCATGGTATTTAAACTGTGGACCATGGTGAATGTCTTGCTTCTTCATACAAAACATTTTCTTGTTAAGCAGATGCATCCCAGGATCATTCAAGATAGGAACTCTTCTGTCTTCATATCAGACACTGACTGTGTGAATTTAAAAAAGGTAATAATCATGCTTTTGGACCTCCAGACCTCACAGGCATGTCACGAGACTTTTTTCATTAATGTCACTGTAAAGTACCTGGGAGGTAATTGAATGAAGCCAATATCAATAAAAGTATCCTAATTCTCTTTGCAAGGAAATTAGTCTATTTCTGCTTCTGCCTATAAACAAGGCTCACCCTAAGAGCTGGGTAATTGTTAAGCTTTGGATCTCTTAACCCCTGTCTATACAATTTGCAAAGGTGGGTTTAAAGTGATGCTTCAAGTTAATATGCTGATACTAACTAATTTTCTAAAGAAAAAGGCTGACTGCAGGTCTACAGAAGGAAATATGTAGAAACACTGTGCTTAGTTTTACGGCAGTCTGTTGCACTAGCCAAGAAAAATTCAGGACCAGCTTTCGGGCATTTTGGAGCACTTAGAGTCAGGAATGCTGTGGAAGCAAAGTACGTGTTACCTCTTGCTTCACAGGGACTTCTCCACGATACAAAATAATTGCTGTGATAGATTTAAAAGAAATACACCCCACTGTCCTTGACCTTGGAGAGTTTGTGAATGACAGGGAAATGAAGGCAGGAGATTCTGAAATGGAGAACTGAGATGACTAAAGCCAATGGAAAGGTGCTTTACGGTTACAGTATACTGTTGTTTTTATGAGTTTCTTAGTCTTTTAGTCTAAAAATGGTTGTATTGTTAATGTAGCACTTCTTTTGCCATAGCTACACACTTAAGTAGGCATAATGCAACACCAGAAATTGCTTCCCAGAGATCCAGTATTTTGTACACAGTATGATTTCTAATTGCTTGAATAATACTGCACTATGGAATAACTTCTTACTCAGTGAGAGTTGTTTCTCAGTGCCTCAGATATAATAACCTCTTGGGAAGTCATGGAGCTGCAAACTATAATGATCTATATAGAGCGTTTTTGCTCAGTCTGTACTCTTAAAATGCTCAGCATTCAGAAAAAAAATGAATCAGGAGAAGCTGGTAAAGTAAGTTGCAGCAACTGAATGAGATGGCTCTTCAGAATTATATATAGAACCCTTTTTAGACGCCCACAGTCCCTATATTAACAACAGTGATTCAGAAAAACAGCCAGCAGATTCCTGAGCTGAACCGTTGTGCGTAATTTTTGCAGTCCACATTTGAAATGACAAACTGTTTACAAGAATGAAGTGAGCATTGCAAGACACTTTTTCAATAAAGCCTGTTTGCAGTGTAGTTTCTTTATGTGGATAAGAGCTCTCTTCATGTTGCTATTTTTAATATACCAGTTTGTTACATGCATTCATGCACTTATAAAAACAATTTTTCTTCTCCAAAAAATATGAAATAATTCACCCATATATTTACACATTAATATTCAAAACAAACAAAGTGAGCCTGAAAACAGGAGCAAAGCTTCTTGCAAGAAGCTATTGTGCGTAAGCCTACCAGCAAGTCAAGTACTTGCCATCCAGACACAGAAATCACATTTATGTTTTGAAAGATGTGTCCCACACTCACTGAGCAGGACTTCAGGGGCCGAGTGCAGCCCAAGCTCTGTTCATCACTCTTCCGACTCTCCTTACAGGTGAGGGGCCACTTGAAACGTTTTCGTTTGTCAGTCAAACCACAGTAGGCAAATGTTAGATGAACTCCCTAGAGGGACAAAGCCGTTTGCAGTTTTCACGTCAGTTGAGTTGAAATAAAGAGGAGGTCTCTGTAAAGGGGAGGTCTCTCTCTGGTACCATCTACTCCCCAGGCATGGAGCTACCAGGGATGGGGAAATGCCTGAAGACCTCCGTGCCAAGGACCCAGCTGGCATCAGGACCTGGTATGGGGCAGAGGCAACGTTTAGGACACAATCCGAAATAGAAACTCTAGCATTATTTAGAAAGCTGCAATTTTTCTGTATGAAGACGTTCTTGCTTCTCACCAAGCAGTGAGACAGATCAGAGTCAGGAGTCTCCTGCTGTAATAGACAACAAACCCTAATGGACAGGCGCCCCATCGGGGCAGACTCACAGACACAGTCTTTGGTGCCAGGAGTGAGACTACAACTGTTCTTTGCACAAAGAACTGAAGGGATTTTGTGTCCTTTCCGTTTCCTTCTTCCTCATTCATGGCAGTGCGAGAGGCTGCTGGTTCAGTACGAGCAACATGAGGGTGGCTGTGCACGTCACGTAGCCACTTCAGTGGGCTGGAAGCTAAGGCAGTCCCAAATGCAAGCAAATACATTTTAAATTGTGCCCTGAAATGGTGTTATTGCGCTGTATAGAGATGAAATGAGGACTATTGCTTGATAAAGCTCTCACTGCTATTGACCTACCTGTGCAGGAGGGTGACCGCAGACTGCAAAGATCCCAGAGGAGTGATTGCTCAATAACTGCTGCCGCCACCCCGCTGGCCCAGGCCGTGAAGCTGTTGTGCAAGAGCAGCCGGCCCGAGCCCTAGCTGCCCAGTGTGGGGTGAAAATTCCCCAGAGGGCCGGCTCCTCGCTCAAACAGAGCTTGAAAGCCACGAAAGAGAGGAACTACCTAACACACAAAACCTCCTTCTCCACCAGAGAAAAGGTTCTGGCATGAGGGTAAGAAAGACAGTAACTTTCCAAAGGAGGATCTGCGTATTCACACAGCACGGCAGATGACCTTCTTCAACGCCCTTGTCCAGGTGAATATTTTGGTTTTGCTCTGAATTATATTCCAGACTCATGGAGCAACACCGATGGTGGCTGTGCATATCGTACGGGCATGTAAACAGACTGCAAGTTGAGTAACAAAGAAAAAAAAAAAAAAAGACACCCTAAGGACTCTTTTAGGCAATCGGGGCTACCTGGTTGGGCTGAAGAACTGTAGCTATTTATTCCTTTCCTGGCTCCTCTGCTCTAGCAGCAGTGGAACAGTTTTCCAAAATACCAGTCAATGTTTCATCCACTGCTATCTTTCTCTGGTGTGGGCTTTTCTAGGTGGAAACTAGCAGTAACCCCAGTACTTCACAGCAACAATAAGCCTTTGTTTCTCTTCTAATGCCAGCGAGAGAGGTCTGTCATGGAGGATGAAAGTAACTAGTCAAGAATAAGGTACATATTCACCATCACTTTATTTGCTGTTTCAGACCAGAAATCAGTGCTGTGCCATCTTGTGAGCTAATACGGAGATTTCATGGGCAATTTCTGTGCCTCCATAGAGGTTAAGGAAAGCCAGAATTCGTACAGAAGGAAATTAGAGCATATTTTGAGCACAGCCCCTGGTTTATGATTTCTCCAGTGCTGTTCAAAAGGTATTGGTGCTCCCAGAAAGGGCCTGCAGCCCTCCATTCCCCTTCAGGGCCCTTCTGGCCCTGTGTTAGCAGCACAGCGCTTCCTCCTTGGTCCCCTTCTGGCCTGTGCTGGGGCAAACCTGCCTGCAGGGCTGGTGTTAGACACAGGCAGCGCTTGGCCTCTCTGCAGGAATTGCCACCAGCTGGACAGCAGCAGGGACGGTTTGACCCGGTATGTGGAGGTGACTCGGCTGGGATCTGGGGTGCTCACCCCTGTGTGAATAGTGCAGGGTGGTTTTGGAAGGCACTGGGATAAATCCCCCCGGTGATGAAGGCGGGAGTTGGCCAGTTTTATCCTATTGCTGTCAGCTGGGGAACGAAGCAACAGCCTTCAGAACAAGCTGTCTTCGAAGAGTGATCTCCTTCATAAGTCTTTCGCTTTTTCTCCGAGATTGTGTTGGCCTGCCACAAGTCAGCTTATGACAGAGGCTTCCACATGACAAGAAAATGCCTTTCTCTGAAACTCCACGTAACCCAGAACCAGGCAAATAAACAGCACTTCTACGCCAGGCAGGAGGTCCTAGTAAGCAAGGTTTTCCTCGTTCAGTGCGCATCGGAGGCATCCTGCATCTGTGTTGATTTGTGGGAAGGGCTGCCTTTAAAACGATGCTCCGACTGCAGCGGCTGACTAGTGTGGGGCATTGTGTGGGGTTGTGTAATCGCAATGAAAGGCCTTATTGTAATGTGCGCTGCTTATGGCATAGAAAATTGTTGTGAGATTTTCAGGCTAAAGTCTCCTGTTAGCACTATCCCGGCACTGTGCTAGTTGCGCATAGATTTTGCTCTGTGCCATTAAGGAGCTGTCAGAGGACAACCCAAATGAAATATGAGTACTTTGGAGAGGAAAAATGAAAAGAAAAACAGTGTATGGATTCCAAAGTGGAGGTATACAGATCTCACCACGTTTTATCTAGCCTTTCCACAACACAGGGTCACATCTACTGAGCATAGCATTTTTATTTCTTCTACTATACATTCTTACCCAGCATTTCTGTATTTAATGGTAAGTGCATGAAGAATACTAATGCATAAATAAATTAGGACAAAACCCCAAAGTTGATAAAGCCTGATGTAGACAGTCTGGAGCATTACAGAAGAAACCAGGGAAATAAACGTAAAAGATCAAGACCCGAGTTGGACTAAAAATGGTTTAAACTTATGTCTGGACTACCAAAATATCTGCAGTTACATTAGATCACATTTCAGATATTTGGAAGCAATACAAAGTTTCCTCTGTTAGCAAAGTACTCCCTTAACTGTCCACTACAGAGTTTCTTTCATTTCCCCTCTGAAACATCTGGTAGTAGATGCTGCAGAAACCCGCAGTCAGCAAGATATGCAAGCAGGGACCTAACTTTAGTTCATGAGTCACTGCAGCGGCTCCAGTGGGACAGTTCAGGTGGTTAAAGTTAAGCATGCACTTAAGTACTTTGCTGAAATGGAGCCAGAGAGAGGTTACTGGCTAGGTGGAGAACTGGTCTGCTGCCTAACAGCGTGTCCTTAGCTGTTTATAAAATGGATTCTTTCAAAACATCATTAGAGGACGCACCTCTGCCACAAGAGCAGTGATTTCTAAACACTTTCAGTAAGTGGACCACTGTCAGCCCTCGCAGCCGCCCCGTTAGGATCACGCTGCTAACTGAAGACACTGTAATAGGGTTCGGTGGAGCAGGGAGCAATGGCTTACAAGGGGCTTGCTTGTTTGCTTTCCCTCCAGCTTTAGTGCTACAAACCCAGACGCAAGTAACAGGTTTGCAGGTTACGTGGGCTTTGTGCTTTGCAGTAGGCATATCTGAGCAGAGCCGCGCTCACACAGAATACCAAACTTGTATTATTGTGCCTACACAGGAGCTGCATGATGCTTCCAAATAACACTTTCAATAAAACCAGGTAATTATTTGTAACTGAGTCATTTCAAAACTCGTTAAGAGTATCTGTATCACCAGTAATTCCCTTTTTCTGAATAAAAAAAAAAAAGAAATCAAACTTTTGCCAAATGCAAAGCAATTTTCCTAATCCCTATTATCTATATAGTATTTCTCCTTCCACATTTTTTCCCCAAACTGCCAAAATCATAAGACTGAAAGCTATAAGGCCAGCAGCTTTGCTAGAAAATGTCAGGCAGCCAAACATTTTTCAGAAGAACAACGGAGTCTATTTTATCTTGGGCAGCATTGTTTAAAATTAAGTTTCTAAAGTCCCCAGGTTTTCATTTCCAAGCCAAGGCTAACGGAGAAATTTCACTTCCAAAGGTAAGATATAGAGCAACCGAAAACAGGGATTTAGGAAGGAACTGCCATCTCAGCAATCATTTTGAACATTAGTATCTTTTGACGTTTTAATACTGGTGGCAGTGATTCACCTGGAAGAGAGACTTAACTGGGATTTGTTTATATGTCTTTCACACACTGAGCGTCAATCACCACTCTTTCATGTTTCCGCTTTTCCTCCACAGGAAAAGCTCTCAGGGTTTCTGCCTTCCATTGAATCATCATGCGGCACAGGTTTTATTATTTACTCCCCATTCAGCATTAGGCAAGCTTTTCTCTCCTCCAGCAGCTTTATTCTGTGCCGCCTGAGCAGTGCTTGAGCTGCAGGCGTGCTCCCAGGCTCTAGGTACTGAGTTTATGGTGAAAGACGGGGCCTCCATTTCCACCTGCACTGCTCGGAGGCCAAGGTCATGCACACGACGGCAGAAGGTAGCACAACTGGTTGAGAAAATGTCTATGAGTATGAGGAAACAGCATTATTGGAGACTACAGAAGAAAGCTTTGGGTTGTTGTCTGCAAGAGAATTTAGCTCAAGGGACTTTTTCTCATGCAGCGTATGGAAATGTTGCTTTGGCCAGATCCTAGGGATGGATAAAGAAGGCATTGCCACACACCGATGCTCTCCTGCTGGTAAGCAAATATCACGGCCTTTATTTGAATACACAGGCATAATAAATCTTTGGCAGATGACTCACAAACGCTACCAGGAGTTCCCTTGAAATTAGGAACATTCAAGTATTTCTCCACTTCAGGAATTTTTCAGCGCAATGTCTGTTCTGGCCAAGGAGCCTTCTCCAGTCCAGCCACACCGTGAACTGCCCACCTTCCTCTGAACCTGCTGCTTGCAAAACCTGGGTGGCAGCCTGTGCTCCCGGGCTGGGGAGGCGCCGGCTTCACCGCAAGGCTGGCAGGAGGAAGACAATGCACACCGTGGGAGAGGAGCAGCACTGAAATAACAAAATGGAAATGACCTACCGTGGCACAGAAGCAGAGCGGTGGAGTCAAGAGGCAAGGCCGTTCTCTCCGCTGGATCATCACCTGCACCATTTAAATACAGACAGACAGTCATGTAGTCCTTGCAGGCACGTTTCCTGTTTATTTCAGCTGGAGGAAGTTAGGTAGCAGAGAATACAAAAGGGTCAGGCAAAGGACCTGCCTCAAATGATGGCTTGTGCAGCTGTCCCCAGAGCAAGGCGAGGCTGCACAAAGAAGGCTGCAGAGGACAGGGAGCTTAGGCCAGTAGAAATTCTTCTTCCTGCTCCCTTTCCCCTACTGTCTGTTTTCCCTCCACATATCTTTCCCCTGACTTTTGTGTCCTGCTTCCAATCCTGTGACTTCAAAAAAGTTTTTGTAGCTCTTTACCTACCTGGTCACTGTTTCCTGCACAACCGAGTAAAGCGCACAGCCTGAGCAGGAGCGCTGAGCATCTTGCTGCACAGCCGCAGGTTGTCTGGAATGAGGTTTTACAGCCCTGATTTCCCCTCTTCTCCCCACCCTGCCCCATCCACACGCTTCAGTTCAACACAGACCAAACTGTCCACAACACGGTCCCACATGCTGCTGATGAGAGCTGTCAGAGAGCTTTTCTTCTAGTGGTTGTATATCTGTGGTCCAACAGGCATATATACTTCATGAAACTTCTTCTATAAAAGCACGTGCCTTTACAATATCCAAAGTAGTTATTTAACAATAGCCTAAATTTTCTCCCATGAAATGTATGCCCAAACTTAGGCATCTATCGCATTTACCCAGACAGGCTCATAGCAATCTGCTGAATTGCTGGTCTCTAGAGACACGGGTTATCACTCCAAACACTTGAAAATGCTTCTACAGGGCAAAGGCTTGTATCCAGACCAATTACTTATCTAATGCAAAATTTTCTGAGGATCACTTCTTCCATTTAGAGAAGAGTCAAAGAAAAAAAAAAAGAAACCTCTCAAAAAATTAATTTTCAATTGCTCTGTACTAAGGGAATGCAAGAGTACTTGTCATATTAATGTGCTCTGTAATTCTGTCTGGAATGGGAAAGGAATATAAACAAATTATTTCGTACAGTGTAGTTCTGTCTCTGACAGAGAGGAAGTGAAACTGTTCAGTGACACTATTTAACCCTTGGAGGATCAAATATTAGCAGCCCAGCTTAAATGACAGCATTGTTTTGCATGTTTTCTCTTCCCAAGTAGAAGCAGAGGCAAGGGAATACACACTCTTTTCAAAGAGAAACAAGCTTTCAGAGTGTATGCCTACTGCCTTTTTAAAATATTGCAGAGTGAGTGCATGCCTTTTTCTGAAACTAGGTAAGTATGATTTTGTGCCCCCTCACTTAAACTAAACCTCAGCTTAACCCCAAAGTTAAGGAGGATTGTTTAAGAATAAGATCTTATTCTTAAAGAATAATTCTAATTTGAATATATTGTATAATATTTTACAAAATAATATGAGGGAAATTTAGTAATCTGTGGTGAAATGTGACTCTTGACGCAACTTTCTGAATGAGAGTGTTTGTTGCCATCAATATGCTCAGTAGCCCATCACCAGCAGCCCCAGAACAAACGCATCAAAATCAGCAGTCAAAACCTGTGCTGGAAGAAATAAAATGTGCAGACATCAAGGCCAGGTACAATAGGTGCCACTTCTTGTACCAGCTGTACACGAGATGTCTAACCAGTGCACTCTGTTGACAAAATATCCCTACCGTGGGTATGGCTACACTGATCAAGCTTTCTGTGTTTCTGCTGTAGCAGAACCACCACCCCTCTGAGGAAACAATTGCTGCCAATGGAAGTGCTGTATTGCCGGTGCCACTGTGTTTGCACAAGGGGTTTCTTCTGGCAGCAGTGAGTATTTTGCCTCGTTATGCCCCTGGGAGACGTAGGTGCATTGACAGTTTCCCATCGCTGGCAAAATGCTGTGACGGAGACCTGGGCATCCACACGTAATAACAATGATCCACACAGCTTTATTTCTGAACAATTATCACCTTGAGCATTTACACAGCCCTAAATGTAGAGTACTGTTCAGAATGAAAATTGAGTAGCATCTACCTTTGGCATTTAAGTGAGCCAAATAACAGTTTTCTAAACAAGCAACAACAGAAAAATAGATCTTAAGACTCTAATGTCAAAACAAACTGCATTACAGGTGTCAAGGCTAAGCTATAAAGAAGCAGCTGTGTGGTCAGCATCACACTGCATTCATCTGACAAAGCTGAATTTATGGCAATTTTTCTTCTTCTTTCAAAAGCTTTTTGTTCTTTGTCCTTTGGAGAATGGAATGCAGTTCCTTCTTTCATCATTACCTTTCCCTCCAAGCCTGATGCAATTTTTAGTTACTGCTTTATGACAGGAATGTGTTTATGATTCTGCAAACATGCAGAAATATTTCCTCACGTTTCCTCATCCTTCGGGTCCCAGGAGAGAAATGATGGGATTCATCTGACCAAGCGTGTGCTCCCACAAGCCACAGAAGGCTCTCTGGAGTGTCAGCTGGAAAGAAACAGGCCCTTGTAGGGCACAATTCTCTCATTTAAAAAATAGCTGCCTTTGGAGAAGGCAGCCTTTTTAAAATCTCAGAGTATTTATCACCTTTACATGTGCGTATCTACATCAGGATGGGATGAATTGTGTCCTGAAAAGGCTCACTTCCCTCCAGTTGACTCCAAAGGGAGCTTTGTCAGGTGTAGCTGTCTACACCACAGAGGTCTAAAGTTAGAAGAGACCAGCCTTGCCCCAGGATGTCCTCCTACCTCAGCCTCTTCTGTAACATGGCTGCACAGGCATGCACGTTTACCTTGTGCTATAGGTACATAATTCCAGTTGAGCATCCCTGGCTGCCTCTGCCAAGAACCCACCTGCAGGTTGGCCTACGCATCGGACTTCGAGCTCTTCAGGTCCACCTCTGCAGCTGGCGGGACTCACCCCAAATGTGAGCGCTTCCTTTAGGGCTGCAGGTAATGCTGGCCTTGGACGAGAAAGCAATTGCATTAGCAGTATGACAACAAACCTGAGCTGTGGCGGATGGCCCTGTTACCGCCCGCTAGATAACTGCTGGTAACCAATGCCCCCCACACACATAGCCAGACTCCGCGGTGGTGTGGTGCAGCTCCAGGTGTGGTTTGACACGATGGCAGAGCCTGTCCAACAGCTCGCTGTGGCTGCAGAGGCAGCCCCACTCCCCCTCTGCACAGCCCCGGTCCCACCCCTCCGCCTCCTCCTCCCGGACACTGGGGCTCCTCCTTTCTACCAAAGTGGGTCGTGGTTTTCTGAGTGCCCCAAATACCAGTTTTCTGTTAATCCCTCATTTTTCTCAAGTAACTGTTGCTTCATCACCACTTTTTCATTCTTAGCATTACAACAGGAGATGTGTTTGCTTACTTGGTGTAATTTGACATGGTCCTCGGTCTCTGGTCCCTTTTCCTGTCCTGTTATTTTGGTATCTGGAACCAACGAGGGACCAGCAAAGCAGCTGGTGGGAAAATGACACACAGCGACATGAACTTAGCTGAGTCAAGCCTGAATCCCCTCCCTAGGACCTCCAATAAGGCTTCAACAAAAGGGCAGATATGGGACCAAAGCCCACGCTGAGTCAGAGAGGTTGCTGCTGCTGTCACGGTCATTTTCACGACCATCACGACTTCTCTGCCCGGGTCCAAAGAGCACTGGCACAGAGCCAGGGACTTGGGTCTTTTTTGTGTTAAACAATTCGGATGGCTCGATTTATCTTGTATCTATGTGATAAAGCCATTCTGAAAGACTTCTAACCAAAGCTGCTGTGGAAGTCATTCGCCAACACTCGGTTCTCTGGCAGCCTTGAGGAAAAGAGCACGTGGCCCCATGCTGCTTCCCGAGGGGCTGCTCTGTCTGTGCTCGGAGCAGATGGTGGTGGGGAGGCCTCGTAAGTCTCCTCTCCCTCTGGAAGGAGGCGAGGTGAGGAAGGTCCTGCCCCTCACCCCAGGAGGTTCCCCTCAGGCCCCAGGTAGCAGCTTCTGATCAACTCCAGCCTGCAGCAACATGTCCATGTCCTTCTCAGGAGCAGCCGCTATCCCCAGATCCTCCAGGCTGCCCTGATTTTCCTATACCAGTTATTAATATTTACAATTAAGTGGATCTGCTGAGTTTTTAATGAAGGCACATTTTTAAACAATGTAATCAAAGAACTCTGAACTGGATTAAGACTTCAGTGTACTACTGGTCTCATTACAGGAACATGTAAGCACAAATAAGCTTTGGTTTTACTCCCACTTTCAGATAGGCCACAGAAACCTTTCTGCTCATTCAATATCACTGAACATTTGATCCTAACAGTGGGTTGAACTCCAGTGGCTAGGGCTCCTATGTTGCATCTCAGGCACTGTGAGTCAGCCCCAGACACGCAGAGCTCCCAGGGTGAGATGCCACCAGATGCTCTCAGTCCTTGTGACAAATATCAGCAATTGTAAGGGAATCCTGAGGAGGAGGCATCACTTGAAATAAAAGGTTGAACCGAAGGGTGTGCTGTTTGACAAAGCACAGACACTGAAGGAAGTTGTGCTGCTCTCCCCTTGCCCCCAACCATCCCACCCAGCCTCGCTGAGTCTGCCAGCACAGTTGGTTCTGGGTTCACATTGCAAGATAGCATCAGGAGACTGACAAGGTTGAAAACAACCTTCTTTTCCCTTTCCCTTTCCCTTTCCCTTTCCCTTTCCCTTTCCCTTTCCCTTTCCCTTTCCCTTTCCCTTTCCCTTTCCCTTTCCCTTTCCCTTTCCCTTTCCCTTTCCCTTTCCCTTTCCCTTCCCCTTCCCCTTCCCCTTCCCCTTCCCCTTCCCCTTCCCCTTCCTTTTCCCTTTTTCCTTCTCCTTCCCCTTCCTCTTCCCATTTTCGTTTTCCTTTTTCCCCAGGGACAGGGAGAAGCTGCTGGAAATGAGCAGAACTACTCATTGTGATAGCAGTAACTATCTGCTTAAACGTCAAACAAGTTGCACGCTAAGGAGAAAGGTAAAAATGGCTGTCAGCAAAAGTTTAGAGGTGGTTGTTAAGTGTGTGTCCTATCAAGACAAATTGTTCCTAGAATGTAGCAAATGTTAATTATTTCTGCATGGCAGCTCTAGAAAGGGCAATGTATTTAAGCAGCATGAGAAAATGTGGTCTATCTACCAGCTTCAAACAGTCCCTGCTGGCAAGCCTCCTAATTTGGGGCAGGGTGAGATGTCATCCTGCAAAGGAGGTCTGAGCAATAAGCAAAACACATTGGGACGTTAGTTTCAGTTCTGCTTTGTGTTGCTTGCAGCCCAGTCATTTTCTAGTTACAGTCTTTGAACTTTTCACAAGCACACACAGTGCTCAATTTCAGGACTGGTTGGTAGGCAGGATGTGTTGCAACTGCCAGAAGAAATTAATTGAAAGAGAAGTGTAAATGAACACCAGTAGCTGCACACACACACACACACACACACTTATCAATTTAACTACTTCCATTTAGAAAAGATTGAAACAAATTGGTACAATCTTCTTTATGGACAACATTAGAATGCAGAATGCATTTTGTACCCTGTCAGGTACAAAACCAGAGTGTTTGAACTGCACCATCGCCGATAAAGGGAAGCTGTATCTGTGACTCCATACCAGTTATAAGATGCAGTTACAATAAAATAGGTGTAAAAGTAGCTATGAGCTACCCATATTTTTTGCAGAAATTACCTCCACATACATTGTACTGAATTTAGTTGGAGTTGGTGACATTTTTCCAGTAGCAAACTTATGATTTTGTTTTACTGTGGGGTTTTCATTAATCTGTCCGGGATGTATCTGCATGGATGTCCTAGCTCTAACGAAGCCACTAAAATTCTGTCAGTGATGTCAGGACGACTGGGAGTTCACGTTAAATGATTTACCGCAATGCAAAAAGAATTTAACAAATGCACCTCTGTAGCCATTGAATTCTGACTATTATGTAATTCCTGAAACTTCATGGACATCCGTATTATGTATACTCAGCACACAGGTTAAAAGGTACATGCAGAAATGTATTACTGTTTCAAAGAGGACAAAACAGCAAATAGCCTTGAGCAAAATGAAGCACAGAACCATGGAACCATAGCATGGTTTATGTTGGAAGGGACCTTAAGGATCACCTGGTTCCACCCCCCTGCCATGGGCAGGGACACCTCCCACCAGACCAGGCTGCCCAAAGCCCCATCCAGCCTGGCCTTGAGCGCCTCCAGGGATGGGACTCCCACAGCTTCTCTGGGCAGCCTGTGCCAGGGCCTCACCACCCTCTGAGTAAAGAATTTATTCCTTATATCTAATCAAAACTTACCCTTTTTTAGTTTAAAACCATTGCTCCTTGTCCTATCACTATGCTCCCTGACAGAATCCCTCTCCTGCTTTCCTGCAGGCCCCCGTTAGGTATTAGAAAGCCACTATAAGGTCTCCCCAGAGCCTTCTCTTCTCCAGGCTGAACAACCCCAACTCTCTGCCTATCTTCGTAGGAGCCCTCTGATCATCCGTGAACATACCTAAATAAAATTTATCTTGATTATAAAGACTGTATTGACTATAAAGACTGTATTGAAACAGGGGTTCTCCACTGATGAGCATACCAGAAATTATTCCAGCTCCATTTTCAGATATTAATAATTATAATTAATTATGAGTTGGAGCAAATGGAGTAAAAGATAAAGGGTTAGAGGCATCTGTCCAAACATAAATGGTACCATCCATGCCTGCTTCAGAGACCGGCCCTTTGGCTGTACTGAGGCAGTGCAGACACAAGTTTCGTGGGAGTGATTCCTCAGCCTACAGCAGACCAATATGAACTTACTTCTCCACATTTTACACTCCCAAATGTCCAAAAGGACACCTCCCGATGTTTTACTTGCTTATTCAATTTGAATAGAAATCAGACATCGATCTTTCCACGAGGAGAGAAAAACGCGGTTTTGTCAAGTGTGACTGAAAATAGGAAATTACGATGGTAACAGCTGCTCAGTCTGACCTCTGATATAAATGCTGCCATAGGCGTTTGTGAACACATTTGGGAGAAAAGGGAAAAACGGCGCTTGTTAAATTGATTTATCTGTGTTAGCTATGCTGTATGAAAGTGCTGGCAGTCAGATTACCTCTCCTGATGCTGCAGTGAGAGGCCACATCCCCTGCAGTGTTGAACCCAAATCACCAGATTAATCTGGGAGTCCCTGAGGAAAAGTGGGGAAGTTCCAAAAACATCAACAGCTGGTGGAGGGGAAGTTTCAACAAACTCAGAGCTTCCCCAGCACTTAATCCTAGTGCTCAGGAAATGCTTGCAGACTAACATCGGAGCAGATTTTTTATGGGGTTAGTTTATGTCGCTTGGAGGATTCATGTGACTGTCACTGCTGGGTTTTGCTTTCATTTTCAGTATTACTGAATTTTATGGCCTAATCACACCAACCCTTTCATTTTTAATTCAGTTTCAAGTCTTGCAAGGGGATGGTTTCTATCACTATGCCTATAGCTAGTAAAAGGCAAGTTTACCCCTGAGCTGCATAACAAACTGATATGACATCTAATACAACCTGTTTTCCATCTCACAACATTTAGTTCCTCAGACTATAAGCAAATACATCATTTGTCTAGAAAGGACTTTCATTTCCTTCTGATGTACATTACCCCAAGAATTATTAAACTCGGGGCTTATTTTGCGAAATGCAATTTCCGCTTCATCCAACAACTCCCAGTGGCTGCTGACGGGGCTGTGCACTGTAGCACCAGTGCCAGCAGAGCTGCTGGGCTGCGAGGATGCCCATGCACATCCTAAGGTGTGCAGGGAGAAATTTTCTCCTCCTTCACTGCTCAGAAGGACGTGTCAGGAAGCAGGGGGCTTGGTGCTATCCTCTTTGGAGGAGCAAGCAGGACTTCAGCCGCTCCCAGCCATCTCCCTGGGAAGCGCGCAGTTCACAGTAGCTCTGAGCATCTCTATCCCTTTCCATAAATGTTGCCTAAAAATAGAGCTGAAATGTGACTGTTTAAGATATAGCCTTGTGGTAAACAAGGAAATTGAGCACATAGCCATGCAAAGCTTTGTTTATTTTTTCTGTCAGGGTATGTAAACTGTTAAAATGTATTGACTGTAGTTTATTATTTTGGAGCCAATTCCCAATAAGTTTAAGAAAACCTTCTGCTCTTAGGCTGCTCCGGCTTGCTGCAGATCTCATTGGCTGCGTGCATGTCTATGAGCTTTTCTGCAGTAGGCATTTTGATTCATTTAGCTTACAAGGTAAAAATGTCATAGACATATGCCAAGTAGTATAAACATTTATATTATGATTGCCTAAAATTGTCCATTATAACCTAATTTTCAATTGCCTATGACTTAGGTAAACATTTTCCAGTTTTTATATCAGATTAAAAGTAGGAGTCCATTTTCAAGGCCAAAAAACCCCACTCAAGCAGCTCAGCCATTAAAAAATATAGAAACACTGCCAGCCTAGCTAATGTTAACGTATTCCTATTTAAATGTATATTGCTTAAGCATTTCTACAGATAATCAGGAATGAGCAATTTTGTCTTTTGATTTCTATAAGAAAGCCCATTGATAGAGTTGACAGACTTGTAAGTCTTTCGTAAGTCTTTTGCATGTGCACGGTGGGCATGCTCAGAGCCACAGGGAACATCACACGCTGGACCTGCCACAAAGAGCTGAGTCTCTCAAGCAGGACATACACTAGGCCTCGCCTCCAGTACTGCATGCAATTTGGGGCACCACAATGCAAAAGAAGGACACAAAACTGTTAGAGAGTGCCCAAAGGAGGGCTACAAAGATTGTGAAGGGTCTGGAGGACAAGACATATGAGGAGCAGCTGAGGCCCCTTGGTTTGCTCAGCCCAGAGCAGAGCAGGCCGAGGGGAGGCCTCATGGCGGCCTGCAGCTCCCTCACGAGGGGAGCGGAGGGGCAGGCGCTGAGCTCTGCTCTCTGGGGACAGCGACAGGACCCGAGGGAACGGCATGGGGCTGGGACAGGGGAGGGTCAGGCTGGGGGTTAGGGAAAGGGTCTGCACCCAGAGGGTGGTCGGGCACTGGGACAGGCTGCCCAGGGCAGTGGTCAGGGCACCAAGCCTGCCTCAGTTCAAGAAGCCTTTGAACAACGCTCTCAGACATAGGTTTTAATTTGAGGTAGTCCTGTGTGGAGACAGAAGCTGGACTCTATGACCCTTGTGGGTCCCTTCCAACTGGGGTTGTTCTGTGATTCTATGAAAACTGAGACTTTGCCAGGCTTGCATGGCCAAGGGCAACCATAATTCTGACATCTGCAAACCCTTGAGCATCTGAATTTGCAACCTGAATGATCCTGTAGCGCAGTTTGCAGTGTAGGCATAATGTGGTGTGCTTGCAGGCATGCCCACAGTTGTTTGCCATTTATACCTAAAGCTTTCCAGTGACTGCTTGGAGAAAGACTGACCAGGAGTGTCTGGCAGGGCAGATTCTTGAAGGCCTGGCAATAAGGGATCTCAAAATCCTAATGATCAGTCTCCCTCCTTTCCCAGCTTCCTCTGGATGCTCACAGCTGTGTCCTTCTCAGCTGCTGCATGGGAGAGAGCAGCCGTGCCAGCAGGAGTGGGAGGAGGGGTGAGACAGAGATGTGCCAGACAGTTGACCCCAGCTATCAAAAAAAAAAAAAAGCTGCTGCCCTCTCTTGTTTAGAGATGATCAGAGGCTGAACTGGCAAGCTTGCTTTAATGATGACTGCATATCCACTGTAACCTGCCTTCCCACTTGCCCATGACATATTGTGGAAGTAGCACGTTCCAAGTATGAAGGAAGACTCAAATGCAGCTGAACCTTATCTGGCGCAACTCTCCATGTCTCCTGCACACTCCTCTTAAGCCTATAATTTCTGGGAACTGGGATACTTTGCCATATGTGATCTTTAACACTGGTGGCTGTTGCTCTGTTCCCCGTGGTTCACCTGTGCTCTGACAAGCTAAAGAAGTTCCCTGACATGTGGGTAGCTGGTAAGAAGAGCATGCAGAAAGTCTCAGGAGTCTATGGAAGAAAGATGCCAAGAACCTCATTCTTTTGCCAAACCACCACAGCTGTTCACTGCTATCATGCCATTTCTGGCACCCCTGGCTATTGATAGGGCTAACTGTCAATGCTGAGAGGAGATCAAACATGCTGACCAGAAATACTTTAAGGTGGAAGCTGTTAACTGGGCTGCCTTCCTTCTCTAACACCAAAGCATCACAGACAACCCAGAAAAGATGTAAAGAGGACAAAAACAAGTGTATGGAAAGCCATGTCTATGAGGATTGTAAAAGATCATGTGAACCTTTAGAAACAAGCAATGTCTCACCCACTCTTTTCTTTTTTTTTTTTTTTTTAATAGATCCTGAATCCTGTGTCATGCTGCCCTGCCTCCTCTCAGCAAGCCTGATGTCCCTGGCATGTTTCCCACCTCATGTAGTACCTTTGGCTCCCTCACCATCGCTTCCCTTACGGGTATCTCCTGGTAGCCTTGACCCTTCCATAATGCAGGGGTTCATTCCCTAAGCCCCTCCATCGTACTCTCGTCTTTGTCTCCTTTCTTCAGCATTCTTGCTGTTTCCCCTCCCAGCCTGGGAAGATGACGCACACGCGTTTGTCATGCAGCAGGAATGTCAGTCAGTCTGTGAAGGTAGCCGAGAGGGCAAACTTGGCATTTTTTCCCCTGCAACCGACTGACCCTTCCCCTCACTGATTTGTCATGCTTTCTTCTGACTCCGAAAAATCCCGTTGGAGTATCAGAGTGACTCTACACACCAGTCTGAGATGCCTCTTCCTGTCCTTGCAGAATCTTCTCTGATTTTTGTCTTTATTGGCATGCCTGGAAAATGATCCAGTAACCTAAGCTTAAAATTAAAGCTTTGGTAGTTACCATCCAAACCCTATGATAAGGGCAGCCAACTTTGCTGTACACTTTAAAAAAAAAATCATGGTACAGAGTGCAGTAATGTTTACAGATGTCTTTTTACTAAATTTACACCTACAGTTTTTGCGCAGCTGATCTCACAAACGACAAGCACAGGCATACTAAAAATAAGCTGGAAACTGCACAGAGGAACAAGGATGGAAAAGGTTTTGTTGTTGTTAAGGACTGCATGAAAGAGGGGAGGCGATGAATGCACTGTCTTTCATTGCCTCAGCAGGACAAGAGCTGTGAAGGGGCCTAAGCGTGCTTAGTGCAACAGAAGAGAAAGCGAGAGAGCTGCAGATGACATCCTCCCCAGTACGCAAAAGAGGAACAGAGACTATGAGAAGATGCAACAAAGCAGGGAAAAGGAAACATGGAGACAGTTGGAGAGTCCCTGGAGCAGGGGAGGAGTGGAAAGGAGCAAGGCTGGGAACTCAGTGAATCCTCTGTGCAGCCGCCCTGGTCACAGCTTTGCCTCTCTTCTCCCTAGGGTGGACAGCAGGAAGCTGGGTTATGCTCCCACAGCTTCGAGCTGCAAATGCACATGCCTGGGGAGAGACTGCAGCTAGACCAGGCAGAGAACAGATGGGACCATGCAGCATGGATAAATGGGAATTTTACCCAGTTCAAACTGTTAGGACAGAAGACAAGTTATGGGCATGCAGTGTGGTTCGATGTACTCCTGACTATATACCATATCTGTGTTTAAATGCCTTACTCCTAAGAATGTAGCATTCCTAAAGCATGCTATAATGCAGGAGTCAGAGCAGCTATTATCCCTCATCCTTTCAAACGGGCAGACCTTTTCAGCAAAGTCCCTCCCTCAGCGAGAGGGGCCAGGAGGACATGAAAAACTAAAGGTCCGGGGCAGCTGGAGTGAAGAAAGGGAAACCAAAGAGAGAAAAGGGATCCCTCCAGTGAACCACATGTGGTGGAGGCAGAAGGGGGCAAGGGATGGGCAGCGGGGAGAAAGGGAGATAAAGTTATGATGAATGGCGAGGGAGATGCAATTGTGTTGTTGAAGTTTGGAAAAGAAAAGGGCAAATGCAAAAAGAAGCCAGCAGAACTAGAGGAGGGAGAGAACGTGCGAGAAGAATTGGGTGATGGAAAACCTTGGAATGGAAACTGGTATTGGGGTTTGCAGCACTATCTGTAAGAAAGTTTGATCTCCATCTCTATGGCTTGCACTTGCATCCAGTGGTTGAAACTTGCTTAGAAGTACAAATCTATGTCTCCCAAGTAGTGATCATTTCTTCTGGGCATTAAAGAAGCTCAGAAGTTGTTAATGCTCATGCTGAGGAATTTGGCACTGGCAGTAATTGTTATCGGGTGCATTTACAAAGGTCCCCATCACCAACAGTACCTGAGCACACAAGGAAGTTGACAGAGTCAGGGCAGCCAGGTACAAACCTCCCTGCAGCATGTCATGTTCATTGCTAACAATTTGGCAGCTCATTTGAGACAGCCTCTGCCCATACCGCTGTACACTATAGATTGAAAAGAAACCTTTCAACACATACATTTAATTTGTGTTCATAACAGGAGATTATAATTTTAAAATATTTGTGAAGAATTACCTAGAGCTATGCCAGATTTTTATTTTATATATATATTTTTTTGTACATCAAAAACATTTATAAAGTGGGGGAGGCTGACAAAAAAAGCTGGTTTTTAGATTGCAAATACTGTGGTATCATGACAGCTTTTAACCGAGAGTTGTAGCCTGTGTGTTAGCACTTTTATTACAAATCCTTGCTCGGCAGCCGAAGGAGCTAAACCAATTCTTAGGTTCTCTAAAAGATCTTTTTAATTCTCCGCTCTCCCTGTGGGAGACTGGAGGCCAGGTATTCTTTCTGCTTGAAGAGTAGGTACCTAGAATTTTTGACAAGCAAAGTTCTTTGCAAGCAGACAAAAGTAGACTAAAATCAAATACACTTGTTAGGAGTTATTTCACTAAATACAGAAATTAAAAGTAGTTGCTTGTTATCCTATGTCACTCAGTTTCTCACACATGTTAAAGACAGTTATTCTTGAAGAAAAGAGCTTTTTCATCAGAAAAAAAAATCACATTTCCATGCTCACAATGGAAAATGGAAAATATCACTGATAACATCACTGTAACAAAACCAAGTAACATGTTTAAGTGCACACCTACCAAAATTTAAAATATTCACTGAGTTTATGTATCAGTGGATGAAACATAATTCTTCTAAAACTCAGTCTAGAGCAATCTTTTCCTGTTTTTGTACAGAGTGTTCTCAGATGTGCTCTGGATTTGGATAGTAAATGCAACAGGCAGCATTATTCTAACTGAGAACGCAAACCTTCATCCACAAGATTTTAGCCAAAGAGAAGTCACACAATTGCAGGCAATGTCGGAGAAGAGTTGGAAAGACCTCCTAAGAAGCCTGTAGCTGACCTCCTAAGAAGCCTGTAGCTTACCTCAGTCAATGTTTCAGCGGTAAGATTCCTACAATGACTTCCAAAACATCCACCCTTCCTACAGAATTAAGAAAAAAAAAGCAGCAGCAAAGAATCATTCTTAATCCTTAATATAAGCACTATTAAACATTTAAATTTCCCTTATAAATATGTCTGTTTTTGTTTTTGTAGCCAGTGTGTGTTTCCTAATTTTATCTCAGGAGACAGTTGTCTAAATCAATATTTACTGCAATGATTCAGTATAACCACTAAATAAGACATATCTCTAGAATCATAGCGTCTTAATATTTTATTTTAAAAGACGTCAATTCTAAGAATTGGGATACAAGAAATATAACCCTGAAATTGTCCACCCTCATTTACGCGCACTGGACAAAGTTCATTACCATAAATGAGCTTCTGTAAAGCAACACCATCACCTGATTTTTATCATTCCTTTTAATCACATTAGATTAACAACAGTGCAGAAACCATTCACCACTTGTCATCTAATAGTAAGAAGAGGAAAAATACCACCAACAGTATCCACATGATGTATTCCTTATGCCACCAACTCTCCATTATCTAGGACAGCCTGGGCCTGAGATACACCATGGATGTGAAAACACAGTGGCAGTGCTGTTGCAGACCCAGCAGTCACTCTGGCATCTCTGTACCGCATTCCAGTTTCTGCAAGAGCTTGTTAGCCAAGCCGGCTCCTCACAGATAAGATACAGAAATAAGACCATACCACTGACACAGTCTGCTCACGGCCTGGGTAATCTTCCCACAGGCTACAGAGCATGAATGATCTTAGCAGTGAGACTCTCAGAAACTTAAATCTGAAGTCTTAGTGATCTTGAGAAGGTATCCTCTTTGTTGACTTGTCTTTTCTCTCTTTCTCTTCCTTCCTTCCTTCCTTCCTTCCTTCCTTCCCTTCCTTCCTTCCTTCCTTCTTTCCTTCCTTCCTTCCTTCCTTCCCTCCTTCCTTCCTTCCTTCCTTCCTTCCTTCCTCCCTTCCTTCCTTCCTTCCTTTCGTTAAGGCTGAGAAACGGCATCATCATACACACAGTAGCCATTCTGGAGGCAATTAATGAGTACAGGGTGTGATTTTCCTTATCTTAACTATTGCTTGATTTTGATTTTCACAATCTGATCATCGTACGTTCATTCTTTGGGGACCATTTAAATTACTGTTTAAGCTGGAAGGTATTCCTAACGTGGCATAGAACATTAAACATGTTTATATTTTCATTAGTACTATGAATGTCCTTTCTGAACCAGGCCCCATCTGGTAAGACAACTCCTTAGATCTTTCTAACGCACATCCTTTTCCCAGTCATGATCATGAGAGATTGCTCGTCCTATCCCAGCACGGACAGGCAGCGAGCATTTGTCTCCATGCTTTAGTGTGCGACTTGTACCATAGTCAGGGGAACTAACGTGGTTTGATTTCCTGTGGGTTTACCCCCTTCATCTTGAGCTCCTCGCTCTCACTGAGATAACCTCGGCACGTAGCCCTCTAGGCTGTTTGCCCCCTCCTACAGGCACCCCCCAGGGAGCGCCTGCTGGGCAGCAGGCCTGGTGGGGCCCTGTGCCACCTGCCTGCCCTCAGGGAAGGCCCTCTGCAACGCGGCCGCCTCCCTGCCGCACGGCCGTCAGCCCTCACCTCCTCCAGGTTCCCCCTCCTGTGTTCGGTTCAAAACGCACAAAATAATACCAGAGTTGTCTTGAAAGCCCAGAGCAATGCTTTTGTAAGGCTACACCACCAGCACATGCTGGGTGAGGCCGGCTTCGATGGAGCTGGAGGGTTACGCAGGGCTGTGTAGACACCGCTGTAACGACCTGCTCCTGTAACGACCTGCTCCTGAAACAAGCTACCACTGAGCCCCTGACATATTTTGTCTTGGCGGGAGCTCATTGGTCCACCCCCAAAAAAGAGCTTCAGAGAGGACTCATGTACTGAGCCACCAGCAGCCATCACCCATGCCATGTGTGAGAACCTGATCCCCTCTCCCACCAGGACCCTGGGTTGTGTCCCTCTCTTCTACACAGCCACCAACCATTCAGCGTACCTGCAGGAACAAGATAGCTTCATCACCTCCTTGGTCAAGAGTTTTTGGTGGGATTCAAATATATCTTAGGGAGGCAGAGAGTAACAGAGCAATTGCATGTATCCAATGTCCTAGACAAAACAAAACAAACAAAAACAAAGAACAAACAAACAAACAGAAGACCCCAACCATCTGGAAGTGCCCCATCTCACAAAATAAAACATCTTAGTGATAATAACTCAGGATTTTCTTTCTTCTAGCAGCTTTTCCTGTGTTAGTGAGAGTTGAGGAGATTTTAGAACAAATTACTCCTTTTTTGTGTGTTTGTTTGTTGTTCAGTTCCTTCCTATTGCCCTACATTTTGAGATTTTACTTTCTAAAACCTCAGAATGTAGTTTTGCCGTCTGTAAGTTCCTCACATTAGTGCTTCCGTTAGTAAAAAGGCAAAACCTGATGCGTTTCCTTTTATGTTTTTGGAGTGAATCCTCCAGGACAGAACACCCTCTTGCTGGTTGCATTAGCAATAGCTACCCTTTGCATTTGTCATTTGTTGTAACCTTTTCTCCTTCATTATCTCATTTCTTATTAGAAATGAACACTTTTTAAATGTTAGATACTGCTTCTATCATTGTGTGTTACCACTGGCAAAAATACAGCAGGAGTGCAGCTGGTGGAATTCTGTTATCTTGGAGATGCATTTAGAGTTGTTAAATCAAACCCTTAGTTTTTCTTTCATCCTTACGCAGAAATAGCTCCTTAATATAATAGGAATTATTTTGAAGAGACGCTCGAGCACTATGTGAGGATTTCCCTTTTGTTATACACTCCTGACTGTCACATACCATTTTGCCTTGGAATGTAGGGGAAAAAATTTAAAAAAAAATAATTAAGAACTTGTGTCCTGTACAGGAGAAGATTTTACTCAGAAAGAAGTCTCCTCAGAGATGTCCATCCTAGTCTTCAAACCATTCTCCAGTCCCACCAAGCATGGGATCAGAAGCAAGCTCTTCACAGCCCAAGGCATACCAATTAGATCTAGACTGCATCTAATCAGATAATGTAAAACTCAGCAACTCTTGTCCATCACAACTGCAGAGGTAATATCATCTTCAGCAAAATCACTGGTGTCCCTGGATCCTGTCCCTTCATGTCCAGGAATGTAATATACTTCATCCAGTGCATGATAGCAAGCAAAGAAAACAAAATAACCGTTGGGTCTTAGAAAGAATTCATACAAAATACCAACAGAGGGAGAAACACCTACATGCTGGTTGGTGAATGTTTCTCACAAAATAGTCCTTCCATCCTAATCCTTCCATCCTGTTCTTCGGGAGGAACCTCCTAAAGACGAGCCTGGGAACTATGGACTCACTTATAACTCTGCCCAATCCCAGAAACCAGAGACCTAACACGAAGATATTTCTAACATTTTGTAATCTCTCTTCCCCACAGTTAACCTCTCCATTTTCTACAGGGAGTAAAATACAAGTCTCTCTTTTTCCCCCAGGAGGTAGCAAACCTGAAATTTCTCTGTCTCATGCATTTTCCTCTCTCCAGCAGTATGCCCCATACTTCCCAGGTACCAGTCACCTTTATTTTTAAGCAATGATGCAATTGGTACATAATCAGCTAAACTCTGAGCAATCATTCCCAATTCATATTCATCTTTGACATTATTTGCTTTTATTTCAGTTCTGAAGAATGGCTTTGTATATCAAAGTTTGTCTAAATTTCTTAGCTATGACAGTTGGCATTAAAAAAAAATCCTCTTCCTACAAGCCTCATAGCTGCAGCAAAATAGTCTATTATTTTTATCTGATCTTTCTTAATCAATATATCAATTCATTGTTAAGGTGCTAGAAAAGACATACTACACTTTATAATTATTTTCATTTTGTAATTAAGCATGCACAGTATGTAATCACTTAACAATACACTACATACACATGTATGACAGGGAAGGACTTAGCCTGTGCATTATCCTTTCACATTTTCTCATGTGTGAGCAGCTCTGTAGCTGTAACCCTGCATTATGCAGTTGCAAATATTTATCTTTTAATACTCCTACTAAAATTGACACAACTCATATTTTGATTATGATAGATTTTTTTAACTAAAATTTACCTATGTTAAACACATCATCCATTTTTACTGTACAAAATAACAGAATTAACAGATTAGATAGTCATCTTACAGTGCTGGTGATATCTATGAAGTCAAAGTTTTCTGTATACACAGAAGGAAAAAAAACTAATTAGTCAAAGCTAATTAGTATGGTGAGAATATGGGAGAGAATTTTCTGACTGCAAGAAATGCTTTCTGACAATCTGCAAGGGCGATTACACACTTTCGTTTTGTATTTGTTTTAAATAATATTTCCATGTTTATATGCAGGAATTTCTTAAATGAATGCATAGTGCTTACTTATGTAAAAATTATACTTTTTTTTTTCCTGTCTTAAAAAACAGTTGGTTTAAAATTTTGTGTTCACAGAAGCTGAATAACACACTGAATAGTTCCTAATTTTTTGCCCTTAACCCAATAGTAGATTGCAGTTGGAGAAACTTCCTTGTGTGATATACACCAAAAGAGACAAAAATGTGCTGCTGCACTTCAGCTCTGTGGGAAACAGTTAAATAGATAATTGTAATATTTACTAAGATTAAGCTTTTATAAAAGCTAAAACTTGTACCTTGTATTTTTCTTCAATAAGATAAAGAAATATGGGATTTAGAAAAAATAACAGGGTTTTCTAGCATGTTCAGAATACAGCATGCTGTGCTCTGCTGCATGAAATTGGAATGTGAGATGAGAGAATCCAAACTGTTCATTGAAAGTAGGCAACTTACTCTTCCTTTATTTATTTTACTCTTCCTTTTTATCCAGTCCAATATCGCCAATCATAAATTTAGATGGTCTTTCATGAACTCTCAAAAGAAAGATGAGAAAGGCAACAACGCATTTTCTGTTCTCTGCTGCTGATGTTTTCTCTGTATAATATAAAGACAATATGCAGTCTCTACATGTGTTCCAAGTTAATGTCAAGTGTTACAACAGTAATCCTCAATTTCTGAGGTACCATTTTTGTCATTAACTGGGAGATTATAGTGTTAGAAAACAATATTCTTTACAGAAAATTAAAAAATAGAGTTTAAGAGAAGTGTTTTGTTGTTGTTGTTTGCTTGCTCGTTTGTTTTTCATTTTGCAATCATTTTGAAATAATTAAGTAGTTCTCCCAGATGTGCTAATGTAACTTAAAATACGTGATACTGAATTTTGCCATTGCGGACAAATGGCTTTCAAGGATGGCCTTTGACAACTATTAAAAGTAAGTGAACAAAAAAGTGTCAGCCACACATGAAAAAAAAAAAAAAGGTAAAATGTTGGGGATTTCTTCACATGTATGAGGCTGAGCTAGTGTGTCACATACTAATTCTTGTAAGCACCCTTGACATCTAAATTTAGCACCCTTAAGGCAACTACAAGATGCTACATCTGAAAAATGTTTGCAATGTGATGAGCCCCACATTCCCTAAGTCCAGTTTACATTTTGTAAAGTAATTTTAAAACAACTATTTAAAATACAGATATGTATATATGCAGTTTCCGAGAACAACTTGGACCCCAAACCTTCAAATTGCACATAAACAATGGTCATCTTGTAATTTCTACTGTCTGATACAATGAATTAAACCTTTGAAGCAGTAAAACGAGGAATAATGCTTGACTGAAGTCAAACAGTGGGTATCTTCATGTGCAGGACAGATACTCACTGAGAAGATCAGCCATTTCCTGAACAGCTGACCAAGATTCGAGTCATACAAATGTCCATGAACGCTAAGTGAAGGGCATGTATCGAGCAGCTGTTTGCTATTAGGATGAGTGTTCTCAAGTACTGTGTAGGTAATATTTGGACAGTGTGTCCCATTGTGTAGGATAAGCTAGAGAAACTGTTCTCTGGAAATAATTCTTTCTGCTCCGACTCCCAGTATCACTTCTATTTTCTCACCCTATCTTTCTCCCCCATTAGCTGCGGTGGCACCTCGTCTGTGTCTGGTAGAACAGATAAGTGGTTGTCATCAACCCCACTACATGAATTACTCATTATATCTGCTCTCTGAATACTTCAGAAGCCCTGGACAGTACATTTCTCTTCCTCTGGACTGAGCTGTTTGTAATACACTTGCTGTCCAATTGCTGACTAAGGGAAATGTGAATGCCAGGCTTCCTCCAGGCCCGACCACAGGCACTTGCTTGCTGGCGCACTCCTTGGTCAGCCTGCTTACAGCTGCAAAATTCAATTCTGTCCGGCATCCGACTTTTGGAGAACCCCAATTTCATAGCACCGAATGCTTACAGACTGAAAGCTACGCTTGTTCTCTCCCTGCAGTCAGTGGAGGGCAATGGTGGAGTGGGGTGAGTGGTGCTGGGGGGATGTCCACCTTCCCCCATGGCCTGCTGTGGGATGCCATGCGGCGCCAGGGGACCGCGTGCCTTATTTGTACATGGTTACAACTCGGTGAGATGTACTCAGCTGAAACGACTATTGTTCGACATGTTACGAGCCTAATTCTCCTTTGAAACACAAAGAGACTTATGATGGGTTTAGCCCACTATGTAGGGGTTAGATCTGTGCTGAACTGCAATCAGCTGCAGTCTTTCAGCCATATGTTTTTGATACTTCTAACATTCCTTGAAATAAGGTTCAAGGAAAACTTTGAAGTCTACTATTCCTCAGTGAAATAAATACTGCTAATGGCATTAACCCATGCACGTCGGTCAGACTCTCCACCTGAGAATGACAAGGAATTAGTCTGTCATAATGATGTATAGTCACAAATTAAAATCCCTAAGAACTGCTGGTACTTTATCGTTCACCTACTACAAATCTTATTTAGAGGGGGAAAAAAAAAAGAGCAACAACAACACCACAAAACATCTGTGATTTAAGACCTTTCTGTTATTTCAGAAAATAAAGAAGTAACTACTTTGTCTCCAGGAAGTTAAAAATACAGTTTTGGGGGCTTGTTTTAATTTGGTTTTGTTTTTTTCTGTTAAAGATTTTTATGAAAACAAAACAAAGCAACCAACCAAACAAACAAAAAAACAGAAGTACAGAAGTACCCCTAAAGGTGTATTACTACATGTGCATGTAGAAGTACAAACACAGGAAAAGACAAACAAACAAAGATTATGATCTGAAATCTGACTCTCATTTTAACATAGGAAATAACCAGTAGTGAGTTTAAAAGCAGAAGAAATGCAGAATTCCAGCAGTTAAGATTTCCAAAGGAAAATTAACTTGTTGGTGTCAGATTTGTCCATTTGGTCTCAATTTGTAATTGTGAGCAGTGCAAAAGAGAGACGTAGTGACAAATCAATTGGAATTTTAAAGTGTGTCAAACTTAATATTCAAAAAGGCAATATGCAGAAATAAACTATTCTTTACAACATAAACTCTGGGTTTTCACTTGAGGTTATTTCCATATATATAGATCCTGAATTATACATACCTTCCCAAAATAGAATGTTAAAAAAAAAAAAATAATGGAAAAGAATTAGTGCTCTGAGAAAAAACAGATTGCCTGTGGATGATAAAGGATCTACTTATGTTTTGTTTCAATAGGCCAGCTGATACATCTAGTAAAAACAGACAAGCTTTGATGCGTACAAGGCTGTTTTCAGATCTAATAAAAGATACTACCCCTTCTTACAAGTTTTGGCTTGCTTATAGCCTTATACCATTTTGGCTACAAGGACAGTGTTACTGCTCAGACAACACTATTGCTGCCACTAACCTCCCAGGTAAAACAACACTACAGAAGTCTTAGTAAGAGCCACTTCATATTTATCACACATTTTAAAAGTATGTAATCTCTCAGAAATGCTATAGGGCTACATGAAATACAATATGGCATAAAGTTAATCTGCATTGTGTTCTGAAACGACCCGTCACAGTGAGATAACGGAATAGCACTACAGTTGCAGTCACCAAAACTCAGTCTTTACAAATCAGCAATGTAAACTGAAATTTCCTTACTATTATCGTTTCATGGAAAGACAAATAATGCTGTTTTAGAGAAGTTTTTGACAATGGGAATTATTTTTGTGGCTAACTGACAAAAAGATACAGATAGCTGAGAAAAAACTTCTGACAAAGAAGAAAAGCGTGGAGGGACAAACACGTAACTAAAGGTTCCAAAATCCTATCAACCCTGCACACTGAACTGTTAAATTCCTCTTTAGACTGAAACAACAACAACAACAACAAAACTTTAATTCCAGGAAAGGAAAACTGATTTTACAAAATTACTAACTTCCTTAATGTACGTATTTTGGGGCTTAAACTTTTCTGACAAACTATTTCATAAAGCTTGGATAAAACTGTTGATCGAAGATGTGAGACAACGGGGCCATGCTTTGGTTTGAATAATGTTAGTGGGTTTGTTTCAAATTTTGTGGTTTACTCTTGAATAAGCTTTTTCTATTGTTTCTTTCTCGCTGATAAAGGTCACACCTCTGCCTTGTTTTTCCCTTCCAAAACTGCAGTAGCAAGCTTTGTCCTATCAGACTGGCCTGTTTTGAAACTTTTAATGGTTTCTTAATGACACTGGGTTCACATGATCCGGTTGTTTCTCTGTACCCCTGCCTATCAGTTCCCCTTGAGCCTTTCAGTCAGTCCCAATAAACTTTGAACGAGGGACAAAGGCTTTCAAAGAGAAGTTAATTCCTACAAATTTTAGGAAGACGGTTAGCAAGGGGAGGGAGAGGCACAAAAGAAGCATGCACTGGTGGAAAGGCAAGTAGGATTTAGCTATTATACACCCTTCTTGCTGTGAGCCAATTAAGCTACCAACTAGTCCAGCATATTTAACACGAAGCAGACACTTTAGCATGGCAGGGATGTAATTCAAGGCTGGAAGGAGCTCAGGGCTGGAAGGGTGTAAGACGCTCTTGCACGAAAACAAGCTTCCTTAGTTCTGCTGCTCACGTGGCAAGCCTTGTGTTTAGAAACCCTGTGTAAGTGAAAATGAGCGTGATGTGCAAGGGATGCCATTTTGTGGACAGCAGTCCCCCTCGAGTTCATGCTGGTGCAATGACAAACAGTGTGCAGAGACGCATTCAGAAAAAGTGAGGAAATTGCAGTAGTTCAGGAATCTACGAAATTCCTAGCGTTTTGTTGACAGTGTCCTCATCTAGCAAACTTAGGAATAACATTGACAAGCTTTAAGAACGATTCCTGTCTTCCCTCACTCTACTCATCAGGCTGGAAGGAAGTCAGACTTTCTTCAAGGTTCATGTGGATGAAGAGGACCATATGGTTGTCAAATCAATTTGCTGAACTCTGTCCAAATCCTGTGAGACTGATACTTTTCACATGGACACCACATGGTTTATCCGAGGACAGTTCGGCTAGGAACCAGCTAGGCAGGAACAACCAAGTACACTGAATTGCTTCCTTTCCAAAAGATGGACAAGATGCAGTTTGGGGTCTGCAAATCAAGGTTTTCACAACCAGTCTCTGTGATATCTTCTCAGAGTCTCTGTTTATGCCATTCATTTAACCCTTATTTGAACAACTAAACAAATAACAGAAAAATATCATGACACATTTTTCTTATCATAAGAATGATTCATAATCAGGGACCATTCTTCCTTCAACTGAAGGGACCAAGGCTCCCTACGGAATCTTTTTCTTATCAAATTTCTACTATTTTTACCTAAATGTGCATTCTTTTCTAGCCGTAAGTATGGAGCAGAAGCTGTGTTTAATTGCTTCAACAGTGACATTATGGGCTCCCTGCAACATGACTGTTAACATCTCATGCAACCAGAGATCAAAAGCAGAAAGATGGAAAGTTATGAGTATGAAAAGAAGTCATATATCGATGCGAGGAACAGCAGTTACAGCAGCCATCTCAGTAGAAACTGAAAGTAAATGCCCATACTTGACCTTTATTCATAAAAGAAAAGGGATACAGCTTCACTCCAGAACAGTTTTTACAACTTCTTGATATATCACTCCTACAGGATTATTTTTTTTTCTAATTTTGAGCGTTAATTAGTATGTGCACCGAGTACTGTCTGATACCCCGGGGTGACTCCCCAGACCACGAGTTTATTAAACACAGGGCAGTATGGAGGGCACAAATTCCAGAGGAGGCCTGGAATATATAAACAATAGCTAAATTTCTAAATTTACTGCTTTTCGAGTCCAGCTTTTTTCCATACTGAAAAGCCTAAATATATAGTGTCTAGATACATTAATTACATGTTAAACACTTTAAACCCATCTTAAATTTTATTATTAGGGTAACTTCATTAGTTTTTGCTTGCCAACGTATTGGCTACAGAAGGCAAAGTTCTCACTGAGCCGCATGGCATTTTCCTGTCCAATACACCGATCGCATCTCCCGCTGTTGGCTGGGAAATGCAAACGTGCCCAGGCCCTGAGGGCATCATGGGCCCCTTGGCCCATCATTGGCCCCACAGCCCTGCTTGCGACCCCATTTCATCCCAGCCTGGCCAAGCAGGCAGACACCTAGCACCTGGAGCTGCCCCCCCGGTGCCCTGTCAGTGGTGCACAACACCAGGCGACTAGAGCGTGGGTGTGAAAACATCAAACACCGCCTGCCCTTACTGTGCTGCACGCGGGCTTTGCTGTTTTACCCAAGCTGAAAATATCCCTTCATCGTCTACGTAGTGTTCTGTTACCTCTGTGATATGATAACGTTTTTACATTGGAAATGGTACTTGTGAAAAATAGAAGTTCTTTTCCGAAAGGGGAGATAGCCTACAATTCTCCGTCGTACCAAATGACACACATCCACACGTCATTAGTGCCAAAATACTACACAAAATATATGCTGCATAAACCAAAGACTTGGGCAAGCGCGAGCTATTATTTTCCTTACTGGCACTTTCATGCAGGCTTAAATAAGTCAATGAAAAATTATGTAAACCAACAGCGCTACTCATGTGCTTAAGTGATTTGTTGGATTGGGCCCAAAAATACCGAAAATGTTGCAAAGATTGATCCTTGATGCGATCCCTTAAAACAGATCTTAATGTCCAGGCAGTGACTTGTTTGGTTTTCAAGCGGCATTTTACTTCCTTGTCTGCTGCACTGCCTATTTTGTTTTCTGAACGTCAGTAGATATTACATAGTGCAGTGCCTAGGGGGCTGAACCGGAAGAAAAAAAATGATCTTTTATTGGTCTGTGGTAAAAATCTGCTTTCTCTTGTAGGTTTTCATTCTTTTATGCTCCTGGGTTGCAAAGCTGCGTAGCATTACTCTGGGTGAACAACTTTTTTTCCGTATATTTAGATCCTGAATTTTATTTTTGGCTGTGGAGCAGCGCAGTGTTAACCAGAGTTTAAGAAATGGGGATAAATGCACCTATTAACAGAGACATTTCTGACTCATTCCTTCTCTGTTTCCTTTTACATTTCTTTTGGTTTAGTCAATGATGAACACAATCAGCTTGCCTGCGACCAGTTTCACTTTTTATTTGATAAGGCTGACTGCAATGCCTGAGCTGGAAAGCCTGCAGGGAAATGCTTCAATTCCCCATGTTCACCCACTGAACTAAAAATGTTGCAAAAGCATTTCTAACCATACCGAAGGTTGTGTACATAGGGAAAGTAACCAGAGCGACTACTGAGGGATGCATTTTTCTGGCATAGTTGTCTGCGTGGACACCTCTTTGAAAACAATCAGTGAGTTTTGCACGTGCCTACTGACTTCTGCCTTCATACCATGGATTCTCTAATCAGCAATTTCCTCTAAAGCATATCTTTTTGTTTCCATAGCTGCTGCAGAGATAAAATTGTAACATGTATTTGCAGTTCCAGGAAGAAAGAAAAAAAAAAAAGAGAGAGAGAAAAAGTGAGAATTTTTTCCAGAGGCCAAACAGTGTCATACAAGCTGAGCCAAGGCGATCCCCTTGGAGAGCCCTGGGAGCCAGCACGAGGAGGGACAGGCACAAATTCTGGTTCAGGAGAATGGAGAGGATTCCCCAGCCAGAGGTCTGGTGCACACTTTGCTTGTTTAACAACCACAAAGTGCCATCGCCATCCCAATATCTTCTTTTATTTGGTGCCATAAATAGCTGTCTACTTCAGCCTATCGTGACCTTTGACTAGCACGGCTACAAGCAACTGCTGCTCTGTCAGAGCACTTTAGAATGTACTTTTAAAACAGGAAGGAGGTCAAATATAAAAGTTAAGAGAATAAACATAGCATAATGCGTGTTTTATTTTTTTCCCCGCACATAAATGCAACATTTCTCTTATATCTCGTTACAGGACAGTAATGCTGTTCTGCAAACTGTACATAAAGTAGAATCTAAAATAAGAAGAATACCTCCAAAGGTCCCAAAAAGCTGAAAAGGAATCAATTCTTAAGTTTGTTCCAGACCGAAGGTTTCAATTAAATTAAACAAAGCTTCTACTCTCTCTTGGCTGAAAAAAAAAAAAAAAAAAAACTTCTTTACAAGAGGGAATACTTGCTACAAGTTGTACCAGTATTGTTTCTAGAAGTGTTGTTCATCTCCCTCTCCCTTTTTGTTGACTTTTATGTGAACCGACAGTCAATTTCTTGGTGGACAATTGCCCACATTATAAAACTCCACTGATGTGTCACTATTTGGCTCTGCCAAAAAAGCCATAATAGTGAGAAGGCACATAATATTTGGCATGCCATTAAAAAATGGGGTCTAACTAACAATAAAAAGAAAGGAACATCAATAAACACAGCGGTTTATTTTTTAAGGATCAAGAACCCTCAAACAATATACAACTAAAATTGTCTGAGGTGCACTCATGCCCCTGTAAGTCATCAGAAAGAGTCAAGTGCTCCAGGGAGAGAGTACTGAGACAGGCAAGAAAGTTATATGCATTATGGCCGCAGTAACTTTTAAACATTTCCCAGGAGGATAAACTGGATAAATTGGAAATAGGAGGGAAAGCCCAAAGTAACTGGTAAGGCACAAAAAAAGGAGCGAGGAGGCCAGACTAATACGCTCATAGGCACGAAAATCGCTGAGATAAAAGGGCTGCTATTTCTATGATTTAATGTATTTCTAAAATGAATAGGCTTACACAGATTTTCACCAGTTATGGCTTGTTTTAGTGTTGGTGAGGAAAATGCACAAAAAAAATGTTCTGTAAGAAAACTGTTGCGTTTGTACAGTGATGAAGCAGCTGCACCCTTTGTTTTGTTTACCGAGCGGTTAATGCAAAGATGTACTTCAGTTTTCCTTCCCGAATAATCCCAGCGATTAGCAAAACGCCTGCTAACTGTAACTTTGTTAGAATAGGGAATAACAGGAGGCATCACTGCCTGGTTTTGGGTTATAGCTTTTTTAAACGAAAACGGAGAACGGCCATCCGCGGCTCCCGCAGCGGGCCACCGGCATTTCAGCCTGTCACGGCGCGGCGCAGCCGATGAAACATCTCGCACAGGAGCTCGGGCAGCTCGCCCCGCGCCTCTCGAGCGGCTTCCGACCCGGGCGACCTAAATTCCTCCTGCGTTTTCAGCGGGAGGCCGCGTCCTTCGCTTCCCGCCCTGAAACTCTTGGGCGACGGCGTTAGGGCGAGACTTTGACCTGGGAACCGAGAAGAAAAAAAAAAGGGGGGGGAGGAACGAAATAAGACGTTAAGCGCCGTTTCACGTAGGGTACAACCGAGCGTACCCGGGGCCGGCTGCCCGCCCCCCGGGGCTGCCCGGCGGCCATTTCCTCACGCCCGTGAGCCCCCGGTGCCGGGGGGCGGGGCGGCACCTCCCCCCCCCCCCTCCCGCCCGCCTCCCCCGGGGCCGTGGCGGAGCCCTGAGGAGGAGGAGGCGGAGGAGCGGCCGCGTGACGTCACTCCCCGGGCCCCGCGCGCGGCCCGCCCGGCGGGTCACAATGGAACCCGCGCGAGCCCAGCCGGCGTGAAACGGCCGCGCGCGTGACACGGCCCCCCCCCCCCCCCGCCACACACACACACGCACACACACACTGCCGTTACACGCGTGTCTCTCCCTCGCGTGTGAGGGTTGCGAGCGGGCCGCGCCGCCGCCGCCGGGGCCCCTCAGCGCGGCGGGGTTCGCGCCGGCGCCGCCATCTTGTCCAGGGCCCCGCGAGACTGAGGAGCCGCCGCCGCGTCTCGCCTCCTCCCCCCCTCCTTCCCTCCCTCCCCGCCTCCCTCCCCGTCTCCTCTCCTCGCCGCCGCCGCCGCCTTCCCCCACGCACGGAGCCGTCAGCGCCCAGCGCTCCCCGCCGCCCGGGCCGGCCCCTCCGCCGCCGCCTTCCTTCCTGCCCGCCCCCGCCCAGCCGAGCCCCGGGCCCCCGAGGCGAGCGGCGCGGGGTGCCGTGTGTGTGCGCGCAGCCCCCCCCCTCCTCCTCCTCCTCCTCCTCCTTCCCCTCCAGCCCCCCCCAACCGCGGTGCCCGGACGGGGCGGAGCGGAGCGCGCAGGCCCCGGCCGAGCCCCGTCGGCAGCCGGAGCCCAGGGCCGCCGGGCAGGAGCTGGTGACGCAGGAAAAACGCCCCGGCCGAGCCGCCGGCGACGGGGACGGAGCGGAGCGGGGCAGCGCCGGGATCCCCAGCGAGAGCGGCGGCGGCTTCGCCCTCCTTCCTTCCTCGCCCTCCTTCCTCGCTCTCCCTCCCTCCCTCCCGTCGGCCGCCCGGCGAAGCGGAGCCGCCCCCTCGTCGCCCGAGCCGGGAGCGCGGGGCCTGCCATGAGCCCCTGCCCCGCCGGCCGCCGGGGATGAGGCAGCCCCCGGCCGCGCTCCTCGGGCAGCACCCGGCAGGGCTCCGGGCCGTCGCAGCGGCAGCCGCGGGACAAGGGGACGCCGTGCGGGGGTGAGTGGCGGGGAGCCGGGGCCGGGCGGGGCCGGGAGGCGAAGCGAAGGAGCCGAGAGGCTGCGTGGAGGCGGCTCGGCGGTGCCGCAAGCCGGGGCCGAGGCGCTCCCCGGGGACGGGGCGCAGCGGGGAGGAAGAGGAGGAGGAGGAGGAAGGGGGCAGCGAGCCGGGCCTTTGGGGAGGGGGGGCGATAACGGGCGGCAGCCGCCGGCGTGCGGCCCCGCACCGCCGGTGTTTTGGAGGGCAAGGGAAAATGGCTGACGGCTCCTCAGCCTCGGCCCGGCTGCCGGCGGGCGGCGGCGGCGCCCCCCGCCCCGCTTCCCCCCCTCAGGGGGGCTCGGCCGGCCGGGCCCCCACAGCCCCACCGCCGCCCCCTCGGCCGCTGGAGGGCCGGGGGCTGCCCGCAGCGCTGCGCCCCGCTTGGCAGCCCCCGGTTCTCGCCTCCCTCCGCACCGAACGCCATTACTGAGGTGGAGTGATTGGAGCCGCCTAGGCCCGGGCGACGCCTGGAAATCAGGCCCTGCCGAGGCGCTTTTGCTCCGGTCTCAATGAAAAGCACCACCACCAGCAGCAGCAGCTCATTCACGCCCGCTGTAAACATTATTAACACGTAGGCCACTCCTCTAGCCTGGGCTTCCAGCTAGCCTATTTTGATGCACGAAAAAGCCTTCGTGGCTTTTTTGCGTCGCCTCCCTCCAGTTCGCTCCGCTGCTTCTCCTCCGAGTTAGGGCTCGGCTGTCGCGATTTATTTTGGGGGACGCCATCCTCTTCCCCCCCGTCCGAGGTGTGAGGCAGGGGTGGCTGCGCGCAGGTTGGCCACGGCCAGTCGCTGTTATTGTCCTCGAGAAAACCGAGGATTTCGCCGGTAGGATGGGTTGCCGGTTTTTGCGTGTGTTGGTAGTCGCCCCGTTAACGTGTGCCGACCCGCTTCATGCACCATTGTTTGGATACCAAGAGAATAGTCTCGCAAAATTATTCGTTTCAGTCTCAAGTGATTTTGTTCGTAAAAGAGTTGAGGTGGACTTTTAAGATGCCATATTTGATTTTCAGCTTGCTCCTTCGGAAGTTCAGTAGAGTGTTTTGAAGACGTACAACGATATGCAACGTGCACAACTGTGCAGGAAAAAAAATCTTTCAAAAAAGAATTCGTCTAATTAAATATTCAAGGGACTCCTAGGCTCAGCTGTCCTCGTGTTGTCTGTACAACCTGATTTACATTCACAATTCTGCAGTTGTATTCGTATCGGACATTTGTATCGGTCCAAAGACCTCTCTGAAGTCACAGGATCAAAGCTAGCACAAGGCCCACTTTTGCTGACCTAGTTACAGAACTGGGGCCTGTTTTTTTGAAAAGCTTTTGAATTTAGATATTAAGATGGTTTCTTAAGTATACAAGTAGCAATACTTGTTATGACAGCTGGCCCAGGTAATCTGCATTTTCCAGCAGGCTTCTCAAATGCTCAAAAAATGGACGTTGAAGTTGTTATGTTTAGGAAGGGCCTAGTGATGGGTTTTTGGAGGCTTGACCTGTATCAGTTATGGAATTTAAGTGACAGTAAGGAATATTAGGGGTGACTGAAATCTGTAGGCAGCTAACTTTGTTCTTGATCTTTTAAGGTTCTACTTTGAGAAATTGCCTGGACTCGCCAACATAAATGTTCCTGTTCAAGTAACACACTTATTTCAGCAAAATCTAAGTCATGTATGAGTGGGGGTTTGTTTGTTTCATTTTTTATTTTTTTTTAAAGTAATGCCTTTTATTCTGAGTCAAAGTAACGTTTTTTTTTTTCTGGAACCAACAGTACAATAGCTAATATCAAGAATTTTGGAGAAGCACGTCGAGTACATGCATTGATTGTTCTGTTACAATACCCTGCACCACAGTGATGTCTAATGACAGATTTGAACAAAAACATAAACATAATCATAAAGCTGCAGTGGAAGAAACTCACGGATCAGCATGATTGTTTTGGGGGGGGGGGAATATAGCTAAAAATAAACATGTAAGATTGTAGCATAGTAACTTTCCTCTCTTCAATATCTTCGGTACTTTTCTTCTTGCCCTTTGTGTAGATTATCTTCATGGTATTTCTCTTGGGTAGTCTCTGTTTTAATCTTCCCAGGCTGCTGTTTCATGTCTTGCTGAATTTGCCCTTGTGGTGATACTTCTGCCCATTGAATTGACAGGAAGACTACATCTGGAGGTGGTAATCAATGAGGATAGCGGTACCAAAACTGTTTACTGTTTCTATATCTGTAGAACACCATCACCCTTATGTAAACATTTTCTTTCCCACATTGTGGTGCATTTGTATTCAGAAGTAGGCCAGTGCAACTTCTCTCTCTTCAAATGCACTTTTAGGTTTATCGGTTTTATTTAACATGCTGGAATTCTTATGAGTGAGACTCAGGATAAATGAAAATATTGGATTGGTGCACAGACGTTTAAGAAAGTAAAGGTACCTTTCTTCCAAGACATCTTTAAAGACATCTTTCAATTTAAAATTGAAATTAGTTTAGGAGTTTGCAGTATGAATACAACTTTGAATAAAACTAAGGAGTTCAGTCACTTGTTAGTTATAACAACTTATTTTTAAATGGCTATAAAGTTGCATTTCTGTCAGGTATGTATTGGTATTTTTATTTTTTAAGTTTCTTGGGAAATACTTCTGGTCTTCCCTCTCCAGTTTAGAAGTACGTTTTGAACTTATTTCTGGTATTTGAATAGTGAGTGGTATTGTGTTTGGCAGTACTTTGTGGGCTTGCTTTTGTTTCAGAGATGCTCTTTTATATATCCTAATAGATCTAAAGACTGTGGATATATTTTTAAAACATCCTGAACAGGTTAGCCCCATCTGTAAAGGAATTGAATCAAAGTTGTCCCTTACTGTTCTTCCCTTAAAGCATGGTTAAAACAGAACAGAAACCCAAACCCGCACCCCCCAGCACAAACAATTACATTTACCTTAATTCATTTCCTTGTCAGCACAAACATTGCTTAATCAAACCAGTAGTCTTGCTTACCCAGCACTTGCAGAGACCAGTGTTAGGTGGTCATCTGAAGATACAAAAAACTTCACTGGGATTCTGATCACTTAGGAAGTTGTACGCGTGAAGGCTTTTGTGTCCTTTAGAAAATTATTTCCTGGACGTTAGTGTTCGTATTAATTTGAACATGCGGACGTAGTTTCTCTTGTTCAGGAATCCATGTTTTTCTTAGCCATGGATGCATCTCTGCTTGAAGCTCTGTGTGGGTGCATCCAGTTCTACTATCCACATTATCCTCATTTAAAAACAGAGTTCAACATTTTATTCAAAACACTTGAGGGTATGTTATGGGAACTTAGCTTGATAATGTCCCCTTTTTGCTGTAGTACCTTGCCTTTTGCAAAACTAGCAGTGCTATGTGCATTGCTGTGGACTTCCCTTATTTCATACATAACATTTGTGGTGTATAAATATGCAACATCATCTTTTTTTTTTCTTTCTAACTAAACTTTGTTATGCATACTTTCACCCTGACACAAACTAATGAGAAAAGAGATAAAAATTAACCTACAGTGTTGTACCTGCCCTGTCCCATCAGTGTAGAACATTGATCACAGTCTTTATTCTGCTCTGTTTTGAACACTTAAGAGGTGGTTTTTCTGCAATATCCAGTAGTGGCAGATGTCCCTTGGTTAGCGGGCTGGTTGGGCAGTTATGTTTAGGAAGGGGAATGCGGTAAACCTTCGCATTGCAGAATGGTAGTTACAAGAAGTGATTTTTTTCATAGAGCAGCAAGGGATGGGAAGAAAGTCTTTTCATAAGCGTATGCTTGCATGCAACGAGACTGAAATTTTTGTACAAATGACCTGGGAAGTTTGAGCTACTTTGAACTCACAAGTTATAAAAATGCAGTAACATCTTTCATATATTAAATCTAGTTTTTGTTCTCTTATTCCTGGAGGGCCATCTTAAAGTTCTTACGCTGTTATAAGGAATTACAGTTTCATAATGAGTCGAGCTGTCATTTTAAAACTGTTCTTTTATATTGGCTGTCTCTTAAAGTTCTGCTATGTTCAAGGCTGTAGCTTGACTTGGGAATAGGATTAACAAAGATTCCCTCTGCACTTCCTGACAAGACTGTGTTTTGACTTAGGTCCTCTTGTTTAGAGTTGTGAAGAGATCGTGGCAGAAAGCCATTTCGTTGTGACTTTGCTCCTGCAAAGTGTCAATTGTTGCATTTCCTAGACATTCCAGTGTCCCCTGGGCCCCACTCTGCGTGTTGAGCACTTTCTGTGCAATAGGTCTGGTTTGGTAAAAATTGTTAAAAACATAAGTATTGGTGAGGCTACAGGAGAGCTGTTAGTAACTTTCCCCACAATAGAAGAGGGGAGGAAGGTAAATAAGATCTTCAAGTAGACAGTTGTGACTTAGTGTAGTGTTTTTTTGTTTGTTTGTTTTTTGTTTTGTTTTTGAGAAAGAGCTTGACAGCACAGACAGTTCCTTTTGCATTTTCTGTTGTGAACTTTCTGGTATTTTCTCTTTATATGAGCCCATTAGTCTTGTTTTATTTGAGAGTTGAAGTCAGTCGGCTCGGTATCAAAACTTTTTGGCTACTAGCTGTTGTCGATGTGTTTTCAAATAAAAATTGGAATGCTGGGAGTTAAATGCGTGTGTGTGTGTGTGTTTGTGTATTGCTTGCTTTCTAAAGGAAACATCACTGCACTGTGGTTTTCTTCAAGGATAAGTTATCATTAATTGTGAGACTGATTAATTGCTTTTGTTTTACTTCTTTGTTATTACACCTCTAAAAGAGATCCGTGAGATACCTTTTGTTTTAAAATCTAGTAATGTTTTCAATGCTAGTACTTTCAACTTTTTTCATGAAGTTAAAATGTAAACTGCTTAACAGTAATGCATAGCTATCAGGAATGTTGCTGTGGAATACTTTTGTTTGTGGCATCCTTGGTCTGTTTACAAAACAGTCTGTAAGCCTATTTTGTGATTTCATTTTCGTAACACGTGTAACTGCCAATAGAAAAATGTGGGTTTCTTGCATGTAAAAAAAAAAAAAAAAGTTAAATTTAACCTTACTTGACATCTTAGCAAATAATACTGTCTGGTAGCTAGCATTTAGCCATGATTTTACTCATAGGAGGGGAATTCCACATTACATCATTTCTTAAAGTTGTACATCTATGAATGGAGAGCTCAACTTTTTTTCTAAAATTTTTTTAAGCTGATACTCAAGAATATGTTGAAGGCAAGACACAAACATATGACTCTTTAATATTTGCTCATGTCTTCTCTTACTCTCTGCTATAACCTCTAAAATATTTCCTAGATACAAACTCTGCTATAAACTAGAGTTTTTGTTGTTTGTTTTGTTTGTTGTTTGTTTTTTTTAAAGATGAACGCTTCAAGATAATGAAAAGTTCATGGAGGGAATTTCGTTGCCAACTTTTCATTAGGCTTTCATGTAAATATCCCAAATTTAAATAGTAGAAAATATTCCCGAGAAGAGGCTTTCTTTTACAGAAGTAACACTTTGTAACAGCTAAATGCGGAAGTGAAAAGGCATGGAAATGTGCATTGTAAATTCTGTAGGCCTCAGTCCTTAAGACAGTTAGATGCTGCTCAGCGTTTTGCCTAGCTTCAATGGGACTAGACTGACATAAAGGTGTTATTTTGTGGTAGAGTGGTCTTAGCTCTAGCACTCTGAAATGACAAAGGAGTGTTAAGATGTGTTCCCTAAAGAGCAAAGTCGTGATGTGTGCCAGCTAGGATCCCTCTGTTACCAGATGGGCTTTTTTGGTTAGAGGGGAGTGCCTTTGACAGCATTGTGGTGTAGGACAGTGGTGACAGATTTGTATTGGCTGTGGGTGGAAGTTCGCTTTTTGTTCACTTTTGCTAGAAATGAACATTTACGGTGAAGGGGGGAAGTCCCTTATTTTTCTAACTCAATATGAGAGTGAACGCTATTGTCAAAATATACTGGCATCTCAGTAGATGAGCCTTTTTGTCTTTTGGTGTTTAATTTTTCTGCTGTTGTAGCAATGAAATACTTCAATTTTTAATAAATTTCGGCAGAACAAGACCATAAATTTGAATCTTAAATAAGGAGCGTGGATCTGCTTGGCTTATTATTAGGTGAATAAGGGGATGAGAGACCGCAATTCCAATCAGCTAAAAAAGCGTAAGCTACAGTTTTGTTTGCTAGAAGGCTTTGTATATTTCTGATTTAGAAATAGAATGTTAATTGGTTGGTGATTGCTGACCTTTCTGTTTTGTGCGTGTTCCCAAATCCTTTAACTGTGACAATCTCCACAATATTTTTACTTATTTATTTTACAAATTATGACACAAACCCTCTGGAGCTTGAAGGTGAAAACTCCGGTGATTTATTCTATAGTTTCAGGCTCTACTTTTGCACAGCCCTCCATATGCCCAGACCCGTCTTCCAGACAGTGCTTTATTAATCACAGTGGGACCTTAAAATCCCAGGTGCTTTTCCTTGCTGCATGTAGTTGTTTATACAGACGTACACACGTATACCATCAGATATTTTTAAGGTGATGCACAGACTTCTTTCTCTAGGTAAGGTGGTAGTGTCAGATTTCTTCAGTGCTTTAGAGCTCTCTCGCTCTCTTTGAGTTTCTTCATGATAGTTCTGGTAATTAGAGAGGAAGATAACCTCCAGATTGTCTGAAAACTCTTTCTGTTTTTATTCCTACTGCAGTTTAGCCAGATTGCTGTGGTTGACAGTTTGTAACGCGTCTAGTGAAGATGTAACTTGAAACATGGATTCCCCTTATGGCATTTGAGAAGCCGTTAATTCCTTTACCTCTCCTTCGTTGTCTTAGGATTGGGAAAACACCTAGATTTCTTTTCATAAAATTAAAAGGTGAGAAGTAAAAATGAAAAGCTTAGTTTTCCTCAGTGGCAATGGATGCAGCAAGGCCAGCAAAGTGGGAAGGAAACCTTGCTGTGGTAAGGAAAATTATTATGATTCGTGTTTTCAGCCATGGGGAAAAAATGTGCTTGGTATCAGCCTCTGGTTAGCAGGTATGCCACTGAAGTTTTTCAGTTATGTGCCCATCCTAAGATTTTTGACTGGATGAAGTAGATTTTGGTAATGCACCCTGTCATGATATTTCCTTTTTCATCATGTTTTCCTGATAATGCAACAGGTATTTAGAGAACCAGTAACAACTTCTGGATACAGTACCTGGAGGCAGCTGAGTAGCAATAGCGGATGACCAACCTGTTAGTTTTGTTTTGTTTTTGGCAAGCAGTAGCCAAAATCAGTTTGATTTGCAGATTTGTTTGTACTTCTGAAAGTTGTCTTTGAAACCGTGTTGCTGTAGAAAATTCAGTGTAAATAAAGCTGATGTCTTCAGGTTTCTGAAGACTTTTTGCAGTAGTTGGGCACAAAGGAAGGAGATAAAAGATGAGGTAAAACATTTCTAAAATTGAAATCATACTCAGTACCTGATGTGCTGTTTGCTTAAATGCTAGGTGTTTGCTTGGTGCGTGTATCACCTGGGAAGACTGAGATGTTGTAGAAGTTGTATACATTATTGAGTCCAGCAGCAAGTAACTAGCAGTTGGGAGCAGAGAAGCAAAGTCTCCACTGTGAGAGTTGCTTCAAGGTTGTGAGTATGTTCTTATACTCTCTTACATGTAAAACAATTTGAGGGTTTTAATGTTGATAAGCCCAGGTGGTTCCTCACGAGTCTGAAAATACAATACAAAGTAGTCGTTCACACTTATAATGAAAACTGTCTCTTTACTTCTATTTTCTGTTACTCTGAGTTCAAATTTTTGCTTTAAATATGACTATCGCATATTATTTAACTTCTAAACGACAGTTGTACACTAGGATTCTTTATTGTACCATATCTGCTTAAGCTTCTCTAGTGTATTTGACACACGTAATTTCTCAGAACTTCTGCACCTGAGGCAGGAAAAAAAGCCTTAACAACCATGTTAAACAGTTCAGTTGCAAGTTTTTCTATATATCTGTGGGAATTATGAAGAAATTAATTTGGGAGTATGTTTCTGTAGACCGGTACAGTAGATATAAAAAAGACTTCAGTGTTTCTTTCACAACCTCTGGGAATGTTTGTTTTTTATTAAGATATCTTAAACATCATGAAAAAGAGTTTTAATAAGAAATGAACTTTTTTTTTGTTTAAAGTTTTGGAGTTTGATCTTATTCGCCTGCATGGTCTAGTGTTATTTACCTGCTCCATGGTGAGATTTTATTTATCTCATAAAACTACTAGCTATGTCTTTTCCTTTTTTTCTTTTCCTTCCTGAATATCTTCTGTTTAGCCCATTCTATGTTTCTCATGCCATTTTTTTCCTTGGCAATGTTACTTGTGAATTTGGGGTGCCTGTTTTAATGTCCATCTTCCTTTGGAGGTTTTTTATCTTTCTCCCTGTCATACGTGCATACTGCTAGGTAGCTAATATTTTGTTTTCCCAAAATTGGTGGGGTTGGGTGCATACTTTGGACAGATTTCCTTGCTTGGATGTAAGTATCTTATTTACAGACAACAACTTGTCACAGGTATATGTAGTTTGTGGCTGTTTTGTCATTGCTGAGCTTGTAAATATGAGGTACCGTTTTTTTGGTCTGATACTTGATAAATGCAAGTGAAAAGTTTAATTTCTCCCACTGCCTACTCCCAAGTTAAGACTTAAGTGGAATTCAGATAGGAGTATTACTTTTTTTCCCCTGTCTGTTGTGCGTATTATTTCATCAGGGCTTGTGGTTTGTAATACTTCAGTAAAACTCAAAGCTTGATTTTTATAGTGCTTCCATCATGCATTTTTCGGTTGAGTTATCAGGTGGCTCAGGGAAGTCTCTTGAAAATTGTGTGCTATGTAAAGCAAATGAAGCAGAGAGCCTTGCAAAAGTGCAAAGGTCATGAATGATGTAAGCACTTTATGATTTAAGGGTGAAATTTTCACTTAGCTACAGGTGAATTAAGAAGATTTCTCTAAGCGAAGATGGAAAATTCAGCAATCTGAGAATTACATTTGTCATTAACCGCTGTTTCCCCCAGTTAATTATGAGCTCGTCTTCCCATTGAATCCCTGACTCCATCAGTTTGGAAGATTGATTGAGTGGGATTGTCATTCAGTATTTTATCTTTTGACTTAATTCTGCAAATGCATGTCTTACATCGGTCTAACTCCCATACAGATTAGATTTATTAATCCATTAATAACCTTTATAGGAGCTTTTCACTCTCAACCTTTAAATTTCCCAAACATTACTGTATTACTTCTCACCTCACTCTGTAAATTAAAAGGCATGTATTGTCTCTTGTTTTATTGATGAGGAATTATGACACAGTGGCCATAAGCTTCAAAAAGAGCCTCCTATCGTAACGTTTCTACAGATTTTTGTTAGATGTTCTGTCATTACAGACACAGCTTATGTTGGCTTAAGTTGCTGTTCTGCTTCTTCGCTTTTCTTCAGTTTTGCCCGTGTAGCTCAATACCCAGAAAAATGGGAAGAAGATGAAGAGATTAATCTGAAAAAAATAGTTCCTCCAGCAACGTGTATGAACAAGACACAGGCAGAATTCAGTTCTCAGGGGTTCTGTATAGCTGCCTTGAAACCTTGAAGCTTCCTTTTGACTCTGAAGTCCTGTTTCTTTTCTTGTGAAAACCATTTCTGCAACAAATAAGGTATAGGCAATTGTTCTTCCTTGTCCCTCAGTTGGTAACTGTCCACACAGGGGACTTAGTTTGATGAAAGCAAACTTTATTTTGATGGAAATTAAATTACAGTGGAAACTAGTGCACTCTGAAAATCCCAAATTGTGCAGGAGAAAAATGGCACGTTGAGCCTTTGACCAGTTTAGAGAGCGTTTGTCCGTCTGTCTGTTTCTCACACACAGCGTTGTTATATGAAAATTCCTTTTGCTGAAAGGTGGTGAGACTTTGGCTGTCATGGTGGGTACAGCTGTTGTACTCAGTTGCTCACGCTCTCAACTCCAATTCCAGTTTTTTTAACCTGTGTCTGCAGACAATAACTGGATGATGCAGTCCTGTTTACAGGTTTATAACTGGCCATTTTCTTTGTCGACAGAAGTAAAACTTTTGCCTGCTTCCGTGTGATACATCTTGTACCTTGCCTCCTGCTTTGTCACAGTTTTATGAGGTTGTGGTGAGGCTATTCAAAGTGTTGCTGCTAAATCAATTTTCCTGACTCGCTGGAGTCTGCGTGTCATTTTCTATTGTTCATTCCAGTGGCGTTACCATAATGTCCAGGGCAAAGAGGATTTTTTGCCTATACCTTCGTAATCTTCTCACCCTTTGCCCTGTTTGCTCTGGCTAGTTAATGTGACTTTCATGACTGAACTTGTGCTATTTATGAATTGACATTCCTGGCATTTATTGTATACTAATCAGCTTTCTCTGTGCGCTTTTTCCTGTGTACTCATTATGCTTGAGAAGAGTATCGGTCTTCACGATGCTTCTGCATTGTCAAGACTCACCTCTTGCTCTGGTGTATGTGAGCCTTGGTTGCTATCGTCGCTAAATAATTATCCATGTAGTGTTGCATTTCTTTTCCTCCTCTCTCAGATGTATTTCATGATGGATTTGCACCGATGCTAAAAGAGTCAGTTCTATCCGTGGAGATATATGTATTTATATATATATTCTGCCTGCTTCTTGTGCCATTGTTAGTGTTCACATGGCGTGTGATCCAGACGAAAACTAAAATAATTTTCATTCCTTTCCCCCAGTTACCTTTCAGCCAGAACGGTTTCTTGATGTGGCTGACTATGCGATGATGCAAGGGCTAATACTAGCAGTGAGGAGGTGGTTGGGATGAAAGCAAACAACATCACTCTCCTCCTCTTCTCCTGACAGTTGAGACTTACCTGATTTCAAACAGACTGTGAAACCATACCTTCAGCTAAGGCTTGTCCGCATGCAGAAATGCAGTGAAATTTCTGTTTGAAAATGTACCGGGGTGTAATACTATAACTGGGGAATAAGGTTGCCTTTTCTCACTGAGAGTCCAACAATACAAGCTGAGGAGTTTAATTTATGCACTGTGACGGTAAAGCTCTGTCACTGTCGCGTTGTGCTACTGTAGGCACTGTGTGTTAAATGAACAGTTGGATGCTCTTGTTCTCTCCTGGCCCGTTCATGGATTCAGCTGAAAACTGGTATCTTTATTAGTCTGTTTTGTGTACTGGGGGGAGGTGATGCTTGTTAGCCAGGGGGATTATGTGATTTAGTGTTTAACCATTTTCTATGCAGGGAGAGGAGTAGTTGTATGGTTTTGTTTTGGTTTTGTGTGTTTGGGAGGGGGGTTGTTATGTGTGTGTTTGTTTGTTCGTTTGTTTTTTAATAGAATAAGTTTTGGGGTTTTAGTCACAACTGCAATGGAATTTTAAAAACCCCAGGTCAGTCCTTGGGATATAGTAGTAGTAGATGGTTATCTCCTGCATTTCCCAAAAAGAAAGGTTATGATACGCTTTCTGATAGGTTTTACAGCTACAGGAATATTAAGTTTCTGGAACAGAGGATCCTCTGGGCTGTGGGTATGAAAATAACTCTCCTGTTTTCAGCCCTGCTTGGCTCTTCATATGCTTTCGGGGGGCTTCCTTACTTGTTTGTATCCAACTGCCTCTGCTACTACCTTTTGGCATTTAAATCAACAACCACCTTCATTGTGCTGGCAGAAGGAGCAAGAAGACAAAACTGTTGCTCCTGCTGCCACTTCTTATTTCCCTTCAGAGAGGCCAGGATTTTTAAGGGGATTTGTTATACAAGTCCTCTGGAGCAGATAGATCATTTTCAGTGATTCTTGGAGCATTCAGCCTGTTTGGGCAGATGGCTTGTATGAGTTTAATTGGAATAGAGCATGTTTCAGGCAGACAGTCTTCAAAAAAATTCTCTCTGCAAAGTCTCCAGGCTGAGATACGCAGTTGGTACACTGATAACTAGTTGGAAGTTTGGCTAAGCTTGTTAAGCAATTATGAAGAAGCAGCGTTTAACCGAAAGATCAATTTTAATGCTGGTAACACTTTCATCTGTATTAGAGGTATTTTAATTTATTCTTGATGATGATGGTAATGTCTGAGTGCCTGTGCTTAGTCTGTGTTTTCTAATTCAATATTACATGAAAAGCAAAGTTAAAAATTTTAGTGAAATGAAGGCTGGTACAATACTGGGAACACTTAAAGTATTTAAATATAGGGATTTTTAAATATGTACGAATTTCATAAGGTTAACTTTGTCATGATTCAGGAGTATAAAATGCTTCCAACTTAATATCTGGCTTAGATGCTGTACCATGCTTTAACTCCTTGCATTAAACCAAGCAGTAGGTTTTCTGAATTCTGTTGTTTAAGGGAGAACTTGTAAAAGGTATTGATAATGTCGCGGGATATTATGGGTATAGACTTTGGATAATTCTCTTAAATGTAATGTTTAAAGTAGTTTGGAGAAGCCCTTGAGTTCTGCATAGAACATGAAAACAGGAAGGGAGTCAGAAGGGTCTAGTCTGATTTGGCAGGCTAACTTCAAACTTCACTTTTCTAACAGAATTCCTACAGTGTAATTTATACTGTTGAGTTTCTCGGAGTCTTAAGTGCGCTATACTATAAATACTTTCATGTTCTAAAGCCATAGTTGAAATGAACCTGAAAGATGCCATTAAGCTTCCCTTCCACTACTTGAGAAAGAATGAAGGTAGGAGAGGCCATGCACCTGTAGCCTGGTAGAACACACAAACCACAGCAGAAATAACAGCAGCCATGACGTATTTACGTCTTTCTGGCAGAAACCAAGCACGGGGATGGCGCAGAGCATGAGGAATCATAACGTGAACATTTGTACAGCTCTGCATTGAGCGGGATCTCCGAAGGGTGGAATGGTGAAGTGCTACTACCTTTTTCATTCTATCCCCCAGCAAGAAGTTGTTAAAATACATGAAACTGCTCTGGTGTAGCAGATCAAAGGGAGTACTTTCGATTCAAACTTTTTTTTTCCATCAACTTTTCTTCTATTTTTGTCTGCAGTTGTAGATGTGTGAATTCTCTGTAACTCTTTTCTTAGAGGAGGAGCTGTATGCTTCTTGGTTTCAGCTTCATTCCCCTTGCTTACAAAAAGATGCTAAAAATCCCTGAGATTTCTTTGTGAGCCCTGCAGCAAAGGAAGAACACAGTTTTCAAGGAAGTTCTGAAGGTCACTAGAGCTGGAGGATAAAGGGCCTTAACAGTCATTAAGGGCTTGAGCCCAGTTCCGTAATAATAATTTTATATTTGTGGACACTTCTTGGAATTCACAAAACTCATGCTGTTCTCTGGTTAACAGTAAGACCTGATTTAGAAGGAAACTATAGAACTTAATGCAACCTGAAATAACAAGAAAAGCTGCCTACATAAGTTGCAGAACTAAAGTTATGGATAATGATATAACGTTCAAAGAAAACAAGATCAAATTGGGCTTAAGCTACTCAAGTTAGGCTTAAGCTACTGAAAAATGTAGTGATGACATTCATCTCTCAAAGGCAAAACAAAAGTGAGACTGGCAGTTCTTTTACAAACAGAGTTTTTGGCCGCCTTTTTCTTGAGCACTTGCTTTAATGCTTTAAGAATGGAAATTCCTCAACACAGAAGAATGCAAAGGCAATAAACCATTTTCTTTTTAGTTGAGTTGCTTAGGAGGTTACATGTTAATGAAAGCAGTTTTTGTTTGTTTTAACATTACCTTGTAGTTTCTTTCTGAGTACTTGCTTAAAAAAAAACCACCACCACCACTCCCAATAAAACCAATCAACCACCTAGATTTTGGGGGTAAAAATTAAAAAAATAAGTACTGCACCTTTTCTGGCATGATTCGACTCCTTTTAAGAGCTTTGTGATGAGGTGCTTTTTTGGTTTTGTTTTTCAACAATGAAGGCTTACCAGTATTCTTTCCTGTTTATAGCCGGTAGTAATTTTTTTACACCCTGTTATTACTCATTTTGTTTCAAGCATATTAAGCCTGATTGACCCCCATTTAACTTTGTATTTTGTCTGTATTTGCTGGCTGCTAAAATTTCCAATGTAAAACCATGACAATGTCAGAGTACTTAGTTCCTCCTGTGTCAGAAGATACAATTCCTAACCCCTTCCAGTGTGTTATCCCTGGGAGAATGGCACTGGATGGAAATATTACCCGGTGTGCTGTGCAGGCATTCAGTATCCTCCTTCCTCACCTGGTATGGAGAATAGTGTTACTGAATTTATTATTCTTCATCATATACAGTTTCAGAGTTATGTTTAAAGATGTTTTCTGTGTCTGGGCGTTAGTTCTTAATCGAAAATGTGTCCTGTAGCTGGGAGGGGTATCAGCTGGTCTCCTTAGCTTTGTGTACTTTTTCAAACATCCAAGAAATGTTTTTGTGCCTAACTAGCCAAACTTTTGCAAAACACACATTTCAGGTGTTGTTTCTGTTCTTGCAGTCTGCAGCTTAAAATCTCTTAGCATGAAATAATACCTTACTGTATTTATAACTTGGGTCTTCCACACTGTAAAGGACATATGTTGTGTGGAAAACTACGCCTCTCCTCAAAAGTTGTAGGGTGACAGCAGGTCCTCTCTGTTCTTTATGACTTTGTTTACGTGCCTGATTGGCAATGATTTTTTCTTTGAAAAGAAAATGTCAGTTATAAATGCAGCTCATACAGTACTTGCCTGCTGAATTCTCAGTTCTTTTTCTCCTCTGATAGGTTCACAAGTTGAGCGAGAGAGTAGAAGTAACAGTCTGAAAAGGACATCTTTATTCCCTTACTGTGAGGGAGTGAGATAAACAGCAGTTCAAAACCCCAGAACAACTAGGCTGTCTCAGAAGTGGATGCTGTGTCCTGTGGCCAGTCTTGTAATCGCTTCAGATATTTAATTCAGCATGTAACACTCTCTTCTGACTGGGCAACTAATTCATGTGGAGGGTATCTTTGTTGCCACTTGTTGTTTTTTTTCTAGATGTAAAAGGTTGTAATTCACAAGTTTCTTACCAGTTCTGCAACCAAAATGATATGCTTCTTTTAAAAAGATAACGATCCAGAGATTTATACTTGCTAAAAACATGCAATTGTGGTGTTCACGTTTGGTTGCTTTTCTAGAATAAGTATTCTTCCAGTCATGTTTCCCAATATACACAAAAAAGTTTTGTACCTTTTTTTTTCTAGTCAAATGACCTGACACTTGGCTATGTCAGTGCACATTTTATTGTGCCAGGCTTACCAGATGATAATGAGAACTCGTCACAGAGTAATCGCCCCGTTAGTTTGTATGCCACGTGTGGAATTTATGACAGATTTTATAGCTTTTTCTGAATTATCAGTAATAATGAGTAATACGGGATTGAGAATTGATAACCTGTAGGGTTTGGCTAGGAGTGTTTGTCCCTGTTTGTTAAAACCTTGTTAGTAGCTTCAAATTTAATCACTGGATATATATTTTTCATTTTATTTGAGAAAAACCTGTTTTGTTTACTGTAAACATAATCAAAAAAGCATGTAAGAATGCAGGTAACTTTTAACACCTTTCACGTTCATGATAAAATATTAAACTGATCGTACTTACTAGACTGTAGGAAGTTGCATTAGTGACAACTAACAGGTTTATGTCCAGAGATGGTAATTTGATTTCCTCTCTCTGTTCCCCCCACTTCTCCCCCTCTTCCGTTCTGTGCTATTTTGGACTATATCCTGTTTTCAAAGATCTAGTAGAAGTCACATCTATGGATTTCTTAGGGTTCTTGATTATCTCATACTAAATATTTTAGTATAAATACTAAATACTCAGGTCAGCTTCACACGAGAGTTTTTGTAAGTTGTTTTAATGTATTACATGAAAAATATTGGAAACAGTTTTTTGTCTTGTGTTCAATATCATAACACAAAGTGCATCCGATTCAGAGCAGAAATATTACTTAATATGGCAGAAAAGGTTGAATTGTTTAATGATTTCTATAATGATTGCTAGGACATTTTAAATATATTTCTTAATTATGTATGATGATAATATGCCTGTGCTGGGAAATACGTAAGCGTAGATAAGGATTAAAAATTAAAATAAATTTGTGGACTGTACATTAAAATGAATTGGGGGGGGGGGGCATGTGATTTAGGAAAACCTCATTCTGTTTTGTTAGTGTTTTCTAATATGTTTACCTAAAAATTAATCTTATTTAGAAGTGCAGGAAAAACAAAGTGTTACTTACTACCTGCATTGGTATACAAAGCTTTGTATTCCACTGAAAGTTTTAAAGACTCAATGTGCCAAAAAACTATCTCTGTTACCATTGCTGACCAGTTATTGTTTCCTGATCCACTGCTACATGTTGTCACAATGAAGAACAAGAACAAAACTTTCAATGCCATTACAGACTTACATAATTTGTGTCTGCTCTTAAAAAACGTATTAATTGGCAAGAATTGGAGGCTGTGTTGTGCGCATCCTCATGCAGAGAAGACACGAAGATGAGTACTGCTCTGTAAACATAAGTGTCTGGTCTGCTGTCTCTTTCAGACTCTGTAATGCATCCCATTCCCCAAACCTTTCATTCTCCTTTTGTAGTGTGCTTGGGCAACTCACAGGAGGTCACTGATATCTCAGTGTTAGGAATTTTTTAAATTTCCTTTGTTCCCTAGTGCATTGCTGTAGGAATTCATGCCTTGCTGAGAAAAACCTTTCATTTTTAGGTGGAATTAAGTCTTTATTTTTTGCTACCCATAATAATGAGAATGTATTGTGATTTTTCCCATTGACTTTTGAGCATCCAATAATAATGCTCTTTGTAGCAAAAAGGCAGAGCAGTCAAGTCAAATGCAAAGTAACATTAAAAGTTAATTATACCTTTTCAAAATCAAGCAAAATGAAATCTTTTCAAAAAGCCTAATAGCGTAACATCTTGTAATTATTAACATTTGGATTAATGTTTTAAGGAGCAAACAGGGTTCTTAAGGTATTACGGACTATAAACTTCACTATATAGCTTTGAGACTTGTAACTACTACATCCATTTTAGAATTGGATAAACAATGTGAAGTACTTAATATGGCCATGACCGAACAACAAATATAAGAAGGAACTGAAAGCATTTTATCCATCCTTGTTGCAAACATTAGACATATTCTTTACTTTCTTGCTCTAGCAATAAGTAGACATAATGTAGTATCTCCATAGATGGTAGAGTATCAATTGCAAATGTGTATATTCCTTTTAATAAATCTAGAGCACTGTCTAAATATAAACATGAAACCAAGATTTGTCCTTGCTTATAGTGTTCCACTGCGGCCTGTAAAGGACTAAGATTGCAGTTGGACCCACGATATCAACTCGATCCTAATTGGCTCTATTGCCAGGAATACATTTTTGGAATGCAGAAGGGCAGCTTCCTAAGTAAATAAACTGTAGCATAATTGGAAAAAAAGTGTAGCATTGTGTTGCTTAGCTGGGAAAGATTGAATCTGACTCTGAAGCAAATGTACGTAACAGAATTCTTAGAACTGGTTTTTAATTATTTTTTTAGTTTTGAGGTTGTTTCCTGTTGAAGCTTGTTCTTTTAATATAAGGTGGAAGGAAATCTTAGCCACTTTTTTTGCATATTCATTGTGAATTCAAGGTCTGTATAGTAAATGGAAGTTGTAGCTCAAAACATTTAAACAGTTTTTAAAACAGATGTTAGCATTTTCTAGATAGAATTGACTCTGAGTTACTAAGTGTGGTATTCTGAGGCTATAGTGCATGCACCAGTGTTTTGCTTTATTTATTTGACTTCTTGATGTGCCTGCAAAGTCTGGTTTGTTTTACTGTTGTGACCAAAATCATCCTCTCCCAGCATAAAACACACGTCATCTCGCTACTTACCAGTGGCTTGAATGTAGTTTGTTGATCACCTGTAAGTGTTTAAGTACTTAAGAAACAGAATTGCAGGGTCTGTAAATTTTACATCCCTCTTTCATCCGTCATTCAGCTGTATTAAGTGTCACTGAGGGCACAGTTTGATACCAGTTGAGTCATGGGAGCTCGCATTGAGAGCTCCTGTGAACAAAGGAACAGTCGTGCTCAGTGAGAGGCCGTCCCACTCCAGGCCCTGTCTAGGGCAGAGTCCTGAACATGTGCCTGCAGAAGCGCATAGCAAGGCCATGGCTGAAGGGAGCCTGGTTAATTGTCACACTATTTGCTGGTTTTGTGTGTACGGCATTGACTGTTGTTTCTTGGTGCTGTCTTTGGCATTCTACTTGATCTACGGTCACGTGAGCAAAACACTTTTTCTTCTTCAGAACAGGAACTAAAATTGACTTTTCTGTTTGGTAGCCAGGGGAATGATGTGTATGATCTGAACACTTGACCTCTTGCTGATGTGCTCTGTGGGGAAAAAGCATCCTGTACCTTAAGTACCCACTGGTATACTGGGACTGAACTTCATTGATTCTTGCCTTTAAGTAAGACAATCCTTCTTATGTTCTAAAGGATATCCTTGTTTGTGTTGTTTTTGTGTTGTTGGTTTTTTTTTCCTCAAGTCCTTTGGGATGTTATTCCATGTGGAAACAAGATGTCAGTTTTACTGTCCTGATGTGCAGGGCCAAACTGGGTTCTCAGCCTTAACTTGAATACAGTTCGCTTTAATTAAAATTTCTTGGGCTTTAACCTTGGCATTTAAATGAGATCAAGACTCATGGGGCAACTTCAGCCATGGAAATGTGAGAAGAGGCTTTACTTCTGATCATCTGATGAGCCTTTCCATGTGAACCACAAGCTTAGGCTTACTGTTACACCTGGAAGAGTTAAATGTAGCCAGATTCTGCTCTTCATCAGTATGTCTCACATCTGTTTACATGGGAAACCCGTCCCATTTGCTGTTGAGAAGACTTCTCAAAAGGTGAAATAATCCACATTGTTTTTGCAGTAACAAAGCTATCAAAAAATTTTGCTCTTTACATCATCAATACTACTAGGCCTAGTTGTGTTTTTTAAGTGACTGAAAAAATGCTGATTTCTATATCCCCATTCTTGAATTACGCCACACATAATCATTATTATAATTCTTGTAACACATGAATTAGACACTTTCATTTCTCTCACATTATTGAACTTTGTTTTCCCCAGATCTTGATTCACATTAAGGCTTCAATCTTTGAATGTCCCTACAACTTTAAATTTTCCACAAGACTTCTGCATAAAGTCCAGAGTTACTTAAAACACAGGTGGAGGACAGTAGGATCAGGCTGTCACATCTCTAAATGTGTAATGCAAATTGTATTTGTTGATCAAGCAGCATGACACATCATTGCTTAAAAACTGGCATTTTCTGCAGCATTCCTGTGCAGTCTCTTCAGCATAGAATGCTGCATAGCTGGTACTGGACAATCTGAATGCATTTAGGCAACTCCTCCTTTGAGAATGCATTTAGGCAACTCCTTTTTTGAGACTATACTTACGCAGTTGAGAGCTGCGGTCCTTTTGCTTTCCCCTTGACCTGGCAGTAAAAAGGTGATGCTTTGTTCCAGTAGTTCATTCTCTGTGCTTTTACAGTTCGCTCAGTTCATGTGAGTGGTAGATGTAGGAGCTTCTGGCAAGTGAAGTTGCATACCAATAAGTAGATGTAGATTAGTCTTCACCTGTCTCAACATTATTTTGAAATTAAATGTATGTGTTTGTTCATTCTGAAGAAACTGAAGTATGTTTGAGGATATTCCTCTTTATTTTCTCATCTGATGTTGAAGACAAATAGAAGTATACGCTTCCATGGATGTTCCCAACGTTCCAGAAACTTGTGCTGCTGACTATCTTAATTTCAGACATGGCATGGAAAGATCAGTGAAAAAGGTTACTTGGCTAACCTGATTCTTAATGGCAGTAGTTTTAATTCCTGTTTGTTACAGTTGCTCAAAATCAGTCTGTGTCTTGAAAACTTGCATGATAAGGCATCAGTTACTTAAGAATTTATTATTTTGACATAATGTATTGTTACCTGATGCAGTTGTCTAAGTTCCAAATGCACTTACTTCTTTACTGGGAGAATAAATTAATTGTCTTTAATATAAATTATTTAAAATAAATAACAGTTTCTCCAATTGCAGCTGATGGGGTATATTTTAAACACCGTTGTATGTTAGGCACCTCTTGCTCTTCAGTAGTAGCTTACTGATGAGTTTGTATGAATCATGAATACGTTTCAATTTTAGTGCCTGTCAGTGTTAATGAGCAAGTTGCTGGGACCACCGGTTTTATTTTCTGATTACATAAATCATTTCCTCCTTCCTGAAAGATACAAGGCACAGAGAAGGAGGATAATGATAAATCTGTGGGGGTGTGTATGGAATGTAACTGCTGAATTAGGTCAGTGTTACACTTTTGGGAACGTGTTTCTAGATGAGAAGGTGTTCTGATTGAAATGAAGGAATAGGGCAGAAGGTCGGATTCCGAAGCCTAGAATTTTTAAACGAGAAGCACGTCACAACCCGTGTGATGAGTCAGTATTTATTAGGACTTGAAGAAGGCAGTTCCCAGAATCCTCTATGAAGCGAGGCTGCGATACCTTTCAATCTGAAGTTTGTACTGCCTCAGTTCTTGAACTTATGGTTCAAAAGCTCATCTTCTGTGAGATCCTGTTAAGATAGGAATGTATCTGCAAACGCTGGAAAAAATTCATTGTATTCGTTGTAAATTCTTAATACAGTTGTATGATTTTTAGAAAGCTGTGGTCTTACCTGTTGGGTAGGTTAGTATGCTGGGGTACATTGTTACCACACATCCAGTGGGTTTAGTACTGGGGCACATATTCTTGCTCATACAGCTAATCAGATCCATTTAAATAAAAGGTAGGGCTTTGGTAACGCACATGAATGATGAACTGTATTTTGAGGTCTGCTGCTGTCATCTGTCCCCGTGTACTTGCTTTTTTCTGGGATTCAAGAGTACAGGGAGCTCACCTGGGAGGAAGGCTCTCTGTTTTGGGGCATTTCAGCGACGTCTGAGGGAGCAAGCAGCCAAGGCATAGGTGTGCCACCACACTGAGCTGCTTCTCACACCTTGGCACAGAGGCCCCAGTGCAGGCAGAGCGGTGCCTGCAGTGGCCACATGGGCAGCGTGTGGAGTCAAAGCTGCGGTCGTCTTTTCCCGGTGTGACTAACGTGGCAGGGAGCCAGCAGAAGCAGAACTTCACCTGGAATTTTATGGCGGCTCAGCATGACGTAAAGAAACGGGAAGAAGCACGGCAAATCAGGATTTGCTTAGCTGGCAACCCAAACGGAATGTCAACGGGGTTTATTTGACTGAGTCTTCATAGCCTCACACATTGCTTGATTAACAGTGCACTAGTTAGTGTGGCAGTTAATAGGTGCCTGTCTCCATCCTGACACCGTATCAAGGCATCCATTCTCAAAGCCTTTGGATGAGGATGGTAATTTTTTTAACCACTGCTTAGTATGTTGAATCCTAGATCAAATATAGTAGAAATGAGGCAAAAACTAACGCAAAGTCTCCACAGGATTCAGCTGAATACAGGCAGTTAGAATTGTTTCTGTTGGGCTACGTGTGTGCTCAAAATGGGATGCCACTGAATCAGTTTACATGTGAATATGGACAGGTTAATTATAACTAGGTGTAAAGGTTAATCTCGGGCTGAGCCAAACTATATGCCTTGGTGAGTTTTAACTCTTTAACGTTTGAAATTGAATAATCTGAATTAAAGAAATGATTGGAATTCAGAATTTCACGGTTAATCGGTTCTACGGAATTGTAATTAATAAAACGTAATGCAGAGATTAAAGTAGTACTGTGTTCTGTGAGGGTGTGCAGTTCGATGCTTTCTCTACATCATAAATGGCTAAATTGGTGGCTAAAAGCAGGAGTGGTAAATGACTCCCTTCTACTACTGTTTAAAATACCTAAATTGATAATGATTTGTGCTTACAAAAACATGTTTTCTTTTGTAATTAGAAGGAAAATACCTCAACAAGGATATCTTTGAAATTTAAAATGTGTGGATACTGTAAGAAGCAATCAGACTGTTTATCGGAGGTGCAGGGGTTTTAGTTAGTAACTTCAAGCTTTGCAGCAGCTTTTGTATCTCTGAGTACATCTAGAAAATATTGGGGGGAAGAGGAGAGGGAAGTGGACAACCCTCACAGTTGTCCTTGTCTTAAGTATTCTGATGTGGCCAAACCAGGTGAACTTCTCTGAGGGTCCTGAAATACGCTTCTGTGAAGAATGGGAATATAATATCAGTAGTATGCATAAACTATCATGATTAGTGTGTAAAGTCACTAAATAGAAGGAAGAAGACACATCAGAAAGTCATTTTTGTAAATGTTCTGTATTTACTAGTGTCTACAGAATTCTGGGTATTTTTACTACACAGATCTTGTTTTAATCTGTGAATTTGCAAGACTGTGAATAAGTTGGTCAATGCAGCACTCGTTTTTTTCTGTCTCCTAGTTAAATTACATCATGTGCCTTGGGCAGAAATGAATTTACAAGAATGCTTTGCCCAGACTTTTCAACAAAGCACAGAGGCAAAATCTGAGTGTAAATCCATGCTTGCTGTAAGGTCAGTGTAACGGGAGAGCTGCAGGTTTGTCCTGGCTTAGCACTAGGGTGAGTATTCTGTGGTTTTGCAGTGTGCCAGTTCAGGTAATTACAGAAACTGAAAAATAATCAGTGTTTGTTTCTTCTCATACTCTGCAGTGGTTCCCTTGAGGATGAGTTGAGCAAAAGAATTAGAATCAGAAGGAGATGAGACGGAAGCAGCTTGCATGTCACGCAAGTTGTAGGGGAATCCCAGGTGTCAGAGGTCACTTCCTTGTGCAGTTTAGGGGCAACCTGGACCAGGATTCCACCCTTTTCTCCCGGCCGCTTTGCTACCTCAGTCAGTGTGCCAGCGCAAGTTTTTGTGTGGCCAAATTGCAGACCAGACCTGTTGAGGAAGGAGAGAGGTGTTTATTGTGGTCATAGAGTTGGCTTAGGGCTGTTGAAAAATACAATGTAAGTTGGCAGAAGTTTGATTTCATCGGTTTAAGCAGACACTTGGAAGCCTCAGTCAGGTAACGCAGGGGAACTGAGTGCACTGAACTGTGGTACAGCGTGTATTCACATGGTCGGAAACTTAGTCATGCTGATATTTTCTACCTAGCAATCTTTCTAAACTTCATCGGAAGAAAAATACTCGGAGGAGGGCACTTAAAAAAAGAACACCAATTAAAGCAAGTTAGTTTTTAAAGTTGCATTTTAAAAGTCAGTTTCATCCTGAAGAAAACTTGAGTTGGTAATGCCTTTTGCTCTAGATTTTAGCAGGCTTAGTAAATTCTGTAAATGTAAGTCCTGAAGGGTGGGGATGGATTACAATTGACTGTATTCCAAGGACACAGTTTTGTTCAGATGCAAGCATTAGTTTAGTGGCAATACTAGAGTTTTCTAAATTTGTTGGTGATAATAAGATCGGGGGCTGGGTAGAGGAGGAGTATTATATATGATCCAAATTTTCACTGTATTTGTAACCGGCCTTGCAAATTGGCACAATTTAGGAAAGAATTTTAAAGTGTCTTAGAGAAAGACAGCAACAGCATTGAAAAGGAATTGGCATGAGATGTTGTAATAAAACAATTACTAATATGCATAGTGTTACAGCAGAAACTTTAACTTGTTAACCTGAATAGAATAGAATAGTTCAGTTGGAAGAGACCTACCAAGATCTTCAAGTCCAACTGGCTGACCCAAAGTTAAAACTTACCAGCAGGGGCCTCATCCACATGCCTCAAATGTGAACAGGCATGGGGCATCAACCACCTCACCAGGCAGCCTGTTGCAATGTTTGACCACCCTCACAGTAAAGAAATCTTTACTGATGTCCGCTCTGAACGTCCCCTGGTGCAGCTTTGTGCCATTCCTGCACGTCCTCTTGTTGGTTACCATGCAAAGAGACCGGTGCCTCTCTTCTGTTCACTTTCCCTCCTCAGGAGGTTGCAGAGAGCAATGAGGTCTCTCTTGGCCTCCTCTTCTCCAGACTGGGCAACCCAAGTGTTCTCAGCCTCTCTTCACAGGACATGCCTTCCAGCCTTTTGACAACTTTGCTGCTCTCCTTTGGATGCTGTCAAGGACCTTAACATCCTTTTTATTATAGTGGAGCCCAGAACTGCATGTAATATTCATAGTGAGGCTAGTGAGGCCACACCAACACTAGAGATGGAGAATCTCTATTCCTGGCCTCTTTTGACCGGCCACCTGTGCTGTGTTTAGTGCACCCCAAAACTTGGTTTGCCCTCTTGACTTGCCAGGGCACACTGCTGGCTCATGTTGAAGCTCTTTTCTGAATATCTGCAACCAAGCTTCAATACCTGAAGGGAGGGTGCAAAGAGGATAGAGCCAGGCCCTTTTCAGCGGTGCCCAGCACCAGGACCAGAGGCAGTGGGCACAAACTGGAGCCCAGGAGGCTCCCTCTGAGCACCGGGCAGCCCTTCTGTGCTGTGCGGTGAGGAGCCCTGGCACAGGCTGCCCAGAGAGCTGTGGGGGCTCCTCCTTGTGGATCTCCAAAAGCCGCCTGGGCACGGCCCTGGGCAGCCTGCGCTGGGTGGCCCTGCTTGGGCAGGGCTTGGAGCGGGTGGCCTCCAGGGGTCCCTGCCAGCCTCACACATCCTGTGATGCTGTGAATCAGGAGCTTAGTAGCACCAAATCACTCTTACTGAAAGCTTACAGAATTCTTTCTACCACCCTACGTTTTTATTTTATTTTTTTTAACTTTTGAGTACTCTTGTTAGTTTCTGTAGCACTTAGAAGCCTGACTTGGTCTGGAAGATAACATGGTTATATAGTGCCCTGTGGTAGAGTGTGTAATTGTTTGTGTAACTTAGTACTTTTATTTTTGTTAAATTACTATATAGTAAATTAAATACTGAGTCTAAAATAAAATAATAGGTGTAAAATAAAACTTTTTTATTTACATGATAAATAATGAAGTTTAAATATGTAGCAATTATTGAATTGTTGGTATATCATTATTACAACATCAGTAAGTAAATCTAATGTCCCCGGTTTCGTATAATCTCCTAAAAAACTTGGTGGGGGTGAGATGAGCTTTGTAGTGGGCTTGAAAAGTCAACAGATCCAGGTTTCCATAGGCAAGTGCTGGAAGAAGGGAATACAGGTCAGATGCCCAGAATGAATACTGGCGTGCTTACAGAAGTTTGGCTGCAGACTCTCTGTTAGTCTTAACTGAGGTAGAAACAATCTCCCCTAACTCCCCTCAGACATCTGCAATTGGACACTGTTGGGAAGAGAATATTGGAAAAGATGACAAATGTGCTGGTTTATGCTCTTAATCAGGTCATGAGGTACACTTCTTTGTGGGCCTAGATCAGCACCTTGAATTCAAATTGAAAATCTACTGTAGCAGTTTAAGCACGATTGTGTCAGAGTAAACAGCTGCATGTGTTTGGATGTGTGTCAGTTTCTCAGTGGTGTAACAGTAATTATCAGTATAATTTTTGCTTAGAGTGTTAAAGTATGTTAAATATTTCAACTGTTACCTTTCGATGTCAGTTGTACTCAGTAAAAAGAAATACTAAGTCTAAAATAAAAGATCCTTTATAGCAGTATATTTCTTTTATGCATGTAGCAATATAGAATATCATCTTTTTTTTTCAGGTTATGCAATGGTCTCTGCAAGATGGCATGTTCTTGAGTTGGAGCTTTTTAAGGCAAGCATATGCTGGTACTTCAACTTTACTAAGTGGACTATAATTTCTTCTCTCACAACAACTACTTAAGCAGACAAAATTGCAAAGATCTGCCCTGTGTCGAGTATGACAGCCACGACTCGTGGCTCTCCGGTAGGAGGCAATGATAGCCAGGGCCAGGCTCCTGATGGACAGTCCCAGCCTCCCCTCCAGCAGAATCAGGTATGTTACTATCAAGTTATCTAGCAATAAACGAGTCGTTTCTTTACAAATGGCATTTATGACTTATTTGAACTGTGAGTTTGTATAGTCCTGGAGATGTCTAGTTAAATTAGCTATTCTTTTTTTCTTTACAGAAGTACACAAGAAATTTCAGGGATGAAGGCAGTGCTGTTGGCACATTAGGTACTGTTAGGGAGCATGCAAAAAATGCTCCCTTTTCAGGCAGTGGCATAGCTTTTTCAAGCATATTTATTTTGAAAAATAAGTGTTCTTGGAATTATATTGGAAGATTGCTCAGAACCGCATTGTTGTTGTGTCTGCCACAGACTGGTAAAGCTACTCTGTGACTTCAGTTCTGCAAAAGCACTTTTTGGATAAAAGAGCTTACGGGCATAGGTATCTCTTTATTATCAGCATCATCTGAGTCTGTGTTCATTGTACTTGACTACCTCAACCACATAGTGTTGGGGTTTTTTTTTGAACATGGTATCCTGCTTTGAAAAGAAAATTAAAAACTTTCAGATACGCTACATGATAATGTGATGATTCTTTTTTTTTTTGTCAGGGAAAAAAAAAAAGATGCATTTAAACATTGTGACCAAACCTGGTTAAAAGAAAAGCCACACCTTTTCATTTAATGCACTGTGAAGGTGATGTTTGTTTAATAGCAACCCAGTTGCTTGCTCTCTCCATCTAAGTGGAATGGGAGAGAGAATTGCAAGGGGAAAGTGAGAGAATTTGCAGGTTGTGATGAAGACAGTTTTAATAAGTAAAGGGGTGGAGGAGCAGGAAGTGATGCAAAAGCCGTCACACACCACCAGTCAACGGATGCCCAGCTAGTCCCCAGCCTGTTGCTCCCCTGGGGGGAAAACTGCCCTCAGTCTTATTGCCAAACATGACGCTGTATGGTATGGAATATCTCTTTGGTCACTTCAGGTCAGCTGTCCCAGCTGTGTCCCCTCCCAGCCTCTTGTTCACTCACAAGCTGCCCACTGTGGGGACAGAGTGAATATGGAGAAGGCCTTGACGCTGTAAGCGGTGTTCAGCAATATCTAAAACATTGGTGTGTTATCAATGCTGTTGTGGTCGCACATCCAAAACCCAGCACCATGTGGTCTGCTGTGAAGAAAATTAACTCCATGCCAGCCAAATCCAGTATAACGTGTTTAAAAAAAAAATCTTGAGGTTTTGGTCTTTTTGGTCCTCATTTGTCTTCTGATCTTGCTCTTCTGATCTGAACCTTTATTTTCAATTTGTTGACAATCCATACCGTTTCTGTGCACAAATAAATGTGCATCTACAAAATACATTGTAGTTTGCACAGCCCATCAAAATGGGCTTAACTAATTGTGTGCTTGGAGGTTGGTTATTAGTCAGCTGCAGTAGTATTCATTTTAAACATTTTCAGAAAATGTTTTCATGATCCTTCTGTGCTGTTGCTGAAGGTTTTCTACCTAAATTATTCATATTTTCTTCAGAAGATATGTAAAAACAGAGCATCCATGTAGTCTGTGTTCATCTTCTAGATGGGTGACTGAAAGTAAGTCTCAAAAAAAAAATCCTCTATGGGAAAGTACATAAATTCTTAAAACGTTAAGATAAAACAATAAACATGCTGTATGCTTTCTATTATTTTTTGTTAATAGATCTAAAATCAAATTATTTTATTATACTGTATGATAATAGGTGTATAGTTCAAGTGATTCTTTGAAATGTAATGTGAAGCAAAAAGGCAAATAAGTGGCACAGAAGTACAGATGGTACTTAAAAAGTGTTTTCTACATCAATTTTAGACGTCTTCACCTGATTCTTCCAATGAGAACTCCCCAGCTACCCCGCCTGATGAGCAGGGACAAGGAGATGCTCCACCCCAGCTTGAAGATGAGGAGCCTGCATTTCCACACACAGACCTGGCAAAGTTGGATGACATGATCAACAGGTACTTTCATACTTCATGCCTTTTTTTTTTCCAGTGTGTGCAGATTACTTGTGCAACTATCTTGACAGCAGAAGTAGGATTTGTGCATTTTTGTTTAACTGGATTTCTTGAATTTCCTTATTGTATTGGATTAGAGCTATAAAGAGAGGGTCAATATTTTTTTGAAAAGTAGAGTCTTCATCAGGGCTTTTAAAAATGCTTATTTTTACCCTATATTACAAGCTTTACAAAGGATTGAGGATTCCTGATTTTTAAGGAGAACAATTGAATTATGTGGGTTTGTTTTATTTTGCTTTTGAATATAGGCCTCGATGGGTTGTTCCTGTATTGCCGAAAGGGGAATTAGAAGTTCTTCTAGAAGCTGCTATTGACCTGAGTAAAAAAGGTAAGCTGAAAAAACAATGAATGATTATTGGACCACTCAAAGTCTTTGCTTGTGAGAGTTCTTTTGAGCTCCTGGTGGAGGCTTAAAAGTTCTTAATTATTACCATTACAGCCCTGGTGTGAGTGGTATGCAGAACCCTCATAAATCAGAAACTTTAAAAAAAAAAAAAAAAAAGACATCAGTGTAGGTAGAAATTAGGTACTTCATGCAGTATGAGTAGCGAGGTTGAAGAAGCTGACAGCAATAAAAATCTTGTCATTCCTGTCCTACCTGTTTTCTGTATTCGGTTAGATATCAGACCTACTGGGTTTGGTCTTCATAACAGATACTAAAACTCAAAGATTTTTTTTTTGTTTCTAAAACCAAGTTTCTTATCTAGCTTTCCAGACATCTTGCCATGCATTTTTGTTCAACTTTGGCATATACATGCTTTTGAGAATATTAGAGGAAAAGTTAGAATATTAAACAGCATGACTTAGTAGTAATTCTACCATACTGCTTGCTGTAGCTAACTTACTTGGAATTAGGATGGTTCCCTGTCAGGATTGTGTATATATTTGCTAAACTGACAAATTTGACCCATGTTGTGGAAAGTTGTGTTTCTGGAAGGTTGTTTTGGACTCTTGTTCTGGACAATATTTGTAGCTCCAGTGTTTGTGTAATACCTCAAGTCAGATAAAAATACTTTTCTCGGGTATCTATACTTACCAGCCAGTCGTGTTTTAAATATAGTGACATACAAAGTGCTTGTTCCTTACTCTGACATAGCTAGACCAGGATGACTTCATTTCTATGATGATAAAGGTTATTCTTAGGCAGTTTCAAGAATAAAAAGCTGGCTGTGGTCATGAAATTCTTGGTTATCCTGATTTATTTTCTATGTCTTTTTTTGCTTTGGAGTTCTCTCTGGAGAAACAAAAGATAGGCTGCACCCAGGTGATCCAAAATAAGTTAATTATACACTGTTGCTAACACTGATTTATCAGCTGGAGTTGCATTTGGAATTGGCTTTCATTGCATGTAGTGAGATCTGGCAGGGATTTTAAGGAGAGTGTAGAATTTTTAAGAGATCGCACCTGTTCAGGAACAAAAGAAATGGCAACTTGCAGAAAGAAAATGCACCCTTTACCAGTGCCTTACAATTTCTTTTGCTTGTGATTTATGAGAGAGGAGATGTATGTATTGCGAGCTGTTAAGTCATGAAAACAAAACAACAACAACAAAAAAACATAAAAACATGTCAGTGCAATGCAACGAAGTAATCTGAGCAGAATGAGATTCTTGGCTACTCTTAACATCATAGTACTTCACAAAAGCATCATACATAGCTGAAAGTTCCTGGTCATCTGTTTCTTTCCTCTTGAAGCTGTGAAAAACAGTGGAAATCTAAGCATACACTTTATGCAGTATGATTTTATTAAGTCAGTGTCCAATTTTGAAAAGTGCTTCTGCATTGCTGTGTAACTATTGTTCTTCTTGCCCTCTAAATTCCTTTGTGTGGTCATTCCATGAAGGCTGTTAGAAATAGTTGCTCTTTAACTGTTACAGTGTTGGTTACATCACAGATTTTATTTTTCCCCTGATACTTGAAGTTATACAGTGGCGAAGATGGCACTTTCTTTTTAAAACAAGTTTCAGTTCTCAAGGCATATGGTAGGTTGCTCACTTGCTGTAACAGACACTGCTTTTCTAGTTCAGAACTTGGCTGACACTGTCTGTTTCCAGAAGTAATAAAAGCGATTATTATGTAAATTTCTTAACTTGAAAATGTGTTTTGCTATCTCAGTAAGATCAGAAATTGGACATCTTGCTACCTATCTATGAACGTTTTTTTTTTTAACCTGAGGAGTTCTGTTTCAAAAGAACTGAAAGCAGAAATTGAAAATTAACTAGCTGCTAAACCACATACATTTTTATTGTGATCTGTAACTCATTAGAGCCCACTGATTTTATTTTTTTAATCAAGCACCTTTTTCTGGTGGTTAGAGTTCTTAAGTAGCTTTTATTCCTGATGTTGCCAGTGGCCATCGGCATTGACTTTCTGGAGTGACTCTGGAGTAAGTTCTTTCATTGTGACCCTGTCTTTAGGGTGATGTTTGCATCCTCTTTAAATTGTTTCAGGAACTAAAATGAAAGGAACTTATCAGAATTGAAAGTATTTATTAAGAATAAAATTTCATCGTTGTTATGTTCAAGTGCGAGGAGCAAATTTGACAGAGTAGTATGAATCCTGTCTAGACTGTGACTTGCATTATTCCTGGCAGATGCGTTTATTTATGGAAGATTATCTTTTTATGTGTAGACATCAATGGGTTATTCTTCATTAAGCAAATCATAAGACTATCAAGTGATAGTCTGGAGTTTCTATTTGAAAAACAGCATTGAACAGCAAGACTGATGTTTATTTTCACATAATTCTGGAATACTTGCAAAGTGTTTTGAATATTGGGCCTTGCTCCAGAAATAAATGTCATAATGATTTGGATGCTATAAATTTATAAGGGAAAAAATGGTTCTTGTTAGTTTTTTTGTAGGCTAGAATATTCTTCATTCTTTCTTTTAAAATCTCATTGACTCTATACTGCTGTCTTTGTTGTGGATTTTGTTCTTCGTAATGTTTACATTCGGTTTTTAACATGCTGCCAAAACTTCTCTGTACAACACGCACAAGCAAGGTGCAATGCAACTTAACAATTTGTAGCTTATTGAAACTGAAATGAGATTTCACCACATAACTTAAGCCTTCAATTTTTATCCCAAATCTTTGGCTTTAATGAATTGCAAAGGCTTACAGAGGGTGAAGAGTAGAGGGGCAGGCCCTAGAACCTATGAAGGGAAAAAAAAAAAGCTTTTTCTAAAGATCATCTCTTTCTGGATTGTCATTTGCATTTCTGTGGGACTACCCTTGAGTTCATTACTGAAATTATTTTCTGTGTTTTCTTGAACTGTATATTTTCAGCCATCTTTCTTAAAGCAAGGACAGCAGATTTTTGTTGCTTCATGTTCAGAAATTTCTTAGCTAAGTTTGTTGGGATAGAACTAATTCAGTGAAATGAATTACAGCAAGGTCAATGTGGTATCTGGGTATAGAAGAACTTAAATACTTCAGGTAATTAAGAGTTCTTGGAAGTGCCAGAATCCGAGTGCCATGTGTAACTACTGCATCCGTGGGCAAGTGTGTGTTCCTCAAGGCTTACCAGCTCCAGGTCACCTTCTGTTCTGCAGTGTCTGAGCCAGCCCTTGCCAAGCCACTGAAAAGTTTCTGTGCTGTACTGCCCGAGGCTTCAGGTTTAGGGGGGCGCTTCACAGGCCCAGTGTCATAACAAGGCATGGAGCCAGCTCAGGTTTTGGGGTTCCAGCTGCAAAGTTATGAAATCCAGAGCCCTAGAGAGGAGCTGGGTGATTCTGCTTGGGGCTTTGGTGCTCCACCTTTTCCTTTTCCAATCCCCGTAATGGCAGCTTGCATTTACTGTATGTTGCACATCGCCTTTTTAATTCATGTTTACTTTTTTTCTCATTGCATAATCCATTTCCACAACCCTTCTGTGAATATGCAGCTCAGAGCTGCACGCATGCAGTTCTGTCTTGTCTTCCTCATTCTCTGCCCTTAGAATTTGGAAAATGAGCAAAAAAGGGCTGCTTGTGGTCTTACCTAAGAGTCACTGATACTGAATCTGATTCAAGCAGTAGATACCAGGTGGCTAATACAACTGCTGCTTCTCTTCTCACTGCCTTTGGATTGCTGCTGCTTCCTCTCCCACCCTGCTGTCTTCCTGTACCCTGCTTTTGATGATTCTCCTGTCTTTGTAGATACCCAGTCTTGGCTCCTTCCATGAGTAGCATATGTTGTTTCAGAAATACAGAGCATCGTGGGAGAAGGTAGAAGGTCATTATATATCTAGAAGTTAGTTATACAGGCACCTTTTAAGGTTCTCCATCTTTCCTTTCTTCCCAAGTTCAGTGAAACACAGAAAGGACGATGCATTTTGAAACAAAATCTGTTTTGGTGTTCCTAAACTTCATTTGAAAAGTCTTGCTGACTGAAGCTGGCCGACCATTGTGGGAGGAGGTGGTGCTAGAAGTACTTCGAAGTTTTAGAGAGTTTTTAGTGCAGTTCACTGGTACTCAAAGGAACATTAAAATCACTTGAGGGCATGCTTTAAATTTGTATTTGAGAATTAAGTTCATTGTTAAATTTGAAAGGAGCATTTCTTCTAGGTCAAGTTGAGTGGGTTTGGATGCCTTCTATTGTCCTCTTCTTCGTATATAGGCTGAAGTTGTCATCTTTACACTCTTGGGGAGTTAACTTAGAGTCCTTTGTTTACTACCAATGCAGAAGTTTTAGGCAGTGTCTATCTCTCTTGCTCTCTTTTGTCATTTTGTTATTGTGCTTTGTAGCCTTTACTTTATAATGTGCAGATGTCAGGCACCCAGACTGAGCTAGATGGGAAGCTAAGGTAGAATTTTTGATACTTGGCTACACAGTGTATATCATGTACCTCTGGTAGTGATAAAAGAGGGAATGCTGGTGTAGTTCTCAAGGTGGGGCCTTCCAAAGGGGCCTTCCAAAGATTCTTGCTTTACTGAAGCTGCTTGAGAGCTGCACCCCCTGTAAACATATAGACTGCCAAGCCTTGTTGTGAGAGTTTGGAAAGTCTTTATGGTGTAATAATACCATGGAGGACAGATGTTATGTGATCACTTTTGAAAGGAACCTCTATTGTACAGTTGTTCATGACTATGAGAAATTCAATTTGATAAACCAAATCAGGCCTTCAAAAGCCAGGGAACTGACTGTCAGGAGGTCTCATTAATGAATTGGGGGGGGTGGGGGCAGGACTGGTGACTTCCAGAGCTCCCTTCCCACCTCAACCATTTTGTAGTTTTGTGAAATGCAGGTGTACTGGAAGAGTGAAAAATAATGACTGTACTTATTTTTGCTACTATACCTTCAGTTTTACAAGCATGGCAAAAAAACTATCATGTTTTCAAAATAATTGAAAAATAAGCTAGAGGAGTGCAGTTGTTCAGGTGTCTTTACTTGAACATTAATTCACCATTTATTTTGTCCATTCAGTCTTACGTAAGTTTGGCTTCATACAAAGTATCTCTTTAAAAAATAACTCTGGAACTTTGAACACCAAACTCTTGATGTCTAAGTCACTACTTCTAGTATTTAAAAGTTTGTGTAACAACTAATGAAATTACATATGTAATAGTTGTGGCTGGTTTTCCTTTTTTTTTTTTTCTTTTAAAATAGGCCTTGATGTCAAAAGTGAAGCATGCCAGCGATTTTTTCGAGATGGGTTAACAATATCTTTCACAAAAATCCTTACTGATGAGGCAGTGAGTGGCTGGAAGTTTGAAATCCATGTAAGTGGTTTTGTTTGTTTTAAGTTGTTTCTGAAAAACATAGTAATTTAAATGAGAATGGAGACTGCATTTGTGACTGAGGAGACTTTAGAGACTGAATGTCAGAAATCATCACAAGAGGGAAATGGAAACGTTCTCATATACGTGGCTCTTGGGAGGAAAAATCACCCTTCTTTCATCATTATTTCATCTTAGTGCCTCTGGTGTTTTTGGAAGGAAATAAAACACGAGATGATAATGGACAGGAACTGAACTTTGAATGTTCAGTAGGGCAGTTCTTGTTTGCGAGACTGTCTTTGGTCAGATGTATAGAGACCTGCTTATTTTTATGTGCGTGGTATGAAAACTTCATTTTTTAATAAAAACTTTCATCAGCCTTCTAAATTCTGAATGTTAGTAGCAGCTACTTGAATATTAAAAGCTGTCTCTTGGACAGCTGGGCACGTGCCAAATGAGAAACTGTAAATATCTTGATAAGCAAATTGAAATCTGTGAGAGAGATGGGTGAAAGAAGGAAAAGTCAATAGTTCAGTGTTGAATTGTGAGTGTTTCAAATAACCAAAAATATTTGGGTCTTTTTCCCAAACTATTTTTTTAGCTGCAGATACAAGTTTGTTTAAACCCTTTATTGGAGGAAGTACAAAGTTGTAAGTACAGCATTGTAAAACTCCTATGCAACTCTGCATGCTAGGTGCAAATGGTTCAGAGTCTATAGTTCGTGTTGGAGTAGTCACCTGCCATATTGTTTGTTTTTTTTTTTTCTTAATAGAGATGTATTATTAACAACACTCATCGACTAGTTGAACTCTGTGTGGCCAAGCTGTCCCAGGATTGGTTTCCCCTTCTTGAACTTCTTGCCATGGCCTTAAATCCTCACTGCAAATTCCATCTATACAATGGTACACGTCCCTCTGAAACAGTTCCTGCAGGAGTACAGCTTGCTGAAGATGAACTTTATGCCCGTCCTCCTGACCCACGATCACCAAAGGTATCAGCTTTTTCAGACCTGAATATTGAAACGCTTATTTTATTACCTACTGTTACCTAGCTACCCAGTAGCAATAGAGAATTGTTTCGGGGAGTGGTTGTACTTGATTTTTGTATATCTATTAAAATGTTTTGCTGCTTTTCACTCTTCGATCAATCATGATTTAATACATGCTCGCTCTTCTGACTCTTTCAGTCTTTGGTCTACAATGAAACTGAGTTGGGTTTCTGTGGTAAACTGGCACAACTCTATTGGAATGCTATTCCTACTGTGTTAATGTGCTTGCTTGTATTTGCCAGGTGATGGATTTAACTTCTCATTCAATGAGATTTTGTTGGTGACACATTTTAAGGAGGGGATTATGTGATAACACAGGAATTTGCCCTCCCTTTTCTTGCAGTTCCAGAAGATGGGAACTAGGGATTTTTTTTTCCAACTGGCAGTTCAGATCGGTAATTTGTTTCAGTTCTCAGGTCTGAATTTTTCAGCGTTGTTTGCCCACTGGTATTGGTATAAACTCAGGAGATACATGAATTAAATTTTTGTTGCTTTTTTTTTTTTTTTTAGTAGAACTGGTAGCTATTGATATGTGAGAACAGAAGATAAAGAACTCTGTGTCCTTGGACTTCCTTGCATTGCTATCCTTGTTTGTAAGAATGTTATTTTGTGTTCTTGCTGCATTTTTATGCAGCATTATCACATCCAGGACCAGAAAAGAGTATCAGAATCATCCTGTTTTCCGTAGAAATTTAGCAGCCAAGCCCGAAGTACAGGCATTTAAATTCTTATCTATTTGATAAATTTCCTTGAATATCTAACATACAGTATCTGTTTGCCATGATAATGGGAAAAAGAGTTGTCTATTCCTAAGCATTTCCATAAAACTGAATATTTAAACTATATAGGCTCATTCCCTGATAATTGTTACCTTTTAATAGTTTATTCTGTAAATAGTTTTTTTAAGTAATTTTGTTAGCGATAGGTACTTAAAAGTACTTCTAGATCATTATTTGTAAAAGTCAGATAATAACTGATTATTATATTTCAGGGTTGGCTAGTAGATCTTATCAACAAGTTTGGCACATTAAATGGATTTCAGATCTTGCACGATCGCTTCATGAGTGGATCAGCATTGAATGTTCAGATAATTGCAGCTCTCATTAAGTAAGTTTTTAAAGAATATTTTACATAGTTCAAGTTTTCCAAATATGTTTAATAGAATATGGAGTTAGTACGAAACTTAGTCTTTTGTTGAAGCACTCCCATTGCCACATTTCTTAACTAGTTGCCTTTAACTTCAATGTTTCATGTGCTTGTAAATAGACTTAAATTTCTAGAATAAATTGCTCCTTACTGTCTTAATATTACACAACTATGGGTTATGACACTTTGTTCACTTTTTTTCTTTCTCTTTAGGCCATTTGGACAATGTTATGAATTTCTAACATTACATACAGTGAAGAAATATTTCCTTCCAATTATAGAAATGGTTCCACAATTTTTAGAAAATTTAACAGATGATGAACTGAAAAAAGAAGCAAAGAATGAAGCCAAAAACGATGCTCTGTCAATGATAATCAAATCTCTAAAGAACTTAGCTTCAAGAGTTCCAGGACAAGAAGAAACTGTAAAAAACTTAGAAATATTTAGGTTGAAAATGATACTTAGGTAAGATGCTATTCCTAATATGATACGATCCATCAATATTTATTTCACACTTCTTACATTTAATTTCTCTTACAGGTTGTTACAAATTTCTTCTTTCAATGGTAAAATGAACGCACTAAATGAAGTTAACAAAGTAATAACCAGTGTGTCGTATTATACCCATCGGCATGGTAATCCTGAAGAGGAAGAATGGCTTACAGCTGAAAGAATGGCAGTAAGTTCTCCTCTTCGTCATAATTCATTCAATAGGTTGTCTTCCTTCTTATCACTTAAATTGTAGAAGGAGGTATATACGATGTATCCTGCACAGTACTCGTTTTCATATGTAATGTTGTAAACAGTAGGTATTACATCATAGTAATGTCATTTTAATAGTAATCTTTCAGTGAAAAATTGCTGTATTTGTTTCAAAGCTTCCATTAAGAAATATTTTCAGTGCTGCTAAAAACGTGCTCTAAAAAGGGATCCTCAAATAGCACGTTTTTTATACAGGGTTTAAAAAGGAAAAAAAAAATAGATGAAACAGGTGTTATTTGAAACGTAAGTGACACAGTACCTAAAAATTGAATGTTCGTTTAAATGAGAGTGTAGTCCACTTTTTATACTTCAAATTATTTTCTTCTAATGAGAATTCCGAATGATTACACTGCATTCCACCGTTCAGAAGCAGAAGTGTGTAGAAAAGTAAAATGTTCATCTGTATTCTTCGGTACAGAAAGTTCTAGACATCACATTTTGTGATTTTATTTAACGTTCACAAACTTTGGATACTGTTCTACGCTTGAAAGCATATGTGGCTAACAAATAACGTGAGCATATATAAAGTTAAAGCAATTTTGCTCTTTTCTCTTGATCTTTGCAGAACTTAATTTTGTTGTTTTTGCACTATTCTGCCTCAGCATTGTAACTAGCTAATGGTTTATAATCTGCAGGACTGCTGGCAAAATGAAGTTGTTGCTAAGTTTGACCTTTTCAAGCAATAGGGAGAAATAGCTCTCTTTTCTTATGCACTCTTTATAGTTTGGCATCTCAGACAAGACCTCTGTTTTTAAATGAAAATATCTAGGTTTATGTATTTTGCAAGACTAGATTGAACGTTTTAAGTCTGTGATCACGGACACTGCATTGGACAGTTTGCTGTATATGTTTTTCTTTTGTGATGCTCAAAGTGCACACTGCTTTGTTTCAGTTGGAACAAAAAAATAAGTGTATGAAGCTATTTTCAGTCAATGACACCACTGAAAAAAGTTGTATATACTTAAATACTGCTTGAATATTTGCCTCTAATTCAATTAGAAGCATAAAAAAAATGCAAGTGGAAATACATAAATAATTAACCTTTTTACACATCAGTTTTTGCTTATGCTCTTCTTGTGCCCTATACTGTAGGGCATACCAGTAAAACTAGAAGTGTCTTAAAATGGTTTTGATATTTAATGATTTTGAATTAGAAAAGTTTCGTTCCTTGAATAGAAGACTTAACTGTTCTTCTCATCGGCTTTTTGTTTGAGTTTGTCTGAACTTTTTTTATGCTTAGAGTTCATGATTTTAATATGCCAGGAAAAAATATTTTCCTTAAGGTATCACAATGACTGGCACATTGGATTATTTAAAACACTGATATTTTTAAAAGAGGAAAGTAAAGACAAAATACCTTCCTCTTGTTCTCAATCTTTCTGGCTTCTCCCAATTAGAATATTGTATATAAAAACAGTCCTTAACAGTCTGATTTATTTTTTTTATTTGCTTAAATATTATTGATAGCACTTCAGTAATTTGAGATGGCACTACTTTCTTTTTATATTCAGGAATGGATCCAGCAGAATAATATTTTATCGATTGTGTTGAGAGATAGTCTTCATCAACCTCAGTATGTAGAGAAATTAGAGAAGATTCTTCGTTTTGTCATCAAAGAGAAAGCCCTCACTTTGCAAGATCTTGACAACATTTGGGCTGCACAGGTAAAGAATTAAGCTGCTAGTCTGCTTCTGAGCAGGAAGGAGCTTATTCTATGTCATGTACTGAGAAGAGGAAGACTTGTGCTTCTTATGATTGGTATTAGACAAAGCTGAAGAAAAATCTGAAACCAAGTGGCGGTCTTTTTCAGGATTCTGTGTCTGAGAATTGTCTTCTCAAATGTGGTCAGTAAAGGAGGTTAAATACCTATGTATGCGAAGTCTTAAAGAACAGCATCCCCTGGGAATCTGCTTTTAAGGGCTTAAGCGTCCACAAGAGCTGATTACTTTTCAAGAACCACCTTATAAAAGCACAGGAGCAAGCAATTCCGGTGTATCATAAGTCAAGTAAGCCAGGTGGGAGACCAGCTTGGCTGAACGGGGAATTCCTTTTGGAACTCAAGCAGTGAAAAAAAACATACAATCTCTCTAAGGTCGCACAGGAAGATTACAGAGCTGCAGTTTGCATTTACAGAAAAAAACACAAAGACCAAAGCTCAACTGGAGTTAAAGCTATCCAGTGATGTTTCAGATAACAAGCAAAGCTTTTTAAAAGTATGTTAATATCAAGAGGAGGTCTAAGGAAAATACTGGACCATTACTGGATGGTGCTGGTCACTGTGTAGGGGCAGCCCCACCTGGAGTGTTCTGTGTAGTTCTGGGCTCAACAACTTAAACAACTTAAATGTTAAGATACTTGACTGTGTCCAGGGGAGGACAACAAAACTGGTAAAAGGGCTGGAAGGCATGTCCTGTGAGGAGAGGCTAAGGACACTGGGTTTGATAAGCTTGGAGAAAAGGAGGTTATGGGGTAACCTCGTTGATCTCCACAATGTTGTGATTAGAGGAAATGGAGAGGGAGGTGCTCATCTTTTCTCCTTGGTATCTAAGTGACAGGTTGCATGGGAATGGGGCAAAGGTACATCAGGGGAGGTTCAGACTAGACATTAGGAAAAGCTTTCTTACTGTGAGAGTGGTCAAATGTTGGAACCTGCTGCCTAGTGAGGTGGTTGATGCCCCATGCTTGTCCGTGTTTGAGGCATTTGGATAAGGCCCTTAATGATATGTTTTAACTTTGGGTCAGCCCCGAAATACTCTGACAGTTGGACTCGGTCTTTGTAGGTCTGCTTCAGCTAAAACTATTTTATTCTATGATTTAACTTTATTCTATGATCCAACATTATGGTTGGTAAGTCTTCAGGAAACCCCAAAGTTGAGGAAAGTCTGAATTATGAAAAATCTAATAATTATGATTTAATGTTTTAAAATACAGTAAAAATATATATTGTTATTCTCTAAATTCAGTACAGTTTCTCATCACTTTTTTTTTTTTTAACTCACTATAATTCTTTTCCTGAGCAGGGAGCTATTAAAAAGGCTTACAATAGCGACTGTTCTGGAAGTTGTTTAACAGCAAATGCTTTCGTTTGTAAGTTTTTGAATATTCACTTGATTACTTAAATGATCAGTGAGACTGGGCTACCTAGTTACGGACTGCATGAGTTTAGATCACACAAAGGGCAGTTGAAGAGACATAATGATTATTAAATATTGAGTATACAGAAAGTGAAGGGTAGTTTTAGGATAGAAATAAGCATGAGGGCACATATCCTTGTTCATAAATAATTGGTAGTAAAACTGTTAATGTAATTGTACAAGCCCTTAGGTCAGTTAAAGTGTGGGAAGGCTAAATCTTGTTTTCAAGATAGAGGGCTAATACAGCAATTGGGTACTACTGTACCCCTTGTTAGTATGTGTTTGCAGTCTTCTGAACTGTAACAGGTTGACTTAAACAGATTTATATAGGTATCCCTATTCAGGCACCCCTTGTTCAGGTTTGTTTAAAGCACTTGGGACTGCAGGCAGTGTAGTGGAGGCTTGACTTGAGATCTCTGATGTTTCAGCTTCATAATCTCTAGACTTCAGTTCCAGCATGATAGTAACTACACAGGCTGAAACTCAAGACAATGTTTTTTTCCTAGTTATCCTCAAATCCCATGTAGAAAACTACATCTCGTAACTTAAAGCAATCATGGATCACTTGAATTAAGGTGATCATACTGTTTGTTTTCAGCTTGTCTGTGGAGCTTTCCAGACTGTCTTTGTAAGAAATCTGGGCAGTGGGGAAAGGTTTAGAAAAGTAATTATGCTACTTGTAGGCTTGTATTAGTTATCACCTTCTATAGGAAGCCTCACCTTCTATAGGAAAAAGTGACCAAAATTTGGGCGGGGGGGGGAAATCTTCCAGGCAGTTAAGTATATTACTCAGAGGCCCTGAAAACAGGGATGTGTGGATAAGTTAGTTTAAGCCATACTTCTACTGTTCCAGAAATGCATGAACAAGTTGTGCAACCCCTAAAAGATACGGATAGCCCACCGCAACAGTTATAAAATCAGTTTGGGAATAAATCTTCCATGCTTTCAAATACCTGCTTTACTCTGTTCACTTTTTTTTTTTTCTTGCTTTCAGTTAGATTGTTGCCATGGTGCACTTGCAGGTTTGTTTTGCATTTTTGTGTTTGTTTTTTTTTCCACTGAAAATTGGATTCAGTAGGCCTTACTCAGGTAGATGTTTTCACCGTGGCTTTGGCCATGAAATTAAAACAGACTTAAATAAAAAAAAAAAAAGGTAAGAATACCAAAGTCTGCTAATATAGAATATTATTTTTCCATATTCACTACTCAGCATGTTTAGTAGTTTTTAGAAGTTCTTATTAAATGATTGCCTCTAAGAGCAGCTGGAGCATGAAATTTCGGTAGCGGGAGTTGATTTACTGTGTAGCTTTATATAACAGGCAGGCTATTTTAGCTCTGACTCAGTGCAGTACTGATGTGGTTTTGCTTTCAGACTGGAGCCATTATGTTTTTGCCTGGGTTTAGAGGGTGAGCATGCACAGATTTACAGTTAATGATATAGTAGTGCCCTGAGAATCTCAATATACAACTAGAATAAAAATAAGTAGTCCATGAGAAGTAATAAAAATATGCTACTTTTGGCTTTAGAAGGCAACATAAGCTTTAAGTTTTACTGATCTTACAAAGACAGCATTTACAAAATAAAAGTATGTTTGATTCAAGGAATAACGTTGAAGACTCTAAAGGCAAGAATTAAGTTGCAACCTGTTGAGTTACAGGAATTCATCCAGATGGACAAGAAATAAAATTGCAGAGAATAGTGTTGGGATTTTATTACTTACATTCTAGAGCATTTAACTAGGACTCTAAATGGGCTTCCCTGTTTCCATACAGTAAGCTTACAGTTCACACACTAGGTTTTGTATCTCCTCGTGCTGTGTTATACAGCTCCAGTACATGCTTCTCCTTTCATATGTTACACTAGAGATGATCTTTCTGTCCTGTATGCTCTCAGTTTTTCTTTCTATCCAGAAAATGGACTACTAAGAGAATAAAAGGAGGAGATATTTTGCAAAATTGAGTGGTATAACTGGTTCAGTAATTCCTTCTCTCATAATTTGACTGATAACATGAAAATGAATGTTGCTACTTTTTTTTTTTTTTAAGTAAATTTAGGGCCCACAATTAAGAATTCTACAGCACAGCATATTAGGGGCTGTTTTTGTTGTTTTTAAGTGAACTACTGATGCAAGCTTTTAGAAGGAAATGATTTCCAAAACTGCTCAAGCATGTATTTTTAATACTCTAAAAGATTAATTACATCAGAGATTTTTTTCTCTCTTGCATATTTTATTCTACACTTGGGGGAAATTTTTCAATAGTAGACTAGCTACTGATACATATAGTCCAAAACTGTTGTTTTTCATGAGTGCAGATTTAAAGTACGGGATGTGCTATCCTGCTGGGAATTATAAGAAGGAAACGTTCTTCTCACCCAGAGTCAAAATTCAGTTAGCTGTTTTTACTGTGTTGTCTTGGTCCTTAAATGTCAAAATTGTGATATATGCCAAACTCTAATTTAAAATATTATCTAGTATATAACTCAAGACTTTGCCATTAGTTGTTTGGTTGATAGATTTTATAAGGTTATAAGCTGCTGTTGGCTAACAAGTCGTTCATGAATCTGCTAGCACAAAAGAAATATTTCAGCCTAAGAAATTACGTGTAAATATGTGAAAATACTAAAAATTGTCTTGCAGCTTAAATGAAATTCAGTGAAATTCACTGAAGAAGGGGATTTTGAGTCCTTAAAAAAAAAAAAAAAAAGAGAAAATACTGATTTGTATTTACTGATTTGTAAATTTAAATGCTGGTGTAGACTACATTTTACCATCCTAGTATGATATAAAATATAAAAAGATATAAAAATAAAATATATATTTTATTCTATAAAAAAGATATAAAAATATTGTGACAGCAGCATTCATAATTCTAAATAAATACTTGTGTACATGCACAATGCACTCACTTTTTGAATAGTTACACATACAAGACAAACCTAAATAATATGATTTCCCAGTGAAATGGATACTAGTTTGACGCTGCTCCCACAACATCAGCTATTCTTGCTGAGCACTTCAGACAGCCTTCTTGTAAAACCAATAGAGGATGTCTTACTACTTGAGTTAATATTGATTGTTACAAACGTTGGTCAATTCTTTTTGTCTTCTTGACAGGCAGGAAAACATGAAGCCATTGTAAAGAATGTACATGACCTCCTTGCAAAATTAGCTTGGGATTTCTCTCCTGAACAGCTTGATCATCTGTTCGATTGTTTTAAGGTAATTATGCGTGTTTTGACTGTACTCAGGAAACGGATTGTGAAGTTGGCTACAGATTTGTGACTCTTTTAACATGTACTTTACGTGGGCAGTTTTCTTGTGTTAAAAGACTTTCCTGTATATAGCAACAATTTGTAATGTGTACTATTAAAACTAGATAGATCGTGTTATACTTCATTGAGCATCCACTGTGAGTTTTGTTTACTTCCTGTCTAAAGCAGAGGCTCATTATCCTAGATTAATTGATGATCACTTCTGGATAATGCACATATGTTGAGGACTGTAGGATTGCTAAATGTCACTTCAATGCTATGCATATTGACCTTTTCAAATAAATTACTTACCTTTAATACCTTATTGTGTCTATTCTAAATTATTAATTGTTGGTGGTTTGATAAATAATGTTTTTCTCTTAGTGTTAGAGTACCTTTCATGAAATTTATCAGGTATTGCTACTTACCATCTTCAAGGAGAGGAGGAGGTGAAGGAGTCCTTTCCCCACTTCATCTTTATCATGTAATAATTTTGCCCTGGTTAACATACACATAGGAGGAAACAGGAAGATAAAGTAAAATGTTTATAAACATAGAATGATTTGATTGTAGCCATTACACAAAACAACTTGTTTCTGAAAGATTGTGTTATTCACTGGGTTTTTATGTATGCTAACATTTACATTTTTAGCTTCTAGTAGTAGTCATATGGACTGTTCTCCTGTTGCACTTTCAGGAGGTGAGAAAATGCAAGCGAGCTTTGTAGACTCAGTTTTCTGTTTTTAGATAAATGCCTGACAGTAACATTTTGGCTTGCATGCAATTTGTGCTCCAATTAATGGGTGACTTCTGATTTGGTAAATATGAGCTGAATCCTCCGTAATTTAGATATTGACTTAAATGCTCAGAATTCTATGGGTAAGCCGTCATGTCTGACTCTGAGAGATGGATATGAAGCAATGTTATACTGATAACTCACTCAGAAAAAAGGTTAACTTGATAGAGAGAACATTTGTTTCTGTCAGATTCAGAGGCACCAGGAATACTGAATTTTTACTCATTTAGCGATTGTAAGTTAATTAGGAGTGTTTAAGTATAAGCACAGGAGTTTTGAGAGAGCATTTGTAAGAAACAGCTGAGTCCAGTCTGTTTTGACTACTCGTGAACTGGTCGGTGTTGTTAACTTTTACAAACATATCTGTGGTGTTTATTTAAAGATCCTTAATTTTTAAGTCTCAAAGTTAAATCCATTTAAACTGTAAATGCTAGAACTGTTCAGTTTTGACTTAGGTATTGCTATAATGTGGTATTTTTAATGAAAAAATGTGAATACTATTTTTTGTGAATACTATATTTTTGCATCAATTTAATGGTTCATGCTGTAGCATGTGAGATTGGAAAAGCGTAACTTTCATATTGAATAAAATCTTTCTTTAGGCAAGTTGGACAAATGCAAGCAAGAAACAACGTGAGAAGCTACTTGAGTTAATCCGTCGTCTTGCAGAGGATGACAAGGATGGTGTGATGGCACACAAAGTGCTGAACCTTTTATGGAATTTGGCTCATAGCGATGATGTACCAGTTGATATCATGGACCAGGCTCTTAGTGCTCATATTAAAATCTTAGATTACAGCTGTTCACAGGTGTGTAATCTGGTATGATTCTGTTGTGAAATCAGTCACTAAAAGTTTCACTCTCCAACACCCCCTCCACACCCCACCCCACCCCACCCAAAAAAAAAATAATAAAGGGTGATGGTAATATAGCAAATGTCAGCCAAAATATTTAATTCGTCGTGCTTCAAAATTAATCTGTTATCCACCTTTACAGCCATTGGCAGGTTTTGTTTCATAGTTGAGAAACTGCTCCTCATTGTTTCTTGATATTTTATAGCAGTTTAGTCTGACCAATGGGTAGAAATAATTGAAAGGAGAAAAAGCAAATGAGTTTAAGACTAATGATCTTATCTAGCTATATTTTTTTTCTTAAATATGTACTGAATTCTTCAGTGGTTGTTGCAGGCAGAGTTTGTATCATACTGTTAGCTTCTGCTAGGATGCAGTGCTGTTCAGATAATCTTACGAATGTATGCTTCAGAACTAAGTTGGTCTAGTAGTTGTGTGGCTTTGTGTGTTCTGTTATGTTGTGGAAGCAAATAAAGTAGGGGAATGATTATTGTTTCTAAAATATACTTGATTGTAAACACTTGTTCTTTAAGGATCGAGATACACAAAAGATCCAGTGGATAGATCGTTTTATAGAAGAGCTTCGCACAAATGACAAATGGGTCATTCCTGCACTGAAACAAATTAGAGAAATTTGCAGTTTGTTTGGTGAAGCACCACAGAATATGAGGTAAGAATGGAATGCAAATACAGTGTCTCTTATAAGTTGAGAGGGTTGGAATGAAGCAATTTCTTGCCTTTTTTTATTTTAAACGAGAGGCAGGGAGACCTTAGTTAAATCTTTACCTGTGTTTGAAGATGCTCTTTAGTGTTTTAACGTGTATAGACAGCATCTAAAAATTAAAACACAGTGTTTTGTAAAAAAGCATTAATGTGAACTCTTTTTCTGAAACATGCTTTTACTCATTTTTAGAAGAATAGTAGTCTGATTTGCAGAGAATCTGGGTTTGTTTTCTGTTGTGTATGGACTTTAGTGCTTAACAGTAAAATTAGCTTACAAGGTATAAATAAGATATGTTATCTTTTGTGTAATTAAAAATATATATATGAAAATCCAAAACAGGACTTGTTAAAATCTAGAAACTTGATTTCATTAACATACTTTCTCACTACAGAAATTGTTTGCCAAAAAAATTTTGTATCCACATGAGAAGTTTTACAAACTTCAGGAAAAAGTTGTTAATTTAACAGTGCTATATAATTGCTTTGTTTTCATTCTTTGTATTCAAATCAATATTGCTGTTAGTCTGCTTACAAGATCAAGGCAGGGAAAGTTGAAGAAAACAAGCCTTCAGTTTACCCAACACTGCCTTCTTACTGTACTGGTTTAAGGAGCTGTGATATTGCGTTCCTGGCTCTTGGAGGCTTCTTTATTCATTTAGTTTGCAACCGATTTCTCAGTTTTCATGCCACTTTAATCCATTACAATTTTTCATTAATGATTGATTGAGTTTTTTGCAGCAAGGTCACAAAGATACTAACTTATTAGCACATATGTCTGTTTTCTGTGTCTTAGTTCTTAACCTTTTACAGGCTCTAAGATCTAGGGGAATGTAGCTACCTGGTTACTTTTGGTACTTGTTCAAGTTGGACACTTATTAGCATAGTGCCGGAACAAAAAAGTTTTGCTTTCAATTCTTGAAGCAGAGCTCATTCAAGGCACTGATTGGGTTTCTGCTCTGAACTAATCTTGGAAGGAACCTAACTTTTCTTTTGACTATAGAAATTTAGTTTTGCTCTAAGGCAAGCATATGTACAGTTGGATGGCTTGAATCTCTCTCCCTATTTTTGGTCAGATTGTCTCTTCCATTTGTCAAACTTCACTGAAGTCTGCATTGCAGTATGTGGTAATACATCAGTTTTATGCAGAATTTGAAAACATGTGAAGTAGGAAAGAAAACTTTGGATTAAAGGTTTTACTCAGGGGACTCTTGTGAAGAAGCCTTTATTAGGTAGATGCATTTGAGGGAGTTCTTTAATCAGAAATTATTGCACAGGTGACTGGGACACCATAGTGAGTTAAAACATGATTTTGAAGTAATTAGTGACTTTCCAGTCCTCCGAGCTTCCAGATAATTTGTAATATTGATACAGTTGGGAAACTGTAATGCATGCATCTAACACATACCGACTTAAATCTGTACTGTCCTTCAAGAATTTGGGTTGAAAATAGGTTGAAACAGTTGTTCATTGTGACAGTTGTCTCAAAACATCACACAGAGCTTTCTGTGTGTGACGTTAATTCCATAATTGTTATACTACTCTTTTTGGGTGTTTAAATTCATTTGCAATTATAAGTTTAGTCCAGAACGAGTAAGGCTGTTGATGTTTGGCAAACATAAGTATAAATTATGTTATGTCATTAGCACTGTAGAGATTCTTTTGGGGAGGAGAATCTAATTGGTGACAGTTATTCCTGAAGTTGAGCAAAGTGACAAATAGTTTATATAGTTGCTTTGGCAACATTTAACTTCTTAACTACAGGGAAACACTATATGTTTTGGGAGTTTAGTTTAACCAGAATTGCAATAGCATTAGAAAGTAATTCTTGGATGGGTGCAAGGATACCAGTTAATGTTAAGAAATAGTCAACTTCGTTACTCAAGGATTCTTAGGGTACAGAAAATTATTCATTTTTCTGTGTTGAAAGGGAGAATGTCTCCTGTAGACCACTCTCAAGTGCTTAGGTTTGACCTGTGTCTACCCTAGCAGTACAAGGTTGGTCTCCAAAATTGCTTGCCTAGAAGAATTAATTGAACATTGATAGGACCTTCTGTAAGAGTTTGAATTTTGTAACTGCTTTAAGACAATGATGAACTTAGTCTCAAGTCACTTTTTTTTTTTTTTTTTTTAACCTAAAAGAACAATTTGCTGGTTTATGACTCTGGACCTTTAATGTCTGCTTTTAATGGTAGATAGCATTTACTGGCTTAATAGATGATCTCTAGACTGAGTCATATGCAGTATTATGTGAGGCAAGTTATATGCACAGATAAATAATCTTACCTTTTTTTGAAAATTACATTTAAATTAAGTTGGTTGGGACTTCGGCTTTGTCACTGCAAATATTTTTTGAAGAAAATAAATACAGTCTAATTACTGTATGTTCTTCTTAGCATTTCTAAAGTACTTGGGCATTCATTTCAAAATGATACCTTCTCTTCCTATACGTTGGCTTTTGATATCCATTTAGCAGAAGAGTAATGGAAAGATAAGTTTTTCTCTTAACATCCATTTTTCATGTTTCTCAGTTAATTAGTAAAGCAGTATATTATAATGGAAACGTAATCAATTAACTCAACCTTAGAGGCTTATGGGATAATTTTGTAGTTTTATGTGGAGTTTGCTTTAACTGTAGAAAGCAAACTTGAAAAGTCTTGTCAAATTATCTTTTTCTTCTGTGCATATGTACAGTCATCTTGCCTTTGACTCCATCCTAGCAGATGATTAAAATAACAGTTTACATGTTGCTCACAAATACTATGCAACAACTCCTAGCTCATAACTCTAGTTCTTAAAATTATCAGCTTTTCGAACTGGTTGCTAACCCAGGTGAATCCACGTGTCCAAATTGTCCGTTTGTGCATGTGATTGAGGGGTGTGAGGGGCAAAATGTAAAGTGTATCTTGGAAGATTTACTTAGTCTTCTGCAGATAAAGTTTCCCTTTGCTATATTTGGTGAGATTGATACAAATGCCTAATATTATGAGTGTATGAACCAAGCTATTGGCATCTAGATCCAACAAAATACACCTTGCTTATGCTCGTTCCCTTAAGTGTTTCACCATCTGTATTTCCTAAATCATCAATGTTCTTATTTAATGTTACCTTTTGTCAATACATCCTTCTATCTAGAGCTAGTGTCTCAGGTAGCCACTAAAACAGACGCAATGTTTTGTTGTTTTTACTTCTAGCTTATGCTGAGCCAGGGGGTTGACAGGGCTGGAATGAAGTGTACTTGGAAAGTTTCTTATGGTGAAAACAAAGGACATTCTTTCTGTATATATGAAGTCCTGTGTGTTTTCTGGCTTCATGCTTCTATGTGTTTCGTTTTCTCTACTGCAGACTTCGTTTTCTTTTTTTTTTTTTTTTAACACAATTTGTGCTTTAAATGCCTTTTCCAAGCTGTTCTGGAAAACTCTGCATATTATGAAACAGTCTTTTGAAGATGTCTCTGCTCAGTAGGCCATATTCTGTTGGTAGCAGATAACAAAATTACTGGATATCTGGGAAGAAAGTCGATGGCTTCTGTCTTTTAAACCCAAATTGACAGTGATCTTTGTTCTGATGAATCAATTGAGCTGTTGTCATTACATCTACAGTGCAGCGTGGTTATCATCTGCAAGATCATTAGCAGCTGATTATGGAACTAGGATTTCTTGCCTCCCCTACTGTTCTCACAAGGTGTGGTGATACTGTCGAGTGTTGTAGCTCATGTGGTACCGAGACCAGGTTTCCCAGGAAGGATAAGAGTTCCTACCAGCAATCTAGTCAGCTAGCTCTGGAGTGTACTCTGAGAGTTGGAGGAAAGGAGAACAGTTCTGAAATCTCATTTATATTTCTTCTGGGCAGGCTATTGGGAGCAGCAGAGAGGCAGTACAACAAATAGCTCCTTTTTCCCCCTCTTTCTCTTGGAAGAGCCATGCAAATTTGCATTGGTTATGCAGCCAAGACGTGAGTGCTGTGCTATAGAGGGGTTGAAGCATTTTAAGGTTATTCTGTAGGGGCGATTAGTAGTCCCACGTTCTAGAATTTGATAGTGCTCATGGCATGTGGGTGTTGTGCTCAAGCTATGTATTTGCTCTTGCAGTTTACTTTTGCAAACTAAATATGACTAATATCCTTTAAGAGTAGCATTTTGGTGAGATTTTTTATAGTAGACATAAATTATCATTTAATTATTTATTTGTGGTGTTTCTTCTTTTTAACTTCTGTTTTTTTCTTACACTGTACGTTGCATGTAACTGCTTTTTTGTCTGCACCAACTTTTTTTAGATATTGTTAGGGAAGGAAAAAGGTAATGTAGAGCTGTGTAGTTTTTTGAAGTATTGAAAAAAATACAAGACAGCTTTCATTCCGAAAGTTGATAGTTTTAGTTTATTTTAATATTAAATTAAGAAAATAATATGGGATGTGGAGGAAACTGTGGTTATGCATGTTGTAGCTATACTACAGCCGAGAGTCTCCATCTTTACTGTGCGGTTTGCAGGCAGGTATTTCTATTCCTGACTTGCTGCAGATATTCTGCCTCCAGCATACTTAACTGCTCAGATTGCTTCAATACTTTTCATACGTACTACAACTGTATAATCCTCATTATGTAACTGCTTTTAATAACTGGTAAAAACTATTGGTGCATCAGAAGAAAAAAATAAAAGCATTGTCAGAGACCTAGTATGCTTTTTATTTTAGATCTTTTAGCAAAGTTTAGAACTTGCATTGAAGACATTAGTTTCTTAAATTGGTTTATGGACTGTTAGGTGCAAGACTTCTCTGCTTTTCTTACAACACTTATATTTTAATTTCAGTCAAACTCAACGAAGTCCCCATGTGTTTTACCGACATGACTTAATCAATCAACTTCAGCACAATCATGCCCTAGTTACATTGGTTGCAGAAAATCTCTCTGCCTATATGGAAAGCATGAGGCAGTATGCTAAAGGTAAGTTATTAAATAAAAATTGGCCTCATAAATAGTGTGTAAAAACTCCAGTTGAAAATGGAGTTGAAAGCCAATTCTCATAATGAAATAACTGTTATTGTTTGTTCACTCAATTTTAGAGCATTTGAGGGTTTGATAGCCTTTGTGGTGTCAGACTGGGCAAGAAAAGCTTAAAATGCAAATGGTTTGTTGGTTCATGATTGAAAACATGGTGGTCTACAGCACAATATGGGGAAGTGACTGCACTTGTTTATCTGTGGGTTGATAAGCATCATCTTGCCCTACTTAGATTAGGGTGGTGGTTTTTGTGGAAAGTCCTAATAATAATCTTGGATATTGTCCCACTCCTAGTTTTGAATTTTTGTAGGGTCCTTTGAGAAGTGTTTTAATCAATTCTGTTTGAAGCCATTGCTTGGAAATTGTCAGGGAGAAGGACTTAAGACCACAGTGGTACCATTTTATTTTATTTTTACCATGCAGTTCTGTTTCTGTTTAGCTGCTTTCTCACTGTGTTTGTTACCAGCAATACTTTGGCAGCATATTGTGTTAGTATTTATAAATTTCAGTTTAAACTCAGCCCTGCACTGATGAGTTTACATTCTTATCCTTGAAGGAAGCTAGCTTTCTAGCTGCTGAAGTAGGAGTAGGGAGTTGAAGGAGAATGTTGGACAATGACTGTCCCTGTAACACTGGACCAACAGTACTCTATGTATTGAACTAAGCCAGCAAAACTGAGAGGAGTAAATTTACCCCCACACATGTACTTTATTGACTGCAACCAGGGACCATTCCACCCTATGCATACATATGCGTACCCTACATAGCATCCTACCAACCTGTTAGTTACATCTCAAAAATGGTACTACAATATGTAGGAATTCAATTCTGACTGTTTGGAGAGAACAGGATATGTGCATTTTGTAAAGTCTGTCTGTGTGGGGTTGTGTCTTCCTATGCTTAGGTAAGTTGCCTATAAACCTTTAATTCTGTAATTATTTTAATCTTGGAGTGCTTGATACAGATACCTAAAATGTTCTATTAAAACAAGATTTCAAAGTGGTGCAATGTGAAAATGGTAGTTTCATCCTGGTGTAGGTTAATGAGTACTACATTTAAGCTAAATCTGCATACCGTAGCTATATTTTTTTTATTCAGAGGTACATGGGAGAGTTTACCCTAATCTAAGTGTTTTCATTAATGATAACATTGTACTAATTAATATTAAAATGGTACTAGATGGTTTGTTGTGTTCTCAAGCAATAGTGTCTTAAGTTTAGTCTTGCCTGGGAAGGTAGAATAGTGTGTGTTTTACTTCATGTAACTTCTATAAGCTATTGGAGTGCTGTTTAACTTTGCAAAAGTGATGCAAAAACACAATTCCATTTATAGTGAGCTTTGCATTTTAACTCTATGGATAGCTCTCTTTTTCTTGGACTTTGGCCAGTGATGAAAATCTGGGGTTTGGCCTCAAGGTTTTGAAGGAAACATAATCAGCAACTATATTCTAATGCATTTGTGTTTGTACAAAAATAGCCTACACATGCTATTCATATATGAACTGTTATTCATTAATTTAAATTAATTTTTAACTCAGAAGCCAAAAAGTCATTTTTGCGAATATTTACCTATCAAATTGTCAATGACTTTAGCCCAAAAGTTAGGCTAATGTCTTGCATGTTTTTTTTTCTTAAGCAAAAAACTGCATCCCATTCCCCTATTCTTTCCAGCTCCCCCTACACACGCACGCACAATGACTCAATAAAGCAGTAATACAAACATTTTTGGCACAGTAGAAATTAAAAATTTGCAAAGAGGATAACTTTAATCTACTCAGTGATTAAATTGTGCTTTCTTGAAATGAAGCTGCTTCAAAATTTCTTCCCATTTGTATAAGAGTGCAAAAACAAAGGAACACTAGTGCAGCTTTTTTTTTTCTTCCTGGATACTTTGTCTGCCCTTAATTATGTATTACACCATCTACTAATCTTCTAGTTACTATACTGAGACAGTATTACACAATTCCTACCTATACAACTTCAGGTTTTGTAGAATAAGTAGAGCAGAATACAGAGAAAACAGCATCAAGTTTGCACTCATCCCAGTATTTCCACGCCTTTCTGGAGGAGGAGAGAAGATAACGGGGGAGGGACGGGAATGAATGAAAGGAGAAGGAAGTTTATCATGATTGTACAGACAGATGGTAAGAACTGGACAGCTGTAGAATCAAACCAAGTTGGTGAAAGTGAATGAGATGGGGAGAAGATTAAAGGCAAAAACCCAGACAGCCCAGGACAGAGAAATGTCATATTAAAAAAAAAAAAAAAAAAAAAGTTCTGTTGCCCATAGATCTTTTTGATTAACTCCAAAATCACTATGTATTTTGTGATTTTTTTGTTTTGAACTTGCAATATTTTTATTTTCTGAAGGAAAAGGCTCCTATAACTGTATTCTGTGAAGAAGTGAACAGATGATTCTATTCTGTTATTCATTAGTATGTCATGGGATAGCGGAATTGAGTACACCCTCAGTAAGTTCATGGATAACACCAAGCTGAGCAGTGCAGTTGATAAGATAGTAAGGAATGCCATCCAGGGGGACCTGGATAGGCTTTAGAAGTGGGCCCACGTGAACCTCATCAAGTTCAGCAAGGCCAAGCACAAGGAGGACCTGCACCTGGGACAGGGCAACCCCTGCTCTCCATACAGACTGGGAGGTGATTCTTCGATTGAGGGAGGAGTGTAGGTAGCAGTAAGACAAGGGGTAATGGTTTTAAACTGAAAGAGGGTAGATTTAGATTAGATGTTAGGAAGAAATTCTTCACTGTGAGTGTGGTGAGGTACTGGAACAGGTTGTCCAGAGCAGCTGTGGATGCCCCATCCCTGGAGGTGTTCAAGGCCAGGTTGGATGGGGCTTTGGGCAACCTGCTCTAGTAAGAGGTGTCTTTGCTTGTGGCAGGGGGTTGGACTAGGTCATCTTTAAAGGTCCCTTTTAACCCAAAACCATTCTGTGTTTTCTATGATTCTATGGTTTTCTATCATATCCCCTTTTATATTTTCGCCTTTTTAAGGATAAAGAAGAACCTAATCCATGTTTCAGAATTCTCCTGATTACTGACACTCTCTTTACTTTCTATTGAACTCACTTCCCCCCTATTCTTCAGAGTCCTCTGTGAGATGAGGTGACTGGTATTGCATTGTAATATTGAAAGAGGGTAGTTTTTTTAAAGTAACTATATATTATATTATTTTTATATGTCTGTCCTTATTCCATCTCCTTTTAATGTAGATATTTTCAGTTCTTCCTTTGCACTGGTTAATAATGTCTTTGTGTGTATTTTAACAATACTGTTCAGATCTTGAGTTGATATAAATGGTAGAGTATCCTTAATTCTAAGTACTTGAAATTTTTGTCCCTAACTTTGCAAACACCAGACTTGACACAGTGTAATTTATTGACTACAGTAGGTTAGATTTTCTTAATTTTACAGTTCTCTTAGGTTTCTTGATTGTTTCTTGATTTCTTTTGCTGTTCAGCTCTCATCATCTTTGCAGATCATGTTTCAGTCCATTAAGTTCTAGACGTAGTGTAGAAGCCTAAGGTGTAAAGCTTGCCACCTGTATTTTTTTCTCCTTTCTGCTGCTTTTTTGTTTAGTGATAAGTTGTATCTTAGCTCATAGTTCCATCTTTTTGACTGTTGATCAAAAATCTTTTCAAATCTTGAATGGATTGATAGCCAGTTCTCCTTCATCTTCTATTTCCTAATAAAATTAAAAAATCCAAATCTATTAATGTAATTATTTAGAGAGATTTTGCCATATAATCTCCTATATGTGTTTATCACTAATTATACATAAATTTTCAACCATTTTTTGATCTGTAGTTTCTCTGGTCATTCCTTTGGTTCCTTTATGTACAAAAAAAAAAAATTGAAGGTTATGGTTGGGCTTGCTGTGAGGTGCACAGTGTAGAAAGTGAATGGGAGAGATACAGACAGTAGCTGAGATAGAGAATAGACTGAATTTTTGTAGTTCAGCATTTTTCAGAATTTTTAAGTACTCTTATATTGGCTTTGGACAACTGACTGATCTTTAATAACTTGAATTCTTCTATCACTGCCATTCTTGGTACTTGTGTCTGTGAATTAATCTATATTCACCAAAAAAAAAAAAAAAAGCCCAGACAGTTGGCCTCCATCCCCAAATAAAAATAAAATAACCACCAAAAAACTACCCGACATTTGAAGGTGACTAGTTACATTTTCTCTGCAATTTACTTACCTGCTGTCATAGTTTCCTCTGCTGGTCCCACAGCTTATTCTTTAAGTTTCCTACATCTAACACTTGCTAATTTTATATACTTTCTTAAGGAATCTCTTTGTAATTGCCCATTTATGCTGACTTCATTAGGATTAAGATTTAAATTTCTGAAGGATTTCTGGTGGCTGTCTCCACTTTTCTAGAAATTATCAATTAACTATTAGTCTTCTGATTTGCCTCTTATAAAAATTCGTAAGCTAATGTACTTTTAGCCTATTGTATGTAGAGTGTAGTATTTGGGACAATTATTTTCCCTTAATTTTGAAACACCGTTGGTGCACTTCAGTTGTTAGACTTGTATCAAGAAAATAAATAAATACAATAGGAAATACTGATTTATTTTTCAGTTCTGAAGATCAGTTTTATGAGTGGATGCTATCGTGATACAGTCCCCCACAACCGGGTCATCTTAGCTGAAAGTAATCTATATAACTCTTGCAAATAAGTAATACAGTAATAATTAGTTTATAATGGAGCTGTAATGCGACGCATGTCACAATGAAATATTTCCTACTAGTACATGTCAAGTACCAGAGTCCTGCTTATAATAAAAATACATAACAAAGAAGTGTTTCCTGTTGTGAAGAATTCCAAAATGCATCAAGGTCCAATGATGCCTAATTTATTGCTAGCAATCGTTATTTTAATTGCTGAACAAAAGGAATATTTTTCTGAATTTGAATTGATTTAATGGTTTTGAAAATCCTTCCTCTGAAAGAGGTTACTTTCATATACAGTAGTGTTTCAACAATAAATCCAGATGAGGATCCTCAAGCTCTGGAAATAAAACTAGTTCTTGATGTAGCTGTTTTCTTCTGTTTTCACAAGGAATTAAAGAAGATCATTACAGTAACAAGTTATTTGAGAGACACCTAGATTGTGTCTTTTGGGGGGAGGTGTTAGAAACCAAAACAACGTGTTTGTGTGAAGCAAACAACAGTTTGCTAAACAGTATTATGCATAGATTTGACAAATTATAGATAAAAGTTTGATTTATTGCCTTATTTTTATATTGCACAACATTTGCTGTTTCAAGCTTGTCAGTATTACAGGAGTTAGTTTTTGTACTTGCAAGCTTGCAGTAAGCTTGTCATATACTTTCTTCCTCTCTGTGTTATCATGTATATCGCTACTTAGAAAGGTGTTAAGGAGCTGGAGTTGTGGGTTCCTCTGGAGAGAAAAAACCCTAAAAATGTAAAAACAAGTTATGGAGAAGATGTTCTGTAATGAAATTAGAGCATCCTTAGGAAAAAAAACTGAATAATCTGAGTGATATGCTTGATATGCTTTTATTTTAACTGACTTACTTCCCAAAGAAAATGTGTTTAACTGAGGAAGAATTAATTTGAATAAGTAGAATGAAGTTTCTTGATTATTCTGTAATAGTTTCATTATACTGAATGATGAACACATGTATCTGTACGTAAGTATTCGTTGATGTGATAAGAGCCCTCAGCAATCTTTGCCTATACCCATTTTAATTTAGAATGTAGTATTAACTGTTAGGAGGCTGCTGAAAGTGATTTTCATAATCCTTCCTGAAAATTTATTGTCCCTTGGTATTAATTATATTTTGGCTATCAAGTTTTCAAATACATCCTGTCCTTTACAGTTAGCATGTCTTCTCAGCATGTATTGTCTAATAAAACTTTTTATATTTACAGAGCATGGTGAGTATGATCCACAAACTGTAAGACCAGGAAGCAGATACAGTCATGTGCAAGAAGTACAAGAGCGACTTAATTTCTTACGGTTAGTTTTGACTTGATCTTTTTTTTCTACTTCTGTAGAAATATCTTAAATACTTGAAAGAAAAAAAGTCATGCTAGCTGCTTTTCTTGTTTAGCTTTAAGCTGTTGTATTAACTTCTTTCAAAACTCAGATGCAAAAATGCACCAAGTGGGTGGGTTTTATTTGTTTTTTTTGTTTGTTTGTTTTTCCAGAAAGTTCCTATGCTAGTATAGGAATAATCAGTTGAAGTTCATTAGCATCTTTGTAATCCATAATTGTGATTCTGCCCTAAGATATCTATGGGTTTTTTCTGTCTGTGTGCAGAACCCTACTGACTTGAATACAATATGCATGAGGATACAGCTACACGCATATTAGGATAACATAGCTGAAACTTTGAAATACTCCAAGTAAAGATATGCCCACGTGTCCTTACTTGTAGCACCATGCCAAATCTAAGTCCACGTTCATAAATAGATATGTACTGGTGTCATACGCTGATAGTAGGTTGTCAGCCTTAGAAGGAGGTTGGAAAAGATACACACGCAAAAAAAAATAAAAATAAAAAATAACGGGATGACTTTTTAATACTAGCTGTTTGAATAAAATAAAAAAGCAAAGGATCTCTGCTCAAAACAGAGCTGCAGTATGTTGATGCTATTCAGGTTCACACTCACAGCTTTTTCTTGCTTGGTTTTAACTTTTTTTTAGACTTGTAAAAATATTTTTAAGAACTTTCATTATCCTTTGTTTTTCTTGAAACATTCTTAGTGTTAACCTTCATAATTAAAGTTTTTAATAGTTCTTTCATAATAATTTACCACAAGTCAAAAACTTACAACTAGATTTTTTTCTTTTTATTTTTGACTTACACTTCTATTCTATAAAATCAATCCCTTATTTTGTGGTTTTGCTAAAGCATAATTGTGAATGACTGCAGAAGTGATTTAATCTCGTATGTTGTGACCTGACTTCAAAATGAATTGTTTACCTTAGGAGATGTGCATTTATATATATTATGTATACAGTGCTTGGTGTTTTAGTGTAACGCATCTTTTGCCTAATTTTATTTCTTTCTTGTTTGAAATATAATGTTCTGTTGGCTGCAAACTTTTACCAGGAAATCATGGGGCTAACTATGAGAGGACTGATGATGTAAATATAGTTTTCAGGATTGTACTTAGATGATTGTGTGTGTTTGTGGGTGTGTGTATATATACATATATAAAATGCATATTCAACTTTTTGCTTGTATTTCTTGCTGAATTGTAACAGTAGATGTCAACTAGACAGTGCTGTTAATTGTCTCTTTGTTTTGCTCAAGATTTTTATTGAAGGATGGTCAGCTGTGGCTGTGTGCCCCTCAGGCGAAGCAAATATGGAAGTGTTTAGCTGAAAATGCGGTTTATCTTTGTGATCGCGAAGCCTGTTTTAAATGGTATTCCAAACTAATGGGGGATGAACCAGACTTAGACCCTGACATTAATAAGGACTTCTTTGAAAATAATGTGCTTCAGCTGGATCCTTCCCTATTAACAGAAAATGGAATGAAATGTTTTGAACGTTTCTTCAAAGCTGTGAACTGTCGAGAAGGGAAGCTAGTAGCAAAGAGACGAGCCTATATGATGGATGATCTGGAATTAATAGGATTAGACTACCTTTGGAGGGTAAGTTAATGGGAGGAAATAGCTGAAAGGTTAACTATTAAGTCCTTCTCAATCTTCTTCTTTAAATATTTTAAGAATGTGTAATTTATTACTTGTAGACTAGAATTACAAAAAGCTTCCTTTTCTATTTAAGTACATAGGCGTTGATTCCGCTGTCTTTCCAGCAGGTAAGTTGGTAGTCTTGCAGACTGGTCTGTGGACTTGAGAATTTAATGGGAATTTATTTGAAACATCAAGTATATTTATGTGTGCATATGAGAATAAAAATTTGTCTGTATTGTTTAGGAAGAATCATTCGTGGTGTATCGTCTGTAGGTCTTTCTCTCTCCTTGTGTACACACACAATTCATTTTATGGACTTCATAAGCTTACTCATGTTATTCCTTCCAGTATGGTAAACTGGAGTGATTCCAGGTTAGACCAAGTGATGACTGGTTTGATTCTTCTTGTATCCGCAGCCTTTTGCCTAAACATGGTTATAGCTTTTCAATGGAAGCATTATAGCTTCTTTTTAAAAGCATTCTGAAGCTTGCCAAATCCAGTAGTGAAAAACATCAGTATCCAATTTAATACTTTAGTTTTTCAGTCTTTCTAGTTTTGAAGAGCTGCGTAGAACCCACAGTAGCACTCTGTGGCATGGTTGTTGTGACTGTTTTTTCGACAACGTGCTGTGTGTAAAGCAGGAGTCTTCAGTAGTTTTGGTTGTGGCTTGTTGAAGGGTTAGGTGTTTTAATCATCATGTTAAAACCAAATCAGTTAAAACCAATCAGTTAAAACCAAAGTAGATTGGGATTTTTATACAAGTTTTCACGCAGTGGTTGAGTACAAAGTGCCCACGTAATGCTAGACACAATGCTAGTGTATGTTAGTTGTGGGAATCAACTTAATTGGATTTGCCCTGCCGTTTGGCAGCATGACAACTCATGACACATCAGCCCAGTATGCTGCAGAGGTTGCCTGTAGGCTCTGCTTTCAGTGTCCATGAAGATATGGTAGATATTAATGGAAATCTAGATTATCAGAAAAATAACTCATTCCCCTATACCTCTCCCACCCAGCCCTGGTCATTTAAAATACTTGAAAATTCTGGTTTTAGATCTTTTAATATGGATTGTTTAACCATCTCAAAGGTACATGTTTTATAATGCTGTTCTTAATATCGTAGTTAAAATGCCCAGATACCCTAAAGGAATACTAACACAGAGTTTGCAAGTTTGGTATGTCTAGCTCGTTCAAGAATACAGTCAAGAATGCATTCAAGAATACAGAATACATATGTTACTTGAAGACAGACTTCAATGCTAATATTTTAACAAATTGTCTTATTTTCTTACATAAAAATGGAAATGTAATGTGAAGGTGAATATATAAACATTATTTTCATTCCGTTTATAAAACATCAGCTTTTTTCTAGTTCTAAACTCCCTTTAAATACTTAATTTTTAATTGTGACTCTTACACAGTTAACTAGTATAATTTGTATTGGTTGTATGTAACTAAGCATTTTTGCTACTTCCACCTTATAAATTAGACTTATTATTGTGCCAAGGTATTTCTATGTAGTTGTTTTTAAATTTTATACCATAAAGTTATAACATGTTCTAATACATTTTTTGTTTGTTTTTTAATTACACAAGGTTGTGATTCAGGGAAATGATGACATCGCAAACAGAGCAATAGATCTTCTTAAAGAGATCTATACCAATCTTGGCCCAAGGTTACAAGTTAATCAGGTAAAAATAACAAATTATAATGTGATAGAAAAACAGTAGTAAAATTCAGTTCAGTGTTATTTTGATACTTGAAAGCATTGAAATTGGGGGTGGTTTCCTTGATAAAGAGTATACTTCTGAGTCCAGCTGTCAGATGTGGAATTAAGAGTATTTTCTGATATGTATGGGCTGAGCTCTCATAAATCTTTTGCATTCAATTGATCTGGTGTATTTGCTCTTTCTACTCGCAAAACAGCTGATATCATATACTTAAGAAAACCGTCTGTTGAACTTGCAGTTGTGGTACTTGTACCAGTATGGCTGTATCTGTTGAGTGTTGTCACAAGCTAATGTAATATTTTTTGTCTTGTCCCTTATAAAGGATCACAATGTTCTGTATAATTGTCAGGCTGAACTCCAGCAAATCAGATATTTTCTCCCTACATTAATTTTTGCAGGGAGATGCACTTTAGTGAATAGAGAGAGAAGGTAATGAGTTTTTGAAAGGTCAGGGGAAGTAAACTGTTGGGATTTCTCAAATTTGGGGGCGGAATATTGTCCTTCAGACAATCTCCAGTTGATATCTTGTCAGTTTTATTTCTTAAGACTCTCATGTTCTTAGTTATTTTCAAAAAAAAATAATATTTTTATAGACTTCCAAACTGCCAGTTTGGTAGATAGATCACAGCTGCAGTAGGTGGTACACTTACAGCCATGCAAGCTACATCTTGCTGTTGTGGCTGGACTCAGTAAGCATGCATAGATCTGTTTTGCAAGTGGTTACATCTGACACTTCCAGGAAGTGTTAGATTTGCTTAACATACGTGCAAGTATTGGGCTTCAGTGTGCTGGTAGTTCCTCTGCTTCTGAGTTACTATCAAGAAAAGTGGCTAGTGGGTTGGGTATCTTGCCATAGAATAAAGACCACCTGGTTCTACCCCCCTGCCATGGGCAGGGACACCTCCCACCAGACCAGGTTGCCCAACGCCCCATCCAGCCTGGCCTCGAGCACTTTCAGGGATGGGGCATTCCTTCTATCTAATCTAAATCTACCCTCTTTCTGTTTAAAGCCATTACCCCTTGTCCTATCACTACACTCCCTGACCAAGAGTCCCTCCTCAGCTTTCCTGTAGGTCCCCTTCAGGTACTGGAAGGATACTATAAGTCTCCCTGGAGCCTTCTCTTCTCTGGACTGAACAACCTCAGCTCCCTCAGCCTGTCTTCGTAGGAGAGGTGCTCCAGACTTTTGATCAACCTCGTGGTCCTCCTGTAGCTATGACTTAATATAGTCCGCAGTGGAAGCATTTTCTTATACCTGGAGACTTCAGACCTTTTACGATGATACTATAGGTTGTATGTCAGTCTAGGTCAGGCACAAGGTGATGCTAGGAATCAGGCAGAAGGAAGAGATGTGCTGCAGCTGCCGCTATACTTACTGTAGCTTGAAGTCCATTTATGCAGAAAAATAGGCTATTTGGAACTAGGTTGCGAGATTTAAACAATAAATAAAAATCTGGTGTTCTCTAGCTCTGTGTTCACTCTTAGTGTAAAGAAAGTTAACCTATCCTGGATTGTCAGCTTGGGATTCTTTAATTAAGTCTGAGTTACTGAATAAGAGGAAGTCCAATTTAGAATTCTCTGTGCAAACTTCCACTTTTTCTATTGAAGTGCAGGTTTACGCTCTACAGTTACAGCTACTGATGACTCGTGCAAGGTTTTTGAAGTGCATGCTAAATTAGAGCTCATTTGCTATGCAAGTGTATTCTAACACGGAATAAAACTGTTTTATAGAGCAACTTACCTGTTTTTTATTTCTACCATTTGATTATGAATGTTGTTATTTAGCATTTGTTGTAAATACGCCAATTTTTTAATGTAAATAGGTAGTGATTCATGAAGACTTCATTCAGTCCTGTTTTGATCGTCTCAAAGCCTCCTATGATACATTATGTGTGTTGGATGGAGATAAAGACAGTATTAATTGTGCAAGACAAGAAGCAATACGAATGGTCAGAGTGTTGACTGTTTTAAGAGAGTATATAAATGAATGTGACAGTGATTACCATGAAGAGAGAACTATCCTACCTATGTCAAGGTATGTGTGAAAATGCACCGTTATGATTTTAATTTCTGTTAACTAAAGTATTATTAACATCCTGGATTTCATATTGTGAAGGGTTTCTGTTCATAGATTGTATTTATGGAATTTCAAAATTCTGTTTTCCCTGTATCTGTCTTATCCCTGTATTCTCTGATCTGTAGCTTTAATATTTTTTTTAAAGGAACAGGCATTCTGCTGTACATGAAAGGGAGAAGAGACCTGAGAATAACCTTGTTTCTGGTCTTTTGCTCTAGAACTGGCACTGTGTACCTTGTGGCTAGGTTGTTTTGGGTGTATTTCCTTTTTTCAAATAGTTACTTAAAAGTAATACCATTCTTTACGTTAGCATGGGCAAATCCTCTTTGTTTTTCATAGCCATTTCATACTAAAAACATGTTGCCAGTGTGTGTCTTATTCCTCAGGAGTTGTTTAGAGATGCTGATCTTACTTGGCAAGCTTAAATTTAGTACTATCTCTAAATGAAATATTCTTTACGTTCCCCATAAAAGGGGGAAGAGGAGAAATGACACTTCAAAGTGCATTTATTTTCTGTATACCTTCACTCTTCTGTTTGTAATGTTAAGCCTTGGGTAAAAACTTCAATTCTAGCTGCTCCTTCTTTAACTCTGTCTTCAGTACAAAGAAAAGGGAAGCGCTTAAATCCAATGTTGTGTAGATGTTTTTCATAAAGAACATAATGTATCTCATCAGAGAGGAAAGCAGAAGAGAAGAAAACTATCTGTTGCAGCATTAGTAGCTGCTACATGTGGGGAGAAATTCCCAAAAAGAAATAAGGAATATACTGAGTATATGGATTTATGATGCAGTTAATGTATATTTTTAGTAATGGCTGGGGGTTGCTGCCCCCTTCTTATATTAAATGCACCCTTTGTCAAGAAAACTGAAGAGTTTCTGTTTCTTCATGATGTGGCAGTAATTGTAGTGCTCCTACAGCATTTTTATTGTATATATTGATTGCAAGTGCATCTTGTTTATGTCGCCACTTAGTTATTTGGACTTTTTCACAGGTGTTGTTAGCAAGAAGCTAAGTATTTTTTGCCTTGTTTTGTTGTATGGGATTAGTTTGTTGGGGTTATCTAGACACACCTTTCCTAGTAGGTGCCCTGCCAATGTGCAAAGTGTAGTCACTGCTAGTGTGAAAATGTTTCTTCCTTTTTTTTTTTTTACTTTGTTTTAATTTTCAATAGCATTGGGATTTTAAAAGTGGAATTCTAATATAAAACTTTTAGCAACTTTTGACAGAAGGCGTTAGTGACCTGATGGCTTTTTCTCATCATGGTATATTTTAAAACTGTGTTATGTTACTAAAAGAGCAAAACATAGTTGGCAGTTTGATTGAGCTTTATTTCCTTTTGATCAGAAAATTACAAGCAAGAGAAATGATCTAAAACTTTAAAAAAGACTTCTTACAGTTCTGTTAGTGTTTATAACCTGACTGTAAAGTTGACTGTTTTAATGCAGTTGTGCAGCTCTTGAAACTTACCGTGTATGTTTAGTTTGCATGATTGCTGGTGCCTTCACAAAATAATCTTATGCTGGAGTATACCACCATATGTAAAGATTTGATGAAATACAAAATAACAGCAGGAAAAATTAACGTATTTCATGAGGGCAAAAGAAACTTTATCTGGTTTGTTTATTTTCAGAGCTTTCCGTGGTAAACATATCACACTGGTAGTTCGTTTTCCAAATCAAGGCCGACAGGTAGAAGATTTGGATATTTGGTCTCACACAAATGACACAATTGGCCAAGTACGACGTTGTATTCTCAATCGTATTAAAGCCAACAGTGCACACACAAAAGTAGAACTGTTCATTGGTGGTGAGCTGGTGGATCCTGCAGATGATAGAAAATTAATTGGCCAATTGAATCTCAAAGATAAAACGGTAAGTGTTGCACGTTGATTATTTATTTTGCTTGTCTTTTGTAAATACTTAAAAATACCATTAATGGAGATCACTTATTCTTTTGCAGCAGTTCCCTTCCTCCTTGTAATGTGCCACTAACATTCTATCAGATGTTTATTTAGTAAAGAATATTCATTTTTGTGTAATCTTAATAAAACTGTGATTATGTTTTGCAGCTAATTACAGCTAAGCTCACACAGATAAATTCTAATATGCCTTCAAGTCCTGATAGTTCTTCTGACTCTTCAACTGGCTCTCCGGGCAACCATGGCAATCACTACAGTGATGGTCCAAACCCAGAGGTTGAAAGCTGTTTGCCTGGAGTGGTAAGCATGTACTGAAATGATAGTTCAGAAACATTTCTTCTATACTTTGTCTTTAACCAATTATTTTTGTGTGTTTTTCTGTTTGTTTTTAATTTGCTTGTTTCAAGATCATGTCACTGCATCCTCGATACATTTCTTTCCTTTGGCAAGTTGCAGACTTGGGCAGTAGCCTAAATATGCCACCTCTTAGAGATGGAGCACGTGTTCTTATGAAGCTCATGCCACCAGGTAAAACTGAATTTCATCCTGTTTTCTCTTGGTGACTATATTTCTCACTTGTTACATAAAAATGTAATCAGGGAAACGTTTTCTGCTTCCTGCTAATTTATTGGTATTGTAATTCATGACTGTTATACTAATTAGGGTTGTAAGTGTACTTGCCAAATCAGTTATTTTTTGCCTGTCATATAAATGTACATAGTTTGTAATTGATGCTGGGATTCAGTCCCACAGTGCAGTTCAGTGCAGTGAAAATAAAGAGAAGCATATTTTGAAGTGATTTTGTGGCACTATTTTAGCAGGATCGTGTTTGTACTGACAGAAATAAACAATGCACAACACTTTATAGTCTGATGTCTGTCAGTCACATTGGTAATTGTGAATGGTATTGGGTTGTTCTGAAGTAGCTGTATTACAAAATGTTTATACATTGTGTTTTTATTGCAGATAACACTACGGTTGAGAAACTAAGAGCTATTTGTTTAGATCATGCAAAACTTGGGGAAAGCAGCCTTAGTCCATCCCTTGACTCTCTATTCTTTGGTCCTTCTGCCTCACAAGTGCTATATCTAACAGAGGTTTGTGATGCTTTGCCTTTTCTTTGAAAAATACAAATCTTCAACTATTTTTTTTTTCTTAGTCTTTTCTGTAACGTTGTGGAAACCTAAGATCATACACTGTTTAGTAATGAGCAATACCTAATAGTTTACTGGAGTAAACTGGTGCATGGCCAGTACTGTCAAAGCATTGTTTAAGAAATACATCAGCATAGTCTCATGTTTTAATCATCCATATTCGAGCTAGTGCTCCTCTGTTAACTCTTCATGTTTCGTTCTACAGGTAGTTTATGCCTTGTTAATGCCTGCCAGTGCACCTCTGGGGGAAGATGCCAGTGACTTCCAATACAACTTCTTAAAAAGTGGTGGTTTGCCTCTTGTATTGAGCATGCTGACTAGAAATAACTTCCTGCCAAATGCAGATATGGAAACTCGGAGGGGTGCTTACCTTAATGCTCTAAAAATAGCCAAGTTACTGCTAACAGCAATTGGATATGGCCACGTTCGAGCTGTGGCAGAAGCTTGTCAGCCAGTTGTGGAAGGCACAAGTACAGTTTCACCGGTAATATAAATCTTCCTTGATGCAAATAGCAGCGTACTGTGAATTTATATTTTCTGACATGACATCTGTCTGTACTCTCCGTTGACAGTCTCTTAAAGCAAGTTGCATGTCAAGAACTCAGAGTGCTTTCAGATAAAGTTGTGTGAGAAATCTAAAAAGTAGAGAACAAATCCTGTTTCTTTCTGACTGTAGAAAGTCAGGTGTGAGTTTCACCTGGCTTTATATATGCTTTTCAGAAGTTCGCATGGTTGTCAGTACAGGTAACCTCCAGTTTTGAGGTACATCTATCCCATAGATGTGAACTCAGATTCTTTTGGTCTGCTGAGTCTTTAGAAGGGCTTGTGGCTTCCTTTTCAGATCACCTCCATTACATGTCTAAAGTAATAGATTTTGTGCTTGTTCAATATGTTAGTTTTTCTACATCCGAACAAATATGGTGTAGGTCAATATTTTATTTCTGTCCTCTAATAGTAGGCCCCTGGCATAGAGCCCAAAGCTTAAAATTTGCTTGCAGTCCTTCTTGGACAGTTGCTTTCATGTATTCCACCTTTCTTTTTTCTTCGAAGTTCTTTCCCAAGTAGTTGCTTCCAAGCAATTGTTCCTTCCAAGATCTTAGCTACTATTACCAAACCCTTCCGAGTAACTTTGTTTTCATATCTTTTTTTTTTCCCCATGTAAAAATAAAATAATTTCTTACAGGTAAACCAGGCTACACATGACCAGGCAGTGGTGCTACAAAATGCCCTACAAAACATTCCTAACCCAACTTCAGAATGCATGCTAAGAAATGTAGCAATACGTCTTGCACAGCAAATATCTGATGAGGTTAGTAAATTCCTTTGTGTATCTTTTTTTTTTTCCAGGACTATCGTGTTTTTTTTTTTTTTTTAAGTATTATTAAATTTATAACTTTGTAACAAATGGAATTTCCTCCTTCAATGTCATGAAATGTTTTAAGTAATGTTTGTATATGGTTAATAAGCTGTTAACTAATTAAAAGTATTTCATGAATTGTTTCCATATGGAATTATGAAATTCTGAGTCTAATAGCATGAAGAGACTTAAGTGAGCTAGGTCTCACACAAGCTCTTTAATGGGTTGTGAATAATTATTGAACTTATATCAGAACTTTGGAAACTCAATGTAATAGATTTAAAGAAGCTAGTAGCGTTGAGGTTTGTTTGTTTTCAAAAATGTTTTTGTATTATTTTGTTCTTTTCTTGATTTTCTTTTATGTTTGGGTTCGAAGTAATACTCTCTTCTTGAAAAGAAACACTGAAAAGGGAGGAAATTTTAAATATTGAGCATGATTTTAAATAGTAGAACATAAGTCTAAAATCCTTACTAGTGTATCTTTATATATTGAAACCACTTTAATGATGGAAGTGGAAAAATGAATTGTGGAAAAATGAATTGTGGAGATGGGCAAGGTTAAACAGCGTGCTTTGCAAATACAGTGCTATGGTACTATATGGTGTGACCAACCACATTTGGATTTGGTATTGAGTCATGTTAGTGAAAACATTAGTTAATTCTGCTAAATTCTGAAGGTGAAGCTAAAATCAGATTTTCTGTAGCTTACTCTGTCAACTTGAATTGAGATCTCTCTGTTTCCAGTGTAGAAGCAGTGAATGTTATTGTTCGATACTGTACAGAATCTCTGCAAAGCTATCTCCAGAACATTTCTGAGACACCTAAATAAAAGCAGTCATATTATCATCTTAATGCTGAAAAGTAGACAACAACTCTTTTATGAACAAAGAGAATTGTCTGAAGAAAGAACAATGTACTAAACTGCAAGTCTGAATCATCTGTCTTCCATTAGTAGTGGTGTTGCCCCTATAGGTGATTTTATATGTAAAATCAGCCAGTTAAACTCTGATTTAATTAAATTTCTTCCATAGAAGAAGATTCTTTTGAGATGAGGTATGAATAAATAGTCCTTCATTTAAAATGGTCCATTTTGGAGGACTTCTAATAAATACATAATTTTTTTTCTTTCAACAGGCCCATCAAAGCAGCAAAACCTGAATATCTTTTACAAGTGGCTAATCAGTGTTGCTGTTTTTGTCTCTTTTCTGAAATTATTAAAACCACTCTAGATCTAGATTTCACATATGTTCTAGTTTGTTCTTTGAACAATTTTTTTCTTTTGCTTTTTTGATGGTCAAAGACTCTTCCCTCCTGGCCTCACAATCAAAAAAACAGAAATGTACAAAAAAAAAAAAAAAGCCATAGTTTTAAAACTATGATGATATTAAATTTGAAAATGTTCTTTCTTTGACAAATTTTTCTTGTAATGCTGCTACTGTAAGATTTCTTTGCTTGTGACAAAGGTGAAATACCTATTTTCTTCTAGCTACTGTTAATGTTTAAAAGCAAGAATGCACACTGTTCAGGTCTTCTGATGAGGTTGGCTTATTTGTTAAGCTTCTAGAGTCTCATTATTAAATGTGACCATTAGAAAAATGAAATTTGAAATTTTTGAGAACTGCCTACCGTTTGTTTTTAAAGATTGTCCAATCTTTTGACTGTTCCACTTTCAATATGGACTTGAGTCAATGCAAACTACAAATAATGGCAGTAGTGTTTTGGCATTAATTTTGGTGTTGAAATGTGCCGTGGCTTAAGTACATCAGCAGAAACTACTGGATGTTAACTCAGACCACATCCAAAATACCAGAGTAGTTTTACATTCATAAAATGTGTGATCTGTGTTCTTACTCATTTTAAACCCTGTATAATTTGAATTCAGAAGAATCGCTTTATATATTAATGAGGCACGTGATAGGCTTTAGTTTGTCTACCTGTCAGCTAGTGTGGTAATTAATATCACAGCAAGGGCCGAATCCTAAAATAACTTAAACGTGTTACATTACTTTACAAGCCTGCTGCCTTCCAGATGCATGCTTGTTTTTGTTTTCAACTCAAGGAATTTTTAGCACTGAAGTAAAAAAGCAACAAATGAAATGTGTTCCAGTCATCGCTCAAGTAGCCAATAGCCTATTCTCAGAATCTAGACTTAAATTCGTAGCTTCTGCTAGTTAGTTATTTATCAAAAATATTCATTTGTAGCATTATGATTTAACATTGTGATACATCTAAAATACGTGCTACATTATACCAACAAAAAAATAAAATATTAACTAAGTGAAGTACAAATGCTTTTCTAGGTGCAAAATCTTTTTTCATATTTAAGGAAAAAATCAGAATGTTATAAAAATTTTAATTTTAAACTTTCTATAAAGTTCGTTATTTAGAGAAAGTAGAATCCATGGTAACATTATCTGTAACTGCTTTATGTTACTTATATTTTTGTTTACTTTGGCTTATTTCTGTTTTTGTGTGTGTGTGTGTGGTTTTTTTCAGGCTTCAAAATACATACCTGATATCTGTGTTATTAGAGCAGTACAAAAAATTGTCTGGGCGTCAGGTTGTGGGTCAGTTCAGCTGGTGTTCAGCTCTAATGAGGAAATCAGTAAAATTTATGAAAAGGTAAGAAACTCTTTTCATTGTGGCTTGATTATAGTGACAGCTCAAAAATGCATCTGTTCTGTAAATTGCTGTGACATGTTTCCAGTACACTTATGTTCCATACCTATATAAGCAACACTAATTTTTCTAGTCTTCGAATTTAAAAGGTCTGTTGTACAAAAGTTGATTTAAAGAATATATGCAGTCTGTAACAAGAACTAATTCATCTGAAATTGACACTGAAGCACTGGTAAAACTATGTAAATGCTAATTACATAATTTTTTTCATTTCATTATGTAGGTAGGTAAACCATGGTTTCACACATGGTTTACATAAATAGTTTGGAGTTGGGATGTTTCGTGACGTTATCACATGTTGTGTTTAACCAGTGTTGCTTATAGTTATGAGAAATATTAAACTATTTTGAGAGTAATTTAATTTTTTGTTGCTGTTCTCTGAACATCTTGTTTGTCTTACAAAATCAAATTTACTACTCATTAATACCTTCCTGAGAGTAAAAGGGAAAGGAATGTGTAGGGGGATCTAATTTTTGGCATTACGAGTGGTTGTGTTTAGATGATCTGTTAGAGTACTTGAGCAAAATGCAACACCTTTCAATTTAGTTTATGTAGTGGTATGATAGCATTTGCTTCTGTTGTTACTAGAATGACCATGAAACAAGTTGCCCTCCACACACACTTTTTATTTTGAGGTGATAACTTGCATTTAAAATGTGGTTTGATTAGTATGACAGTCCAGATGTGCTCTTACATCTGTACATTTGATGTGTATATTAAGAGCAGTAGAGTAGCAGAGAAAATATACCTGGCTAAAAGTAAATAAAATCACGTACACACTTCTTATCCTCCCAACATGCTGACTTATATTACAACTCTTGGTACAGCTGAGAGTATATGTTATGTTGTAGATTATTTAAATATGGTAGAGTTTATTTCCTGCTTGGGTCAGTGATCAAGTTGCTTGAGGATAATGCAGAAGGATATTGTCTTATTAAGGCTTAATAATACTCTGGTAAGTCATGACTGCTCCTCCTTCACTGACTAACACTATGTTGTAGCAGTTGCTTCTGTTGTTAACATTTTGGACATTCTTGTGTCAGATGTGCCTTATTTACTGTGTGATCTTAGAATCAGGTGATGAGGCATTAGAGAAACAGATTAGGTTTCCCTTCATTTCAGTATCTTGCTTTTTTTTTTTTTTACATTTTTTTTGTGTGAAAAATTTACAGTTAAATTTTGTAAAAATATTTTCCAGCAGCTGAAGTCTTAAATGAAATTTATCTGTGCATAGGTCTCAGGAAAGGCTTTTTAGAGTTTCATAATACCATTGTTACTGGTCATACTTCAAAGGGTTTTTTTGTTATTGGTTTGTGTTGTGGTTTTTTTTTTTTTCAATTCTTGATGCTTATATGGACATTTGTAGTAAAAGGCAGGTGCATTTGGTTTATGCTAAGCGAAGCGGAAATAAAAATTGAAGGGGAAAATTGGAAAAAAAAGAGATTGCAGAAGTAGTAAGTAGCTGGATTAGAGTACTTTTAGTTAACTTTTTCTCTCAATGTTATTTTATCACAGAAATAGATGAATATGATGCAAGAAAAGAATATTAATCTAATATATTGCATTTGCTTACAGAGCAGGAAAAATAACTGCTACAGTAGTTTTATAAAGACTGAATATTTAAGTGACTGGTGGACACTGGCTTATACTGAGAGCAAGCGATTTAAGAAAAATGCTTTCTGTTTCTTAAGTCAATCACTGAACTAGATTTTTTTATTTATTTTTTTAACCCTTAAATCATAAGAGCACTTTAAGTCTGTGGGGGAGAGATTTATCATTAAATGCTAGATCAAGAAAAAAAGTGGGCTGAACTTTGTGGAATTGTGAATAAGCAGCACTTCAGACTGGTTATGTTAACTATAACTTCTGAAGAATGTTCTTGAGCAATTTAAGAGTATTCTGAACTTCACTGGTGAATTCAGTTCAACTTGAAAGTCAAGATAAATTATTTTGAGAGCATAGATTTTACAGAATTTCTTCTGACTACTGCCTCAGAAAATACGGAATGGCAGTCCTCTTATTAATGGATTGAGAAGACTGCGTGCAACTTTCTGTCTGTCAGACTGCCATTTCATTATTAGCTTAGAGAAGGCCTATAACTTTCTGAAGTACTACTCCAAGTATGCTGTTATACAGACCAGTCAGCTCCTGTTGTCAGAATATAGAGGAGCACTTTGAGTACAAAATTCACTTTACCTTGCTACTAGATCTGCACCCATGCAGAAATAACTTTTTCTAAACAAGACATCAGTGTTAAGCAGGCACAGTTCTGAACTTGTTGAAGCATTCTGCTTTTACCTTTGTGTCATGAGACATCTAAGAATTGCTATATCCTCCCACTGTAGTGGTAGGGACCTTACTGATATTTTAATTGCACAACTAAAACCAGTGTTTCTGGCTGGTCTGAGACATACTTGTCTTCTGCTGCTACTGTTTATGTTTAGTCCTGTCTTTTGTATTGTTATCCTTTCTTTCTGCCTACTTAATCCTTCAGTGTATAAAACATACACTTACTTTCTTCCTCTGGTTAATGTTGCTAACCTGTAGGCATGATTACCAATGAATTAAGATGGAAACCTACTCAGGTTTATTTTCTTCAGAATTTCTTCAAGCTAATTCATTTTGACTTAGATGGAGAAGGGGGCTTGCTTCTATTCGTAAAGCAGTTATTTTCGTTAATAGGCCCCAAATCACCTCATTTAAGTGTTTAATTGAAAGATTAACCTATGCACAGAAGCTATGTTACGTTATGAAACAGCTGAACCAAATTTCAATTTCGTCAAAATAGTGACAAGCTGAATTAATTCTAGCAGTGCTAAGAAGCTGTTGGTCAAGTTAATTGTGAGATTCAGAGCTTTGTAAAACTGAACTTCTTGATGACTTGCACAGCACTACAGCTTTTCTCTGTTTTAGTAGTAACTGTTTTCAAAGCTTTAAACTCCAGGATTCTAAGTAGTGCAGAAAAACATCTTATTAAATAATTAATTGCTGCAACTTCTGCCTACAAACTTTCTATTTAACTTCTGACTTAAGTTTGTGCTTTCAATCCTCCTTTAAGAATCTCAGTACTGGAAGTTCAAGACATCCTGAATAGTGCTTTGAATCACATCTGAGTAAAGTGCATAAAATATATGGCATTAATAATCCCTTAGTAAACAAGTTCATGGTTTGGGTTTGTATTTAGTATGTACACCTGGAAGCTGGTTGGATTTCTCCAGATTTTTTTCCATCCTACGTTGTGCTCTCTTGTTTATTTTCACAGACAAATGCAGGAAACGAACCAGACATGGAAGATGAACAAGTTTGCTGTGAAGCATTGGAGGTGATGACCCTGTGTTTTGCTTTGATTCCAACAGCACTGGATGCACTCAGTAAAGAAAAGGCATGGCAGACGTTTATCATTGATTTACTATTGCACTGTCACAGCAAGTAAGTTTTGTTGGTCTTTTTTGATCACAAGTATTATTTTCCAATTCAGAATGAATAGGTAGCCTAAACACAGAGAAGTGACTTACTTTAATAATTTTTCCTAATTTACTGTTTAACAATATAAATCTGTAACTTTGATACCTATCATAAGGTGATAGTGTCCAAACGAGGGCAACAAAGGGCTGGAAAGCATGTCCTATGAGGAGAGGCTGAGGACGCTTGGTTTGTCTAGTCTGGAGGAAAGGAGGCTGAGAAGTGACCTTGTTGCTCTCTGCAACTTTCTGAGGAGGGGAAAAGGAGAGGGAGGTGCTGGTCTCTTCTCACTGGTAGCCGATGACAGGATGCTCAGGAACGGCACGAAACTGCATCAAGGGAGGTTCAAAGTGGACATTGGGTTAAAATTCTTTACTGTGAGGTTGGTCAAACACTGGAACAGGCTTCCTAGAGAGGTGGTTGATGCCCTAAACCTGTCGGTGTTCAAGAGACATTTAAATAAGGACCTTAATTCTAAGTTTTAACTTTGGGTTAGCCCTGAAGTGGTCAGGCAGTTGGACTCTGTGATCTTTGTAGGTCCCTTCAAACTGAACTGTTCTCTTTTATCAGTCCTATCTTCCATGTACTCTTAAGGAGAATATTGTCAAGCCTGACAATGTTCTGCTGGTAGCTTTTGAATAATTAATTTATATTTTGAATAAAATATTATGTGCTTTACATTTTTTCAGAAATCGTGAACACTCACTACATCAGAACACTGAAGTGACTTAGATGCAGTAGAACTTTTCAATAAATACTTTCTTTCCGTTATGTACAGACAAGATACAGTCCTGGCAGTTTGAGGAGGTGGAGAAAGTTTAAATTTAATCCTTTGGCTTTCTTGCATCAGAGTGGTAACACTTGTGACTCATCACATGACTTGCAAACATTTATATAAAGCTGTCACATTGGAGCTGTCATGTGGCACAGTGGCAGCATCTTTGTGGAACTAGTCAAGTTGTAGCTCTCTAAGCCTCTCAATATGTTTTACGTGGAGTCAGATTGTGGTACTCATAGGTGACTGGCATCAGAATTTGGGTACATGTAGGTGAAACTGTGGAGTGTTACAGTGAAAATCCCACAAGCTTTATTAGCACATTTTATTACAGCCTGTGATACAGGATGTTGCATTTTTGTCTGAGAAGTTTTATGAAAACATTGGCTCAGCAGTCAGATCCCATAAAGAGTTACCAATCATTAAGAACAAAACCGACCCCCACCATCCCATGGTCCTTCTGCAACTCAGAGCAATGCAGTAGAACTTGCAAAGATCAGAGAATGGTGACAAGGAAGATCAAAGCTCTGAAATAACTTCCATCTGAGGAACAGCTGAATAGCTTGGGGCACTTTGTATTGGAGAAAAGATAAATGGTGGGAGGAAAATACCACAGAGACCTTTAAAATCAGAAGTAGCAAAGAGAATAAATAGGAATAAATAGGGAACAGTGTTTCTTTCCCTTTCATAGTTGTAAAAATTTCTTGAGCGTAACATTTAAGCCATGTAAACCTTCAGAAATGGTTTGAGGGGTTCTTTCATGAATTTGCCCAGTGGGGGCTATAAAATACTACTTTTGGTATTCTTGCTGAACCACAAGCTGCTAGAAGCTGAGAGAACGTTCTGGGGAAGTATTACTGCTTGCTTTCCGAAGTGTATACCAGAGACAGCGTCTTAGCCTAGGTGCTTCTTTGCTCTGACCTCATGGTCATTCTTGCATGTCTCTGAAGCACAGTTAACCATCCATAGGAGAACTCTGGAAGAAATAGAATACTTCTGTGCGCTTTCCATAGTCACCCTAAGGGCTGAAAGCAATGACAGCCACACCAAAAAGACATTAAAATGTAGTTTCTTACATGTTGAGATACTTTCATAGAGCATAACATTGATTTTTTTCTCTCTTCCCACCCAAGCAGAGTTATGTTTCTAGGTTTTACAAGACATGATACTAAGGCGATCTTAAAATTTTGAATTTTTAAAACTTACAATAGGTTTTATCTTTTTTTCTTTAAGTTTATCCCTTCCCCACTGCAATATAACTGGTTAGATTAAGTTCTAAGAAGGAAAGTTTATTTTAATGTCAGCCATTTGAATTTTCAGGGGTCCTCTTTTCTTTAATCTTCTGATGATAAATTTTGATCTCATTATAGATGCTTAGCATACTGCTGTAGTAAAAGGTAAAAGTGTTTTTACGAGGATTGTTTTGTTTTGTCTTTTAGGCACATCTTATGCTTGATTAGAAAGAAATGTAAGGCAACATTTATTTAGGGTTGCAAACTGCTTGATGAGCTATCCAATATTTGCTGGTAGATGCGCAGGTTTGGTGGTTAGTTGGTGATAGTTTCTTTTACTTTGAAATATTTGATTTGTGGATCAGATTTTGTAATAGTAACTCATGTCTGAAATATTACTTGGAGAAACAAAGTGAATAGCCAATGAATAATTGAGGTATTCTTTTTTTCTTTTCTTACATGCAGTTTTAGGAAAATGGCATTAAGCAGTGTGACAGATGAGCACACTTTTTTTTGGACTGTTCTTTTTGGATAGAGAGATTGTATTCAGTGTTTTTTATTAAATGATTTTCAGAACTGTTCGTCAGATGGCACAGGAGCAATTCTTTTTAATGGCTACCAGGTGTTGCATGGGACAGAGACCTCTCCTTTTCTTCATTACCCTGCTGTTTACTGTTCTAGGGGTAAGTTGCCAGAGGTAAAGGCTTAAGTACAATGTGATTCTCTGTAAAAGTAGTAAGACAAAATATGTGCAAAAGAATGTAAATTGCTATGAATGTAAATTGCTGTTAACAAGTCATTAAAATATAAATTCCTTTTGACCTGTAGATAAGCAGCAAAGTGAGTTTCAGTTTGATGGGGGAGTGTGTATTCATTTTCTGATAAGAATTTCAACAATAAACTTTATATATTTATATATATATATATATATATATTCAGTCTTCAGTGAATGTTAACCTTCAAGTAAAAATCATTAGCAGATTAGATACGTACAGATACTGCCTTATTTTACTGGGTCTGGTAGGGCTTTTAAATTCTGCATGCTTGTGGCACTCTTCAACATTTGATCATTTCCCTGTTTCTTCCCAGTGAAGTATAGAAGGTGGTGCTAAACAGTCCAGAAACAAATTATTAGCAGCTAAACACAATTGTAAACTCCTAAAAGGTTAAAAATTCTCTTGTTTTTCTTTCATATTTACTGCCAGTTTTACAGAAAACATTAGTGTTGCACTATAAACGGAAACATGTATGAATTATAAATCATTCATTTTTGGTTTACGTAGAGTACTGCAAGAGAAAGAGCTAAGCATTCTGGAGACTACTTCACTCTCTTAAGACATCTTCTGAACTATGCTTACAACAGTAATATTAATGTACCTAATGCTGAAGTTCTTCTCAATAATGAAATTGACTGGCTGAAAAGGATTAGGGTAAGTTTTAGGATCAATTTGTGTCTAATAATCAGCTTTTTTATGTTTTGCTGTGAAGTATAGTTTTATGCTTTGCTTAGATGTATGCTATTTTACAGTATCTTAACTTTCTCTTAAATGGCAGGATGAAGTAAAAAGAACAGGGGAAACAGGTGTCGAAGAAACTATCTTAGAGGGTCACCTTGGAGTAACAAAAGAGTTGCTAGCATTCCAGACACCTGAGAAGAAATACCATATTGGTTGTGAAAAAGGAGGTGCTAATCTCATTAAAGTAAGCTTTCTGACGTGTAGTTTCTTGATTGTTACTTCTAAATCAATAAGAGAAGCTTTGTTTCTTGTGGTCTATAAACACAAAAGGTCCCAATTTAACTGTTTGATGAGGGCTTCTTATTGGAGTTCAGTGTTTTCTTTAAAATATATATATATATATATTTCATTTGTAGGAGTACTTGAGATTCTCATTCTTCAGAATCACCGTGTGAGATGTTCCAAGACTCAGCAAACATCACACAAGGATAGTGAGCTAGATACAGGATAGACCTGTATAGGACTACTCTCTTTCACTGCCTCTGTATTTTCTTTTTCCACGTGTTCTTAACTAGTGCTGTTAATGTTTTTGGTAGGTTTGAACAAATGCACAACATCTGGCCATCTCTTCAATCAGACATTTTCTTTATGTATCTGACATAATACAGCAGCAATGTTTTTTCAGCAGTAACGGATAAAGAGCTTTATATAATACTGATTCGGAAAAAAAAATTACCAATCAAGAATAATATAGGTTTATTTTTAACTTGGGGAAGGAGGTTCCACTGAACCACTTTAGAGTAGAGTTATTCTGTTCTAAATGTAAAAGCTTGCTAGGTTATCGATCTCAATTTTAACTCTTATTTTTATGTACTCCAGTTCTTATTCATTTATGTAATAAATTCTGATCTGTTACAAAGTAGTGTGTATTTTTATGTTAATAAGTGATTTATTTTCTTCTGTCTCTTTCAGGAGTTGATAGATGATTTCATCTTTCCAGCATCCAATGTTTATTTACAGTACATGAGAAATGGAGAATTGCCTGCTGAGCAGGCCATACCAGTCTGTAGTTCACCAGCTACTATCAATGCTGGCTTTGAGCTACTAGTTGCACTAGCAGTTGGATGTGTCCGAAATCTCAAACAGATAGTAGACACCTTGACTGAAATGTATTACATAGGTACAGCTATCACTAGTATGTAATATTTTAAACTATTTTCTATTTTTTATATATATAATGTATTTTTGTTTGTGTTATCAAGTGAACTAGATTTTTTTTATGTTGTGGTTTGTAGCTGCTTTTAATGTTGCAAAATCAGGCCATCAAAAGTTAGAAAAGTCTGTTAGTGTAACCTATATTTACTCTTCTTTATTCATTAACGTACTGACTACATTACATGGTTGTGTATCCGTTACAGCCCCCGTCTCGTAGGAAGAGACTCTTCCTACTCTGATCTCTGCCTATCCGCCTTTGTTCCTACCAGCTCTTGAGAACCTCATTCTGTCCATCTTCTACATTTGTCTAATTGTTTCAGGCTCTGCCTAACCAACCCCAGCACCTCATCAAATACTTTCTGCCTAGTTTTAATGCCAGTGTCTTGGTTGCTCATCTTATTTGTCATCTTTGTCTGTACACAGACACGGCTCCACTGTTCTGTTCTGCTTTTTAGCACCACACTAATTCTTTGCTTGTCATAGTCCTTTCTCTAACATTTTTGTCTCATTTTTGGCTTTGCCTCAGCACAGCTCTACACTTAAAGAACTTTTTCCTTCTTAGTGGAGAAAGATTATAGCAAATGTATGTACAAAAATATAGGCAAGTTAGTGTTTTAAAAGCTTACAGTCATGAAAAATGGGCAAATTTTCACAGGGATGGCAAAAAGTTTGTAATTAACACACCATTTTTTATCAGTAAAAAACATATGAAAGATTTTCTTAAAAACGAACAAACAAGACAATATTTTGTGCAACCCTGTATAGGATAGCTAAACTATTTAGGATGTAATACTAACAGGGGTAAAACGGGCTGATATTTCACAGAATTTTAAAACTTCTAGAGTTTAGCAAAACTATAAGCAACTAGAAATAGTTGCAACTAGAAACTTTGTTTCCCATTATTTCTAGTTGCAACTTTGCAACTAGAAATAGTGGGAATTGTCGGCTGCCTCTCACAGTAGCAGTGCTGCTTGCCAAGTTGGTGGTATCAGTGAGTCTCTTGAGTAGTTAGTTGCCTGTGAGGTTTTTGCAGTCTCTTGCTGTTTGGTTCCATCTCAAATGAACAAATGAAAATGGCAGCTTTATGGTTTTCCCCCTTGCCCCATCCATTTTCCTTCACTTTTTTCTATTGTATTCCTTATCTTGGCACAATTAGAAGAATTTTATGGCTTTTCCTTCTATTTGAATATATGATAAGCATGCTAGAAGGCCAGTCTCCATAGTACATCAGACAGAAGACAGTGCATATGTATGAATTGTATATGCTGTGTGTTTCATACAGCAAGTAAAGCTTGCCTGTAAATGCATGCATGCTTGCATACCTGTCCATATCAGAGTTGCTTGTGTTTAAAAACCACAGGACAGCAGGTTAGTGTAGGAAACCTGTGATTGTAAATGCATTATGAAGAGATGTAAGAAGTCTGAAGGAGAAGACTGGGGGGGAAAAAGAAATCTATTACAAGTCATACATTTAAAACTGTTTTCCATCCAAAAGCGAGCCTTAAGTGAAATATTCTAACATTAAGAATATTATAAATATATGAAAGACTTGTAAGTTGGTTATATGTTCTAGTTTAATTTCTTTCTTCTAATGAATCTTTAATGCTTCAACTAAGAAATTTGCTAGTACAGAGGGGAAGACTTATGTTTGTTACGTAGACTGATTTTTTGTCTAGCCACTGTTTTAGTTGCAGAGTAGAAGAAAGTGGTGTAACCTTAAGATTAAAGAGAGTTCTATGATTTATAAAAAGTGTGTTAATTTTAACAATTAATGTTCAGGTGAAATATTTGTTCTGTTAAATGGCAGCATGATGCAGACTAATACTAATTTTATACAACTGTCCTCTACTGCAACTGATAGTCTAATACTTCTATAACTAAGTAATTTTTCTAATCACGTTTTGCTGTTTTTTCTTAGCTTGTGAAGCGCTTACAGAATGGGAATATCTACCACCTGTAGGGCCTCGACCGCCAAAGGGATTTGTAGGATTAAAAAACGCTGGTGCCACTTGTTACATGAATTCTGTCATTCAGCAGCTGTACATGATTCCAGCCATCAGAAATGGGATTCTTGCAATTGAGGGCACAGGCAGTGATGTAGACGATGATATGTCCGGGGATGAAAAGCAGGACAATGAGGTAAATTTAATTACATACAACTTGCTAACATCTTTAAAATAAAAAAATATTTTTCATGAAAAACTTGTAATAAATCTAAGTGACTAATCATTTTGCTTTCCATTGCTAGCAGTGGGGACAATAGCATGATATTTCTTACTTGAGTAGGCTTGCCGTCAGAGAGGCAGTTGAACAGATCCAAGGAGCAGGGTTTGCACAATTCCTTCTCATAGATAAGTACTTGAAAGCACCATACACTGCTTCTGTCACCAGAGCTCCACTAATGCATACAAACATATTGTTTACTTCTTCATTGTGGGTATATGAAACACCTTAGATTGTTAAAAATAAAAAAGGGATATAACCAGCTATGAAATAGCTACATATCAAAACTAATTGCACAGATTTTTTTTCTGCTTTTCAGAGCAATGTTGATCCACGAGATGATGTGTTTGGCTATCCACATCAGTATGAAGACAAACCAGCACTGAGTAAAACAGAAGATAGAAAAGAGTATAATATTGGGGTTCTGAGGCATCTCCAAGTAATTTTTGGTCACTTAGCAGCATCCAGGCTACAGTACTATGTACCAAGAGGGTTTTGGAAACAATTTAGGTAAATAGAAAATTTATTATTGTTGTCTGTTTGCTGGAACACTGAAATAACACACAACAAATTGTAGTAGAAGAAATGTTAAAAGTGTAAATTAGTAGAATTTCTGCAACTTTATATCTGTTACCCTACCTTTTCACTATTTGGTAGAAGTCTGTTAATAAGCCAAAATGTACAGCAAGATAATTTTAATTCTGTCAGTTCTTGAGCTTGATATTTAATCTTTGAATTAAGTATTGAAGTTTGTACACACAAGCTGTTTTCTGCTTATCAGTGAATGAGTGTCAGGAACAGAGTGACAGTTGACATACTACCTCACAAACCAGTAGTTTTACTCAGTCAGGAGGAAGGATTAGTATCTTAAGTAATTCTTTGTAAAGAAATTGTTGAGGAACAGAATAAAAAGTGTTTGACGATAATATGCTTTTGCTTTCAGACTTTGGGGTGAACCTGTAAATCTGCGTGAACAACATGATGCTTTAGAATTTTTTAATTCCTTGGTGGACAGTTTAGATGAAGCTTTAAAAGCTTTGGGCCATCCAGCAATGTTAAGTAAAGTTTTAGGAGGGTCCTTCGCCGATCAGAAGATTTGTCAAGGATGCCCACATCGGTAAGTGTTTTCAGATTCGTTCGTATAGAAAAATAACCTATGTTTTTGTATGAAAACTATAATGAAGATGCTGTAAAGCAGACAACATTATAAAAGCGAGTGGAGAATCAAAATTGGTTTGTTGTTTTTTTTTAAGCTCATAGAAATTGCTATCTTGTTTTTCCACAGCCTTAAAATTAATTTAATTGTCTTGAAATGATTTGAAATAACTATTATTGCTTCTACTTAACCAGTTTGTATGTGAAGCATTGTGTATTGATTAGGGGAGGAAAAGATACAGCTTTTTCATATTAAAAGTGAAAACACCTTAGGGACCAAATGCAATGTATAAAATTCTGTGACATGGCCAACAGCTGTTGCTCTTTTCTATCTTCTATAGTGTGCAGATAGAGCTGACCCAAGTATGAACTTTTTTTTCCAATGAGTAAAACTCCATTTGTACTCAGTGTGTAAGGTATAGTTAAGCAGAGCGATTTAGAAAGTTTCCCTTCTGATTTCTGTTGTATTTTTTTAATAAAATTTGAATATGGAAATACTGGAAGTTCAGTTTCATGTAGAGTATGTATTAAAACACAGAGCAGACTGAATATCTCTAGCCTGCTATCTTGTTGATGATGGTGATAAATGACAAATGATCGGGCATTGTAGGCATCATAATGTTTTACTTCTCTAGACTTTTTCTTCTGTATCCTACGGAGATAGGTGATCAGAATCATATGCAAAATTCAAGACAGTCTGATGGATTTGTTCTTTCAACAGTTGGCTTTATTATTGAGTTATATTTGGCATTGCTAACAGTTGGCCTTCTTACTGTTCACTAGCTCTTTCAGATCATTTGTGACTTTTACACAAGATAAATCTCTATATGCATTACTATTGCAAGTTCTCTTCTTTGTGAAAATTGACCATCTAGCCTTGTCCTTCAATTAGCAAATAAAAACCAGTGAAGAACACTGATACAAACTGATTTTGTTGTGATAATCTTTCGACTTCAGTTGAGCTTGTATGTGAATTAAAAAAACTTCTAAATGGAATCTCTTTAAAAATGGAATCTCTTTAAGTTTCATGGTTTAAAATATATGACTAGAAATAAGTCGAATACCGTGAGATAAAAATGTGGATTTCATTTTGTGTGTAATGACTAATAAATAGAAGATAAATATGTGAAGCATCCCGAGTAACCATTCGTTCCTGATGTTATGTACTCTCTCTGTTATGTACTAATTTTCTTTTTGGAACTCTACTGAATTTGCATAACTACTTCTTAATAAAAATGTAGCCTGATGGTAGTTTTGGAAGGGGAAAACTGATGATTAATTTAACCAGTGGAGTATGGCAGATTAACAGCTTCTCTTTTTTTTTGAGAGTTACTTAGCAGTGAATGAACATTACTGTTTTGTTTGGTCGAAGTGTTTATAAATATTAATTTGTTCACTGTTATAAAACCCTTTGTATGTTTGATTGTTTATCAAAGAAACAGGCCCTGTAGAGTTATGTTTGAATAGACACGACCTTTTTAATTTTTCATTGCTTGTTTCTCTGTTTAAAAAACAAATAAATCCATTCATGTCCAAGATGCCTTAACTAGTTGTCTCTCAGGCATTTCTGGTTCATTGTTTTGAGCTTGTTAAAAGGTTGTATCAGAACACAGTAAAAAGTTAGACATAAGTATTCAAAGTGGTGTTTATGAAGACAGCTATTTAGTTTTGTTCAGTTAGAAAAATTAAAAGGCATGTTTAAAATCTGTTTCAAACTGTTGTGTTTAGATGTGATACGATATTTGTGTTTATTAGTCTAATTCCTGACAGCAAAGGTCAGCAATTGAAACCAGTATCGCTAGATTTGTATTACAGTACTCTACTTTGCTCTCTGTACTTCTCTACTGGCTCAAGGATGCTGAGAGTCTGTCATGATACTTCAGCTGCTTTAAAAACAAGATGTGCTAAAAGATTCAACTTCCACAGTCTTTTCATCAAACTTAGAAGACAAGCAAGCAATTGCAGTCTTCATATAGTAGCTACGGTTAATGTAGATTTAAAAATACAATGTGCAGATACAATAATGTAATTGTAGGAAGACAGCAATTTAAAAAAAAAAAAGTTCGGGTCTTTTTTTACTGTTTAACCCCTTTTGCCAGAGGTTGACATCAAATGCTGAATAACCCATTTTCAGTAGGGTACTATGTAGCAGCATCAGCGTAAGTTGAATATGTTTTCTCTTATTGAGAATATGCCTTATTAATAAGTTGAACATGGATATGAATATGGATAAGAATAAGTTGAATATGCCTTTCTCTTATATCTGCCTATTCATTGGTAGGTATGAATGTGAGGAATCCTTCACAACTCTGAATGTAGATATAAGAAATCACCAAAACCTTCTTGATTCTTTGGAACAGTATGTCAAAGGAGACTTATTGGAAGGTGCAAATGCATATCATTGTGAAAAATGCAACAAAAAGGTAATGATTCCTTATATATTAAACTTGTATACAAATGTATGGCTACAGCTGTTCCAGGTTCAGTTGTGGTTTGTGTTCAGGAAAAAGTTATCCTTTAATTTACCAAATTTAGTTGTTGATAAAAGCATATGAATGGGAACTAAAGAGCTGATAACTGCTAATGCTTTGTATTTTTTAGGTTGATACAGTCAAACGCTTGTTGATTAAGAAGTTGCCTCCTGTTCTTGCGATCCAGTTGAAACGATTTGATTATGACTGGGAAAGGGAATGTGCAATCAAGTTCAATGACTATTTTGAATTTCCAAGAGAGCTGGACATGGAGCCTTACACAGTGGCAGGTGTAGCTAAATTGGAAGGGGATGATGTAAATCCTGAAAATCAAATAATACAAAATGAACAGTCGGAAAATGAACACTCTGGGAGCACAAAATACAGGCTTGTTGGTGTACTTGTACACAGTGGCCAGGCCAGTGGTGGACATTATTACTCTTACATTATCCAGAGGAATGGTGGAGATGGTGAGAAAAATCGGTGGTACAAATTTGATGATGGAGATGTGACAGAGTGTAAAATGGATGATGATGAAGAAATGAAAAATCAGTGTTTTGGTGGAGAATACATGGGAGAAGTATTTGATCACATGATGAAGCGTATGTCCTACCGACGCCAGAAGAGGTGGTGGAATGCTTATATCCTTTTTTATGAACGTATGGACACGATAGACAAAGACAATGAACTAATAAAATACATTTCGGAACTTGCTATCACCACTAAACCCCATCAGATTAAAATGCCATCAGCCATTGAGCGAAGTGTCCGGAAGCAGAACGTGCAGTTCATGCATAATCGTATGCAGTACAGCCTAGAATATTTCCAGTTCATAAAGAAGTTGCTCACTTGTAATAGTGTCTACTTAAATCCTCCTCCAGGTTAGTATGTGAGTGCCGTAATTACGAATTAATTTCTTGCAAGGAGAGTTTTGATTACATTGTCAAGAATTTGTCTAGTCAATGAAAATTTTACACATTCTGCTTTGAATACCTTCTGGATTTCTGCAGTTAGACATCTGTTGCTGGTTGGTCATCAGTGATAGCATGTATGAATATTGAGCAAAAAATACTCCGATAAACTGGCAACCGTTGGTCAGTTTATGTACTAAGTTACATTAAAGTACTTACGTTTATGAGGGGTTCTGCTGAAGACAGTTCTTGCAGGTGAGATGCTGAAAGATTTCTAAACATCAATAACATGTAACAGAAGGTTTGCGTATGCCTGTCTTAAAGCTTACGTTTTCAAATGATACGTTATAGAGCTAAGGCAGTTTTGATGTTTCCTATTAAAATTTGAACACCGTGCCAGACAAAATATTAATCTGGAATCTGTTAAATTATTAAAACTAAATCACTTTTACTTTGTCTACATGTGAGCATTTTGTTTTTTCTTTAGGACAAGATCATCTGTTGCCTGAAGCAGAAGAAATAACTATGATTAGTATTCAGCTTGCTGCTAGATTTCTCTTCACCACAGGATTTCATACAAAGAAAATAGTCCGTGGCCCTGCTAGTGATTGGTATCTTATCTTTTTAACAACAATTATAGTTTTTGGACGTTCAGTGTCTGTTAAAAGATCCTAGTTGTATATATATGACAATAAAAGGTGTTAGTGGTCCGTCCCGTCTTCCACCCCTCCCCCAAATGTGTGGTCAAGCTAAGCTTCACATGAAAAAGGGGGAAAATGCTGGGAAGAAAATGAGCCTTAAAATAAGCTGCTGAGCTGAGCAACTTTGATTTTTTTTTTATTTTTTTAATAGAGCTTAAATCTGCTTTTTCGTCTGTGACAATAGAGTCTACATTTTTAGAGCAAAATAATAGGTTGTGTATTTTGACTTCAATTCAAAATGGTTTGTTCATAGTTCAGTTAGTTTTAAACAAAGCTCTTTTCAACCCAGTTATGCAGCTTAAATTTGTGTTCTGTTTCTGAAAGTCTGTTACTTTCATACTCTGCTAAAAGAGTCTAAAGTTTCAGAGTGCTTATAAATGTTGCTAAGGGGCCTGTGATTCAAATCTGTGTGGGCTATAACAAACTGCAATAGTCTTACAGCACCACAGCATTTTCACCACAGTCATTCTTTGAACTGTTACTAGGTTCAGGGGAGAGGAGAGCGGGTTACTACTGGCAGAGCTAGGGAGAAAATTTAGTATTCGTGATCGGTAATTTTATCAGAAACTAGGAAGTAGTTCTGTAATACGTGGCAAATGTGTGCCTCGCTTTCTTCTCAAACAGCAATTTTCAAAGCAGCTGTTACCCCTGTTATTTTAAGAGATCAAGAGGTGTTCATATATTTCTGCAGAGAGGACAGAAGTCACACAAGACCTCTCCAAGACAGATATTTTACTCTTCTTTTTTTTAATGATCTGTAAATGAGAATATAAATTCCTGATAGGAATAACATGCTTGGTTACGAGTCTTACATACGGCTTGTGAAGTCCACCTCAAACATTCTCTGCCATTCACTCTCCCCTGTTTCCAATCCAGAGGGAATAAGGGCTGCCTGTTTAGGACTGTGTTGAGTAGTAGTTTGGAGGTTAGGGAACGTAATCCTTTCTTCATTCTTATGGATGGTAGAAGTGAAATGCTACAGTTCAATACCTTTTTTATTGATTTTTTGTGTGACTGTAAAAAAGTATTACTATAAGAACTACAGTTTATCTGATTGTAAACATTTTGTGAGCAAAAATGTTTGGAGGTCACCTTTAATGTGTATTTTCAAATTCTGCAAAAAGAATACATCTTTCAATTTATTAGTGTCATGATCTCTTAAGTTGTATCATTTATTTTCAGGTATGATGCATTATGCATCCTTCTTCGTCACAGCAAGAATGTACGCTTTTGGTTTGCACACAATGTCCTTTTTAATGTTTCAAACCGCTTCTCTGAGTATCTTTTGGAATGCCCTAGTGCTGAAGTTAGGGGTGCATTTGCAAAACTTATAGTATTTATTGCACATTTTTCGTTGCAAGATGGACCATGTCCTTCACCTTTTGCCTCTCCTGGACCTTCCAGTCAGGTATTTAATTTTCTAATGAAAAGCTTTTGAAACTTGTTCTTATTTCTTCATTGTAAGTGTTTAATATAAGCTAATTCTGGAATAGTTGCATTAATGTTTACAGGAAGATTGTTCTACGTACCGTTATGCAACTCAACCAGTTTATGTGAGAGGTGCTGTCAGAGGGGTTCAGTGTCACCTCATTTGTAAATCTCTGTCAAGACTAAGTAGCGAGAACTTTGAGTTTAGTTGGAAACATGAAATTACAAAATAAAAGGAATGGCTTATAATTAGGTAATGAGAAGGAAAGCGAACCCTTGTTTTCCATTTAGATTTTTTTTAAAAAGAGGAGTTACCTAGAGTACTTTCCCTGTATTCTGCAACACTGAAATAATCAAAAGTTTTAACTTTGCATAGGAGTAGAAAGTGAATTGCCTACTTTTATACGCCTAGAACTGCCAAACAAAACACAAAAAAAAGCCAAAATCTTAGTGTTGTAATTGGCATAACAGTGTTCTTGTTTGCACTGTATTGAAATTGAACGGTATTAAAATCTACGGGAAAAAAATAAACTTTGATGAGCCTTTGCTTCGTCATATTTTTAAGGGTTTTAATGTCTACAGTAAGACACTTACTTCATTTGTATTGTTCCTTTTTTTTCAGAGTATTTTCACTACTGTATCCAGCAAAAGAATTAGTTTTATGTTAAGGTTACATATATTTTGATAGTGGGTTGTTTGGAGTTTTTTGTTTTGTTTTGCGGGAGACATTTGAGATAAACCTGTAGGTATGATTTGGTTGTTTATTTTATTCTGTGAAGCTCACAGTGCATGTGCTTCTTCAGTTAAAAAGTTCTATACGTGCATAATTTCTCAGACTTGTATGATACTTAGGGATGCAAGTCTTATTCCTTGTATATCTATCTTACTAGTATATTATCATATTGCTGTGTTCAGGACTTTCTGTGTGAGGTACAGAAGACGAGCTGCTAGTATTTTAAGTCCTTTCTGTTTGGCAGCAGCCCATGCCTTTTAACTCTTGCTTTCTGCCGTAGTAGAAAGTATAAACTAAATAAAGATTTTACAGGTTCAACTGCTAATAATAAAACTTTTTTTATAGGCTTATGATAACTTAAGTTTAAGTGATCACTTACTGAGAGCGGTACTAAATCTTCTTAGAAGGGAAGTATCTGAACATGGACGCCATTTGCAGCAGTATTTCAATCTGTTTGTGATGTATGCCAATCTAGGTAAGCAAGTCACACACGCTTTTTCTGATGTACTGTAATAAACTGTTTTTTTATTAATTTCTCAGTTTCCCAGGTAATTGCATGAGGATCCAGTTTCTCAGCTTTGGGTAGGTTGTTATCATGAGGTGTCTCATAAATTCTCTCTAGAGAATCTGTGCTCTTCCAGTTTAGGATTTGGAGCTTTTGTCTTCCTGCCAACTTTGGAAGACTAACACAAGAAGCTTGGAGCTATGAGAGTGTGTCCTTCTAAAAGATTGTGGGGGTGAAAATACATGGCAAGAGAGATTATGCTTCATTCAGGTTTCTTTGCAGGGAGGTCATGAGATCCAAGAAGCATGTGGGACTGTCTTAACTTTTGGAACTGAAGAAGTTGAGAGAGGTGAAAGTTCAGGAAAGAGAGGGATGATTTTTCCATAAAGAAAATGTAGTGCAGCTGGTCATGCTTTATCTGTGTGCTTCAGTTGTGCCCCTTTGATACTAATTTCTTTAGTTAACCAAGGAACTTCACAGCTACAAATGCAAAACTCTAGCTCTGCAACTGTCTTCCCTTTAAAACCTCTTTGTGAGACTGAGGAAATAGTTTAGTCTGTGCTTGTTCTTAGACATCATTGCTTGCCAGAATGCTTTCAACATAGACATCAGATGAGGTAAAAGAATGCAACAATCAGGAAATTCCACTCTAAGTTTATCAAGTATTGCAGTTCATCCAAAATAAACACAGGCAAGAAAAGCCAGTGTTTTTGCAATATAGGAAGGCTTAAGTAGAGTTCTCCCAGGCTTGGGAAGGTGTTTCTTTTCTTAAATGCTAGTGTCCTACATTTTCTGATGAAAGATTAAATTAGAAATTTTGTATTGTATGATTGCATATTAATATATGTTTGATTAGCATCTTTGAATGCAAGGCTAGTAGGACGGCCAGTATTTGCAGATGCTGCATTGAAGACCCATTACACGCAAGCTGAAATATAACTGACGTGAGATGATTATCAGTTTTGTAGTGATGGATGTGAAATACTTGCTGTGACCCTTACAGCATCAATCATTTCTGCTGTGGGTCTTAATTATATCCAGCACTACAGAAATAGTAATAGGTATGGATTTAAAAGTATAAAAAACTTGTAACAAATTCTGGATTGTGTAGGTTCTTTGCATAGAAAGTCGCTAGCCCATATGCTAAGAGTAGGATAAAATAATATCCAAAGTAATTATTCAAAACAAAGATAATTTTTGCTTTTAAACTGAGATCGGTGTTATTCACATTGAAATGAACGGCTGTATCACTTTTTCATATAGCATTACCAGCACACTGAAAAATAATGCTAAGCTGTTTCTCAGGTGGGTTAAAACATTGCTGCTTTATATATTTGCTCTCAGGAAGAGCAATTAAGAGGATTAAAATGTTAGTCAAATGAATAAAGGATTGTTTCTGCACTCCAAGATGGATGAGAGTAGCCACAGGTTCAGACCTAGTGAATTGTCACCAACCTCTACATTTTACTCTTCCCAGTTATGAGGGTCTTCTATCAGGGCCGTTTTTCTTTCTCTTGTGATAACATAAGTAACAAAGTGTCTTTCTCTACATCAAGTTCTACCCAAGATACAGTGTTATTTATAGTGATAGTCTATTAGACTCTCTCTCTTATTCTCATACAAGATATTCTCATCCTTTTATGTCAAGTAGCGTGAAGTGAGAAAATCTGTTTCCCTGGAAAGTCTACAGAATTTTTTGATACGTATTGAACAGCTCATCCATTGCTGGTTATCACCTCATGCAGGCTATAAATCTGAGGTTCTGTTGGATTCCTTTGTGGCTAAAGTGTTAAGTGTATCAATCCAAACGGTTATTTCAGTATTCCCACATAGGATTGCCACAAACATACACACAGAGTTTTGGAAGTTCTTCAAAATTGTCTACCCACACAAAAGGAATTTAATATTTTAAAATAACCCTAGGTAATCATGTTAATTAAATTTCATCTATGATGTATGATGTTTTGATATAGCTTGTCTATCAAAGCGTTCTCTGTCAGGCAGTGTTCCATCCTGACCCCCAGAATGGACTTAATGTCACTATAGAAAAGAGGTGCAATTCTTCTGCTGTAACTTACTTTTTCTGAATTCTCCATGTCATTCAGTGCATTTTGTGTTATTTGGTGCATTTGAAGGCTCTGACTAGGAAAGCACTCAGAATCCAGATGGGAAAGCATAAGCTAATTTTATTTCTGGGGCTGATTGTTATCCCAATCTACTCTGCAAAGACAAACACAGAAATACTAAGCGGTTTAAGGCAGCCAGTTGTGCTTGTCTTACTACTGTTAACTGAAAGCGTCTGTATGGATGTGGAGTGCTCATTCAGCAAAATCTACAATACATCCTTTCTGCAACACCCCAGGTTGTGTGAATAAGAGTAAATTGTCTGACATTTTGAGAAATCAAGTAATTCATGGCAATGCGAGAGAGAGAGAGAAGTCAGTTCTATGGAGAATGTGACTACAAAACTATCTAGCATAACCAAAAATACTGTAAAACAGCTCTAATGTACTATCTGGATTCCTTCCTCTTACTAGAAAGATGGTATGTAAGGTTCAGTTGCATTTCAGATTAAGAAAAAACTTTGCAAATGTATGAGAAAGCATGACTTTTTAACCAAACTGAGACACAGAATATAAGATCAGAAGGGTCATTTCTGGTTTAATGGTAAGTATGTGCAAGGTACTTTTGCAGTGAAACCAACTGATTGTTTGAATTGGTTGGATTGTTGGTTGGCTTTGCAGGTTTTTTCATTTTGTTTTTTCTCTCCTTGAATTGATTTTTGTCACTCTTATTTACACTTACTGCATAGTATGGCACAGTTGGAAGCATCTTAAATTTGTAACTGATGTATCTAGGTTATGATGGGCAAATCATGAAATATACAGTGTAGGGTGTTCATCCTCTCCTGGGCCTCACTATAAACACTTATTTTAAAAAAAAAAGAATTAATTTTTGTCCCAGAAGACTTCTCTGAAACTGTGCTATTAACACAAATGCTAATTACTTAAGTGTTAATGAGCGCTGTTAAAAAATTGTATTCATTTACTGCTCTTCTTCATTGTGATTTTTTTCAGCTGAACATAATTTCCTTGTGCATCTTACTGATTTTCTTTTTTCAGAAAGCATAACAATGATAACAAAGACCAGCAACTGAGAAGTTATCAGTTGTGTAGTTATTTTTCTGAAAAAATGTATTGTCAGTGCTAAAAATAGTTTTTTTTCTTAATTATTTTTTTCCCCTGTAAAGGTGTAGCAGAGAAGACACAACTTCTGAAACTAAATGTTCCTGCAACCTTCATGCTTGTGGCTCTGGACGAAGGTCCAGGCCCTCCAATTAAATACCAGTATGCTGAACTGGGGAAGCTATACACTGTTGTGTCACAACTGATCCGTTGTTGCAATGTGTCATCACGGATGCAGTCTTCTATCAATGGTACGGTAAATTTTACGTTTTCCTTAAGTTAATTGAGTATATCAATAAATGTCTTTTGTGCATATTTTGTTAACTGTGTATGAAAAGGATCAGCTGGAAAAATGTTTGACTTTCATGTGTAGTAAAACCTTGTTTAAAGGCAGAAATGTTTGTTCTAGACAAAACTGATTTTATATACTGACAAACTGAAAAAGCAGATGAGACAAACCTTGGCTTACTACTTTAAGATATGGAAAAACATCTAAATAGTGAAGTAGATTTTTGCTGATGCAAAATACTAATGATTTAGTTTAATAGTTTAAACTCATTGCAAGGACTTGCATAAAGGTATTTTGATTCTGAATAGAAAATAATAAATTACTTTCATGTTACCAGGACAAAGTAATCTGTACAGGAAAAAAATATACCAGGTTCTGAAGTACCTAATAGCAGTTACGGGTAAAGAGATATTGCTTTGGATAGCTCTTGAAAATATCCACTTGGTGCTCATTTGCAGTCAGAAAGACAAACAGAAGCCACCACTTTCATTTATAAAAGATTAAGAATCAGCTAGAAATTAGTCTACCACAGTATAAATCATTAATATCCCCACAAGGTGAAGAGAATGCACAGTTACTTTTGAGAAATGGTGACAGAATATTCGGCTATGTGAATTTTATAGCCTGTGTATGTATGTGTTCTATATTAAGCATAGTTTAGAAAACCTAATTAGGAGTCCATAGAGAAGCTATTTAATGGTAAAGTCATTACAGCTCAATGTGTCAGGCTGTAAAGTCAATAGGCTAGAATGTGCTATAGCAAGATTAATGAACTGAAAAATTTACTGTGCTATAATAAGCTGCAGAATCATTTGGTGACTTTGATTTGGTTTTGTTTCCAGTTTATTATTTGAGGATCTGAGGAAAAGATACTCTACCTATGAAAATGAGTCATATATTCACTGTATTCTTAATGTTGTACTTTAAAGAAACAAAAGTTTTGTATGAACATTACTATGTTTATTAATTATCATTACTGTTTTCAGAGTAAATTTATTTTATGCTTTAGCATTGTAAGCTGGGAAAGTTCTTCCTTGGATTTCTAAGCATCCTCCTATAATAAGTGAAAATACAACACTATTAAATCAAGAAACATCAGGAGCAAATCAACAGTCTCTCTACACAAAATGAAGCTTACTAAATAAGCTATATTAATTTTGATTCTTTCATTAGTACTTTTTTATCTATGCTTTAGAGATTCGAACTGGAGTGTTTTATTATAGACATTCCCATTGCCTAGTGAAGTAAATAGACTTAATGTGTCTTAAAATTTGATAGGGTTGGGCCGTGTTACACAAGGTTTGAAGCAGATTCTGGAGATAAGAGGATTCCACCAAGGAAACTCCCAATAATTCCTCCTCTTGCAAGTGAATGTGTTTCCAGTTGTTCTGCACTGATTGTCACTGCATACTCTTTTCTGAGAGGAACTAGTAGTTCTCTTGGGCAGCAAGAGCTGAGCTTCACAATCAGAAAATAGAGTTATTTCATATCATAGTATTTTTCAAAGCAAATTGACTGCTAAATGTACTTTTCCTGTTTTGTTTTTTTTTTTTTATTGATTAGTTACAGCAACTTATATTTTGTTGTCTCTACACACCGAAAGTGTTTTGGTACCTTTTCATCTGGAATAACTGCTTGTTCCAGGTAATCCTCCACTTGCCAACCCTTACGGTGATCCTAATTTATCTCAACCTATAATGGCACTTCAGCAGAACGTAGCAGACATTTTGTTCGTGAGAACCAGTTATGTGAAGAAAATTATTGAAGATTGCAGCAATTCTGAAGAGACCATCAAGTTGCTTCGTTTCTGCTGTTGGGAGAATCCTCAGTTCTCTTCCACTGTCCTCAGTGAACTTCTCTGGCAGGTAAAAATAACTGTTAGGAGGAAGATGGGCATATGAATGTGTATGATGCAAGATCTATATGCATAGGAATGTAATACTATTAAATATTGAGTTCCATAGGATAGTATCTTCTGTCACTATATTTTACTCTTCGGTATACATCATAGTGGAATATTAAAATAAATCCTTTTATAAGTCTAGGAAAGCAGTCAACCGTTTTTGAGTTAGGAACACAGTGTTAAGTCCCTCAGGGCTCCATATTTGTTCCTCAGGGATCTGCATTAGGACTGGTACTGTTTAATATTTTGGTACTGTTTAGTGTTTTCATTTGTGACGTGGACAGTGAGATTGAGTGCACCCCCAGCAAGTTTGTGGATGACACCAAGCTGAGTGGTGCAGTTGACACTTCAGAGGGGAAATGATGTCAGAGGGACCTGAACAGGCTTGAAAGGTGGGCCTTTGTGAATCTCATGAAGTTCAGCAAAACCAATTTAAGGTCCTGGGTCAGGACAATCCCAAACATCAGTACAGGCTGGGTGAAGAATGGATTGAGAGCAGTTCTGTAGAGAAGCACTTGCGAGTACTGGTGGATAAAAAGCTCAACATGAGCCAGCAGTGCATGCCTGCAGCCCAGAAGGCCAACTGCGTCCTGGGCTGAATCAAAAAAACCATGGCCAGCAGGTCAAGGGAGGTGATGCTCCCCCTCTACTCCACTTGTGAAACCCCTCCTGGAGTGCTGAATCTGGGTCTGAGGCTCCCAGCATAGGAGGGAGACGTGGACTTGTTTGGAGCAGGTCCAGAGGAGGGCCACAGAAATGTTCAGAGGACTGGAGCACCTTTTTATGGAGAGGCTGAGAGAGTTGGAGTTGTTTGGCTTAAGGAGAAGTCTCTGGGGGAAGACCTTATAGCAGACTTCCAGTACTTAAAGGGTATCTGCAAGAATGATGGGGGAGGGATTTATTATCAGGGCCTGTAGTGATAGGACAAGGTGTAATGATTTTAAACTAGAAGAGGGGAGATTTATATTAGATACCAGAAATAAATTCTTCACGGTAAGGATGGTGAGGTGCTGGAACAGGTCACCCAGAGAAGCTGTGGATGCCCTATCCCTGGGAGTATTAAAGGCCAGGTTGGATGGGGTTTTGGGCAGCCTGGTCAGGTGGGAGGTGTCCGTGCCCATGGCAGAGGGGGGTTAAAACTAGGTTATCTTTAAAGGTCCTTTCCAAATCAAACCATTCTGTGATTCTAAATAAGTAGGCTGGGGTGTAATGTAAGTGCATTTCATTCAGCTTTTCTCTCATTATTGATAAAATGTCTTCTTTCAATAGAATCAAAATTTAGCATTATTTCTTAAGATCTCCCTTGTATTTATTTTGAGTATGTATGTAAGGTGCTTTTTTTTTTTTTACAAGTCTGCAAAACATACTTGGCTTCAGGCTCAGGAAAGAATCATTATTTGGGGCTGTTTTGTTTTTCCTTTGTAATCTCTGTAGGATTAATCACACTCTTCCACTCCAAATAAGGTTTGTTTATAACTTTCATTAGCTAGTCTTAGATTAGTGCATTTTTTTTCTATGTAAACATAAAGTTTTGTGTGTCTGTTTGGCACTTGAAAAATCATAATAAAATCACTTTACTAATATTTTACTTAGCCATATATTTTGTGGTTTAGTATGGACTTGAACATACTGTCTAAAAGTAGCAATATTAGTGGAAAATACTGTTTTATAATTTTGTGTTTCTAAAAGTATTTTTCAAGGTAGCTTCTCTGGCATCTCATGATTGGTCCAGATGCTTCAGATCAATTGTGTTGGAAACTCATGATAAAAAACTTGTCCTTTACAAAACCTGCTATGTATTAAAGAAAAAAACACCTACCAGCATTTAAACTAATAATAAAGTATGCATTGTATCTTGAAATATTCCTTAAGTTACAGTAAACTTCACATAAATTGTGTTCTTGTATTGCACCATGTAATCTACACGCTTCAAAGAATGCTTTCTTGTGTTCTCTGCATTTTTACTTTTTAAGGTTGCATATTCATACACATATGAGCTTCGACCTTACTTGGATCTGCTTCTGCAAATCCTATTAATTGAGGATTCTTGGCAAACTCACAGGTTTGTAGTTACCTGTCTTTTTATAATTCATTATTATGTTTGATACAGACTGTTTTCCCAGTATTTCTGTTGCTAATCTTTTTCAGAGGTTTGTTTTAAATGTATATGAACCAAAATACAGGGATAAAGCATTTTTTTTCCATTTATCTCAAATGTTGAGACAACTTGAATCTACATTTTAACCTGTATCTTCCTTACTATTGAGAAATTTCCTACTCAGTCCTATAAATGCAAGGTTGTTCACATTCAGGAGATGCTTACTAATGTGCCAGTCAAGCTAAACACATTGGTATTTTCTGTGAGTTGTTTAGATTGATCCTTGGAAACTTGTCATCTAAGAGGGTTCGATGATGTTCTGATCTTATTACTAACAAGCACAACAATCACAGGAGTGATACTGAGACATGGATGAAGTGTGAGCCTGGGAGAAAAGCAGATTTCATAGACAAAAATATTTTCTACGGTCATATTTCAATAGAATTTTCACTAAAATATTAAATACTCACGCAGTTTCAAACCTTGTTTTTGTATGTCTAGAGAATAAAGGTTTTGAAAGCTGAGATTAGAAAAGTGAGATTACTACAAATAATGACTATCCAAGAGAATGCATGCAAGTCAGTTACTTAGAAGTTTTATACAGTAGTAGTAGTAGGTGAGGTAACACAAAGTAAATGCTACTTGTCAATATTTTGAAATATCTCTGTTTCATAATTAGTGAATTTAGATAATACTGGAATTACTAAATCATTTGCAACCATGTCCCATATGGCATTTAAAATATTTTAAGTAAGAGCACACTTAAAAAACTGACAGTAACAGCAAGGGTATTGGAGTCAACTCATATATACTTGTAGACTACACTCTTAGGACTATATTCAATTCATTAGTTGCCTAGCCTTACTTCAGAAGATATTCAGAGAGAAGATGGTGATCTGGCTTAGCACACTCCAAAACCTCAAGACTAGGCTGGAGAGATTTCTTCATCTTCTGTGTAGGAATTACTGCTTAGGTAAGGGATGAGAATGCATTTTATATATATGCACACTTGCATATATATGTATAAGTAATGCATATATAATATAGTTTGTTTATATTTTCTTCCTGCTAAGCAAATACTTCCATAAGAAGTCCTGAGTTCACAGGACGCTGGAGGATGGGCATATTTTAAGAGGTGGGAAGTAAATATATATATATATATATATTAGGGTGGAAATGTAGGTGAGAAGTGTTTGTTTAGGATAGTGCTATGTTAGAAACAATGGAGTATGGAGGAGGTTAAATGTTGCAGTATGACTCGCTATACTTAAAGATGTACATCACTGTTATTCTTGAGACTGCCATCTTAAATATAGTGTTCCTTGAAATTGTGCTAGGCCTCAGCAGAGGGGAGTATAAAGTTGCCAACTGCAATCACCCTCTGATTTTTTGCTGCCACTTCTGGCAGTAGCTTGGAGCACTGGTCTCTGTCCTGTTCTTAGTTTTCCTCTGATAATCATAGTTTAATAAGTAGTGTAACTACTACATAATTAAATAGCGTGACTGTCCATAGTAAATAGTAATCTCTTCCAACTTATAGAAAATAAGAATCATCTGGTCTTAAACAGCACGCATCCTTCAGTTGCTCCTTGTATTGTCTTACTGAGATGTCTGCTGCTGTTCTTTGGTATCAGACCCTCTCATAGATTTCTCTTGATTTGAGAAGTTAACGTTCCAGGACACTCTCCTTGTTGCAACCTCTTTACAGGTAGTTGAAGAGAGCAATGAGGTCTCCCCTCAGTCTCTGTCAGACTAAACAACCCCAGTTTCCTCAGCTGCTCTTCATGACTCTTGTTTTCTAGTCCCATCACCAGCTTCGTTGCTCTTCTCTGCACACACTCAAGCAACTCAATATCTTTCTCGTAGTGAGGCCTAGGATGTCTGCTGCCTGGGGACTATTTGCTGATTATTGACAAAGATGAAACAAAAAGAGGTCTACTACTTTTCCTGCAATGAACATAGCTCTTAGAGATGCTGACAGTGTAGGTTCCGTGTCTCCCTCCAATGGTTTTTCAAAGCCAAAAAGTGTGTGAATTTGGAAACCCTGCAAGAAGTGAAGATGGAGATTAATTCCCCTACCCATTGTTCAAGAGCAGAAGGCACTTTTACCAAAGTCAGAATATTTAGAATGAGTTATCCCTTTTATAATTGCACTGTAAGTGAAGCCTGAATTTTAACCCTTGATTTTTGTGTTTTGGTTGTTGTTTTTTTTTTGTAGGATTCACAATGCACTTAAGGGTATCCCAGATGATAGGGATGGACTGTTTGACACCATTCAGCGCTCTAAGAACCATTATCAGAAAAGAGCTTACCAGTGTATAAAGTGCATGGTAGCCCTCTTCAGCAACTGTCCTGTAGCCTACCAGATTCTTCAGGTAATAACTTTTTCTGTCTCTTCCTGCTTTTTCTCCAGTTCTGTGTAAAAATAAAATAAAATATAAAATAAATTCAATTCATTGACTTAATGAAATTTTGACTTTCAAGTGAAACTCATGCAGACTTTCTAATATCATAAGGTCAGTATTTTGAATTGAGAGCAGTTTGATTAAACTTGCATTCATGTGATGCAGCTGCAAACTGCTCAGATTTCATTTCAAATTGGAAGTTTCTTTGTGCAAAAAAGAATGTTTGAGGGAGTCTTATAAGCAGCATAGTGGTGGCCTGGTGATGTCGGTGGTCTGTTCTCTTGAGCTGATGTATAGGAAGAGAAATACATTTCTCTTCTGAAATAAAATAATTCTGAAGTATTAACTTTTCATCTGCAGAGCAATGGAGATTTGAAGAGAAAGTGGACCTGGGCAGTAGAATGGCTTGGAGATGAGCTTGAGCGTAGACCATACACTGGCAATCCCCAATACACCTATAATAATTGGTCTCCACCAATACAAAGCAATGAAACATCGAACGGCTACTTCCTAGAGAGATCACACAGTGCTAGAATGACTCTTGCAAAAGCTTGTGAACTCTGCCCAGAGGAGGTAAAGAACTAATTTGACATCTGTTAAAAACTTTGAGTAAAACATTTCTGTAAATAAGCAATCAATAAGGAGTTACACTTTTGTTGGCTTTACTTACATACTCCTGTGTTTTTTTCACTTCTTGTACTGTTTTTACGCAAATTTGTCCTGTAAAAATTAGCAATATAGAATTAAAATTGACCATTTAAAGTAGATTATGAATTATTAAAAAAAATCTAATTTTTTCCCAATAATATGTTAATAGTGGGAATTTTTATACAATTAAGCATTATATGTAATAAATACAGTTTCTATACAATACAACAGGACTTGACGCTCTTAAAGGTCTTTTCTAACCTAAATGATTCTGTGATTCTGTAAGTTATAAGTGATACTGGGGACAGGGGGCATGTCTTTTCTTTGAGCATGCCTGAAATGATCAATTGCACATTGGATTGGTTCTGGATAGAATAATCATAGTATGTTTTACCTAAGTAGATAAAATGTTTTTTCAAACTTTAGGAACCAGACGATCCTGATGCCCCAGATGAACATGAGTCTTCTCCACCTGAAGATGCCCCATTGTATCCCCATTCACCTGGTTCCCAGTATCAACAGGTAAAAGCTAGAGAGTTTGACCCTTTATTTAGAGTCCCAGGATAGCTTTTTTAGTTAGCATTCATGATAGCTCAAATTACAGGCATTTAGCCAGAAGCATGTTACTATGAAATATCACCCTTGGAGAAATAAAGATTCAGCTCCATTTTGCCAGGAATGGTTTCGTCACCAGTTTCACGTGAGAATTTTTGTGTTACCAGATCAGAGATTAATCATCCATAGAAACAGCAGGGGGACAGACATCATCCTAGGCTCATGCATACTAAATCTGATTCTGTCATATTTGTTCATGTTGATATTTTGTGAGTAGTTCTCTTTTTTTTCTTTAATTTAAAATCAAGTCCCAACACCTAATTTTCAGTTTGAGTAATTGGAAGGCTTTCATAAAAAATGGGTGTCTTTGTGATGTGTAACTTGATATGAACACTGACCTGCAAATCTCAAGTACATGCGAAATCTAAATCTGTTTTAGGCTAAGTGGCTGCTTTGTTAATCTACCAGTGGAAAGCCAAATCTGAAAGAAATCCTAACAAGATTTTTTTTTTTAATGGATTTGACTAAATTAGTAGATCCCCTCCTTAGATGCCATTTTTTCTTTGTTCCAATTAATTTTATATATTCTGAATCTGCTAATTTAATTTCCTCTCCTGCCCAAACCTATTTTCCCTCCATCTTGCTTTCCTTACTTGGTGTTCTCAGCAGAGCAGTTGGTAAGTCATGCAGATTTTCCCACTCCTTTCTGAGCTCCTGAGTTCAGACACATACTGTAACCTCACCATTATCTGTGTGATGTGTTCACTTTCTTGCAATAGACAGCATTTCTCACTAACACGCACAATCCTCATGTTCCTAATTTCTCCACAGTTGTTTAAACTCTGCAAAACAATAGGTAGATAAGATGTATTTTCATTTTCCAGCTGTGTGTAGACTGTTTTAAATTGGGACAGAGCATCTGGAGAAAACAGCTGGTCTAGATTTCATTCAGTTCTGTAACACTGAAGTTTGCCCTCTTAAAGATTGAAGTATGCTACACAGATACAGATACGGTTTTTCTATCGTCTTAGGAAAAACATTCACGCTAGTTGAATGTGTCAGTAAGATGTGCACAGGTTAATGCCCAGACCACATAAGCAGCCTCTTCTAGTCTCCTTTTTTTTCTGCTTTTGCTTTGCATGTAAATGTTTTTTACTCAAAGGCTGACATTACTATTTAATCCTTTTAACTTTACAAATTGAAAGTCTGTTTACGTTCTGTGTAAGTTAAAGGTAAGTGAGGGATGTGATTCAGAGGAATGAAGGAACTGATGTATGTCCATACAGATACTACTACAGAAGTTCAGTGTGCTCGATGATACTTTTCAGTAGTTTGAATGTAGAGGCGAAAACCAAGGAACTGGTTAGGAAACAGTCCACAGGTTTAATGTCTTTTTAAAATGTTTATGCTTTATTACAGAATAACCATGTGCATGGACAGCCATATACAGGCCCGGCAGCACATCATATGAACAACCCTCAGCGAACTGGCCAACGAGCACAAGAAAATTTTGAAGGCAGTGAAGAAGTTTCCCCGCCTCAGACAAAAGATTAGTGAAATGCACATAATCAATTAACTCGCTCCATCAAGACTGTGCACCCAGGCCTTACAGTCCAACCTTTCTCTGTGTCTGGCTAATATTTAAAACTAGAAAAACTATTCCTAATCAACATGGAGTGGAGAGTCTATTCACTGTCTTATCTGCAGAAAATTGCTGTCAATATATAACCCGCCTGCAGTGGAAAGTGTATAGTGTTTTGTAATAAATGGCCTGATGCTAATGTGTAAATGGCAAAGGTGTATATAGTATATTAATGTTTGACTGTTAATTCTTAAGCAAGAAACATTTTTTTTGTCTTGATGAGACTCACAGATCTACAAAAAAAAAATCTTGATATATCTGCTGCGCTCTGCAACCAGTGTTGCCTGCCTCATGGCAGTTGGATCAACTCCTTTACGAAAAAGCCTATCCATGTCAACCACAAAAATAGTTTCATGTTAATTCTTTGCCACTGGAGTCGATTTTACTATGAGCAACCGTAATGGCTGGTAACCTTTTAATTATTTGGTTGATGTGGAAAATTGGTGATGTAACATTGTTTCTAGATCTTTTTTCATTGCCTTTTTCATTCTGGTATTAGGTTAATCACTTTTGAAGCTATAGTTATGCTGTAACATTTAGCATGGCTTCACACCAAGTTAGTGTAGCCAATGAGGGGGAAAAAAAAGTGACAGCAGTTGTCCCAATGTGACAACTGTATCGCTCAGAACTTTTTCTTCTTACACCTAGACTATAAAATGGGGAGGGAAAACGTGACAAACAAGTGGTTTTCAGTTTCACATGTGTTCCTCACATCTCTGATGTTTGACAGTTCTGTCTCTGGGTGGGATAAAGAACACTTAGTTTTCAGTAATAGGAATTTAAAAGATTTAAAACAAATATGCAAAAATTTGCTATGCCAGGATGCCTGGAGCATAATAGACTGTATTTGGTGTGCTTGTTTTGTTTCTTTGGTAGAGCTTATTAGATAAACTTCTAACACTTTCCTTCTACTGCATCCCAGTGAAGTGGAAGTCAACAAAATCACACAGTACTTGTGAGTGCCACTGCACCAAGTTAACTTGCTGGTTTTCTGCTCGTTCACAGTTCTACTTGAAAGCAAGAATTGTCTTAGCTCTTTATCCATATACAGGAAATCTTAACATTAGAAGCAGGGTTTAATTATAAAAGAAACTACTGGTTAGTCAACTGCAATTCTGAGGTATCTCTATTCCAGAATAAACATTTGTTTAAAGACTTCAAGAAACGCATCAGTAAATACTGTATTTAAATGAAAATTGGTAACTTGAATGTGTGTAATTTTTTTGGAACCTGTCTAAAAACCAAATACCCCTGCAAAACAGATACAGCCCACCCTATACTATTTAAATATTTTGCTGTTTTATTTTATAGAAATTATTTTGCTGAATTCACAAATAGAATTTGATTTAAGAAGAATGTTTTGTCCTGTGGTGTGTGTGTTTGTTTTTTGTTTTTCTTTTTTTGGTGTTTTTTTTTGGTTGTTTTTGTTTTTTAATGGACTGCACAGAAAGATGAATTCTGTGCAGTGGCACTATGCTGAATTCTGGAACAACAGTCACATTGAGATTTCTGTGCACACAAAAAAAAAATTGGCCCTTAAGAATAAAAGTAATCAGGACAATTACACTGTAAAAGTTTCTTAATGTGATTTATCTTGTACTTTTTGTATGTTTTTATATATACATATATATATTTAATGAGCACAAGCTTGATGGTGTTTTTTACAAATGAGTTGATAGAAACAAAGCTGCTTATCAAATTAAAGATCTGTAGTTTTGAAACGAACAAAGGAAAATTCAGTTGCAAGTGCATTCTTATGCATTTAGTATAAGGAAGGGACACAGGTTTAAGAGTATGCTATGTAGCGATGATCACTTTTACGCTTCCATGTTTTCTCTAGTGCTCGAGTTAATTCAGATTTTTTCATAGTTTTTTAGTAATACTATTTTACCTGGACTCAGTAAATCTGGGGAAAGTTTTCCCATTTATGTTTGGGAACGCTTGTTGAAGGTTTTAACTCAAACAATTGCTAGCCTCAGTACACGAGTTGAAATAGTTCATATTTATTTGGACCAGTAATTGTTAAACAGGCTATCTCAGAGGTGATTATTATGTATTTTTTACTCTCTAGGTAAAATATGTAACGTGCTAGTTCAGCCTTGCCAAATGTGTTCACTTTTAATAGTGCAATGATTGTAGAGACATGTTAAAACCTGTGACATTTTAAGGCTGTGATTTTTTTCAGTCTTACACACCCCTGCCCCTGAATTGAGGGTGACTGCAGTGGCAATTATTTTTCAGGTGGAAAATTGAGAATATTGTGCATTTTTGTGACTTCGAAGACGGATAGTCTATGTTGTTTGTTGCAGCTGCTACTTTTAAACAGCTACAGTTAAAGGTGCAATGTTTCTTTCACTCTGCGCAGAATTTTAAATTGTATTTAACAAATATTGTACAAACAAAAAGTTTCATGTACATGTTAAACTGTCGCAGCATTTTGGCAGTGGTCATTTTCAGGCGATACACAGTACCTCGTTGTTGATGGCACACTTAAAAACAGTAGTCCTTAAAGTGCCTACGGATTTAATTCCCCCATCACTAATTTCAGTCCTGTTTTCTGTTTAGAACAATTATTAGGGAATCTTTGGTCTTCCATAAAAAAAAAAAAGAAGCCAATAAACGGTAGAGCAATTACTCATGTTCCTGGCAATGTAAAATGCATAGAAATTGAACATTTATAAGTGGTTTTATATGGTGGTTAATGTGTAGTTTGACCTAGGGGGAAATCTATAATCTTACTAAACAGAATCTCTCCCTCTGTACGTTTTGGATTGTGGTTTTGTAGTGATGAGGTTTTAACACTTCCTACTTTTAGTGTTTAAACAAAAACAGTACAGCCATATGCAAAAGGAACTTTGTTACTGCTTGTGTATCAGTAAAGGTACTAATCTTCAGTCACAAAATGGGTTGCCCACAACTCTGTTACCCCATTGACAAAAATGATATTGCCCAGGGTTCAGTGGAAGTTTGACACACACAACTTCATTTGGCGGTGCAAGCAGGAAAAGGTGCAGCTTGACTTGGATTTTTTTTTGGTTATTTTCCCTGCTAACTACCAGCTCTGAAAATTCAAGTCATCTCTTTGTAGAACCAGTATATCTTGCTGAAATTGAGCCAGAAAGAAATGAATTTCCACAATGCCATGTCATATTAATTTTCAGAGTAGAACTCTGGGACATGAGAAAATTGTCTTGAGGTAATTGTTATTACTATGCCTTGTCAGCCATTTTGTTGTGCCTAGCTTGTGTGTTTTAGCATGTATTTCATGAAAAAGCATTCAAGGTTCCAAAACTTTCTATATATTTCTTAAATTTTCCAGGAGAGAATTAGAAGAGCCATTCTGCCACAACTAAATGGGCAAAAATTGGCTGCTGTAGCAATTCACTTCATTCTTAGTTTCAATAAATTTTTGTCTACCTCCCGAGTCTTTTGCCAGAAATGAATAGATAACAGATAGATAATAATGAATCACAGGTGATAAACTGTCAAGGCAAAATGACTCATTGTGTTTGCTGGCATGTATTTCAGTTAATACCCATTGCAGTGAGGCTTTCAGTGGTGGTTTACGGTGAAACAAATGAAAGTTAAAGATAAGCTATACAAATTACAGAAAGAAGTGATAATAGGAAATTTGCAGAGTTAAGCATTTAAATATATTTAGTTAAACTTCTAATCCACACTTGCAAATCCACAATGAAAGCAAAGTCACTCCTGTGCTGAAAGATGCGTACCTTGTTTTTTGGGAGGCTGAGACCCTGGTACTGACCTCACATTTCTTTAGACAGTGTAGGAGTTTTTCTGTCACTCGTGGTCCTGCTCCAGCATGGTGTAACGCCTTGAGTCAGGACAGCAGTAATTTTGGCTCCCTGTCTTCTCACCTTCTGGGCTCTGCGTCTCATGCCATCGCTTTTCTCACAGCAATGAGGTCTTGGGAATAAAGTTTAAACTTGCCATCTATCTAGAGTGAAACCAAACATGTTTTCTGGGGGACAAGTAGTAAATATTTTGTAAATACTGCATGCTGCCAAATGGTACTGCAATAAACAAAGTAAGGTGAAAGAAATCCAGCTGTATCCTGCATGATTGCTGTTCCTCTTGCAAGTAATCCCTCAAGCGAGATGACAGCAAAAGCAGAGCTCTTGAAAGCTCAGTGCATTTTCTTTGACATGCTGGAATCGGGATGCTATTGCAGTAAAGATCGCTCTGCAGCAGCAGCACAAACAACCCGCCCTATATATGCCCTCGATACTGTTTGAGGGTGTTCATTATGCCCTCCTTACCTTGTTCTTTGGGGATCGTCATGTTAATGCGTTAATTTACACTGAGACCAGCCCTCTGTTGCAGATTAAAAGGTCCTGCTGTACTAGAAGGGCTTTAACCCGGTCTGAGCACTGTCACTTTTTACACTATGTATCTTCTTAAGGTTCGTACTATAAATGTCCTTTTATTTCTAAGATAAAAAGTGTTGTGGACTTAAAAGTTTAAAATGTCAAATAGCCTTTTTTATCCCTTTTTTTTTAAAACAATAGGAAGTGTTCAGTCCTACTCTCGTAGCGTCTGTTAGGGTCAGCTGTTCGGAGGGGTGTTGGCATAGATTCCAGCACTTAAATTCAGAGAGCCTTGTCCTGTAATCAGATTTTCCAGTGCAAGTTGGGGTGACTTTCGCATCTAAGGGTTTCAGTGGGATTTGTATGAGTCCTGTTATGTTGGCACCATAGAGTTGGTGTGCTGCAGGGATCAACCCACTTTATGTTGGTATGGGACAAAATCTTGATCCTTTATTTACATTTACTTGTAGACAAGCACAGAACTTGTTGCTGGAGGAGAAAAACACTCCCCTCAGTAAGGGCTAACTTTTTGTTAGATTTTAGATACCCAACTTTTTAGCCTTGGAATTCCTTAAAGCCGCTATTTGAGAATGAAACTGACCTGCAGGCTGTTTCGTTTGATTAATTTTATATAGCCTTAATTGCATCAGCACAACTCTAAAATGACAAGTGTCATTCTTAAATGGTTGAAATAATGTACAAATGTCTTCTAGTATTACTAATGAGGTAGCCGTGAATAATGAAAACAAGATTTAAAAAAAAATATATGAATTCATCCAAAATCTAACCATGGGTAAATATTCAGTGCAGGAAGATAAGATCGTTCACTCCTTATCTGTATACGATTTTTAATGTCTGATAATGTCATTTTTTATTAACTTACCACTTGCTATTCCAATAACTTTGTTTATGTAGCCCCCAGCTGTCACCTGCAGAGTTTGCAGCTTCCTGATGCGTGTGCAGTTACACCCCCCTTTAGTCCTCATCGGAGCAAAATCTTCCAATGTCTGTCCCCCCCCCCCAGCCCCATATAAGCCAATTCTTCAAACCTCATTTCTGTTTTCTTCGTTACGATGTGCTGTTTGTTTTTATAAAAACACCAAGACCGAATGAGTGCTTTACAGGTGTGGTTTCACCCGAGCCATTAAGAGCAGTTAGGGTCCTCTTCTGTAACGATACCTCTGTGGATGCAGCTTTTAAAGGTGTTGGCCTTTTTTGTAGCTTTATTCATTAAAGTGCTGCTCAGTTCTCATCCATCGCTTCCAAATTCCTGTCCATAATTTCTTACAGCTCTTTCTTAACAAGTTTCTCATTCTGGGTTTCCAGGGTCACTTCCCAGTTAATATTTTTCTATTTTCTTAGAATCAAATCCCATTCCTCACTGTGTCGATTTCTACCACCATCTACTAATAGTTGCTACAGAAGAACAACGTTCACCAGGCGGCTACCTGGCTCCCCGAATCGGAGCCTCTTGCAGTGCAGTAGCAGTCTGAGAGCCAGGTGGGCTTTGTCATCTCTTAAATCTCTTCAAAACTTATCTGGGATATAATAGTTTCATGCTACTGGTGGTCATCTTGAATTCAAATAGCTCGTAGCTTACTGTTGTTGGGGTTTTTTGTTTGTTTTGTTCTGCTTCATTTTCTGTCTTGAACAGTTGGTTTCTACGGGTGGATAGAAATGTTAGGTAGGTCTAGCTAGAATCTGTAAAAAGAAGGCTGATTGAAAACTTGGACACTTCTTAGTATGCTTGACTGTATTTAAATATGTGGTAAGTGCTTTAGAGTCCTCTGAGTCTTCTGGAAGTAAATTCAAAAGCTGAGAAACATCAGGACCAAGTCCTCAGAACGAGACAGAGTTTATGACTATCATATTGCATCTAACCTTCCTGCCGAGTGACTGAGAGCAGGTGGAAGAGCAGAAACACAATCTTCTCACGGGAGGGAGGGCGGTCATGCTATTTCGAATCCCTCGGGAACTGGAAGTGCTGGGTGTGCTTTGCCTGGTCCCACTCCGCTGGAAGCAGCAGAGGCTGAGCCCTCCTGGCGCAGACTCCTGTGAGCCACGGGATTCACCAGGCTGTAAAATTAGTTTCTAGGTCCTTTACCCACAAGAAGATGGTAAGTAGCATATAAGGCCTTTTCTATTTTCTATTACTTACTCTGAGACAACTTGAATCCTTTGAGTAAATAAAGACCAGTAGTAGTGGACTGAGCGAGAGTCTCCACGAGCTTTTTCTATTAATACTTTCTACCTCTTGACATTTATCGCAAAGCCGCTACAGGCTGATAACGCTGCTGTAAGGGGCTCGAACAGCACGGCAGCAGGTCCTTCAGTGTCAGGCCAGTACAGGCACAGAAATACCCGGTCAGGCGGGGGGCAGTGCCTGCCTCCTGCTAGCGAGGTTGTCTGAAACCAGTTGAAGCACAGTTCCAGGAGCGGGGAGGTACGTACGTGTTGAAACGAAGGAATTTGCATCTTCCCAGTGGCACCACGGGGACTCGTGAACACTTCCACCCAGTCTGTCGTGCTACCTCCCTACCCATCTGAAGTAGCGCAAGGTCCTTTGCAACCAATAGTGTTTAAACAGTGCAATTACAGGGAGGTGTACCGGTTTCTAGCTATTTTGATGTGTTGAGTGGCTAGAAAGGGAGGGTGTTCCTAAGGCAAGCGGCCGCTATTCCGCGCATTGGCCTGAGTGCTTGTTTAGAAAGACCTGTTACTAACTGCTACCTTGGTTGTGTGTAAGTCCGAAATACCGAAAGAGAACTGTGTAACCCTTCCGCTTCCAGTCTGTGAGGAGCCTGGCACCGGCTTTCTGAACACTTCTGCAATCTGAACCAAAAAACTGCTATTGGAATGTAGACTTACTGTAGAGCTGTGGAAGAAAACTTCAATCGTGTCTCTTCTCTCGGTCTTCAGAGCAGTCAAAATTATTTTAATGTAGGTTTTAGATTATGTATATAAATCTGATTGAAGTACCAACAGCAAAGCGTAAATAAAATGTGGACTTAAGAATGGGCTAGATGAGAAGTTTTGTGTTGAATTTATTGAAATACAATATGATGAAGCTGGTGGTGGAAGAGACTCGCTGTGATGAAGACAGGGAAATAAAGTTTGGGTCCCCTCAACTCAGCAGAGGAGCCAGGCTCTCTGTTGCCTTTAAATCTATCGTGGCATCAAAAGACTTGACGTGGTCGCTGTAGTCACCGGAGGATTTTGCTGCATGAAAACACTCCTGGGTGTTACCAGGTCTTCACGGCTGCTGAGGAGCTGAGGTAGGCGGCTGGGGAGCTGGCGTGGTCGGTGTGCTGTCGGTGTGCTCCCTGACCTGCCGCAGGGGCTATCGCAAAAAATGAGCTTGCGGTGGGTGTCATGGAGAGCTGATGGAAACCTCTGCTCTGCTCTGTTTGCTAGTGGCACTCACTTCAAAGACGTATGACCGAAAATACAAGCCAATGGCAAATGGTTGAGAATTTGTAGTATTAATATTAAATTAAAAAATATATATATACACATATATACCACATCTGTGGAAGCAGGTAAACCACCCAAGTTTATCACAGCTCTCCATTCCTTTGATGCGACCCACTGCAGTGGGCGTGCATGTGAACTCCCTGCGCATTGGCATGGCAGTAGAAAGAAGAATTCAAGAGTTTTGCATGGATCCCAACAGATCATTACCACGGGGGGGTTGTTCTCAGCTGGGAGAAGAAAGCTTTTGATGCAGACAGCACAAAAAGTGGTGACTCCTATAAATGTTTTCTGTTCTCATATTTCTCTCTGAGAATTCATTAACGCCACAGGACAAAAAAAGCCAATTTTTAATTTGACCTATATAGAAACTGTAAAATATATAATGGTTTATTGATCACCTAGCTCCCTGAAACCTTCCAAAATTTGGGCTCCTGTGGTTTTTACATTAGCTGAAAATACAGCCCAAAGCATTTCTCTTGTTTTTGATACTTGCTTACCTAGTAATTTTAACACCACAAAGTCAGCATTATACTTTCTGTTGCTGAAGTTTGTTTCACGCTGTTCTTTTCCCAGAACTCTCTGGATGGGGTTTTTCTGACCTTTTTCTACCTTGCACAGTTTTCTCGCATCTCCTTGGTATTCCCTCCTTCCCCATCGCTGGTGTGCTGTGGATCCTCCAGAAACGCACCGACCCCTGGGGTTTATCGAAGGCAGGCGGTTAATTCGCAGGCATCCTGGTGGCACGGGGAGGTGGTGGCGTAGAAAGCCCTGGAGGTCTGAGCCTGCCGTGTGTGTCTCAGCACAATTTGGAGCTGTGTGCTGTCTGCCGAGGTGCTGGTGAAGTGGTGCTTCAGAGAGGGGTCATAACATTAACGAGGTGTTGCATCATGGCGAAAGAGTTCGTGGTACTTGTTGATGCTTAGGGCTTAGTGTTTCACTGTATAGCCTCAGAAAAATATAGAGACAACGCTGTTTGGTCTTTCAGGAGATGGAAAGGAGAAGCACCTTGAAACAAAGATTGTTAGTGCTTCACTGCTATGGTTTTTGTTTTGTTTTGGTTGGTTGTTTTGCAAAGCTGTATACTGGAAATAACCATTGAAATTCTTGCAAGAATACTTGAAATCTTTTAACAGTGTTTACTTCAATTCAGGACTTCTTCCAAAATAAGATGTCTTTGTAGCCCTGTCGATCATTACTGGAGGTTACCTTCCTTTTTCCCCCACCCCCTTTTATTTTTTTTTTTCATTTTAATAATCAGGGCTGTAGTTTTTGATGTTTGACTATATGTATAGTAGTTCATGTCCTCTGTGCTGCGTTAGGGCTGGGAATTGAGACATTCATCCACAAAGTATCCTGGATATAAGCTAAATGAGCTGATCAGACGTGTAATCTGTCACACTGATAGTAACGGCTGGTTTGAGCAAGAGGCTGCTGAATATGATGTACATTTAAAATATAATTACTAGGTGTGAATATAAAAGCATATGGTGAGTCATGGGGATTGGAGAAGCACAAGAAAATGCAAGGGTGCTGTGTGTTTTCTATTGAACAAGGTTCGTGTTTGTTTTGCTAATTTACATTCCAAAGTGTTTTTGTATTAAAGCTTCTTCAATAAAGCCAGGAGCAAAGACGTCGTCCCTTTCGCCACCAGGCTAGCGCTTCTCTCTCCTACTGCCCGTGGCCAGGAACTTCTCAGCGCAGAGGGGGCTTTGGAGCTGGGGCGGAGGGATCACCCTGCTGGTGGCCAGCCAGCACACGGAGAGGAAGGAGGGTAGATGGGGTTGCATGAGGCTTCACTGTGTCCCTGCCTGTGGCAGGGGGTTGGAACTAGATGATCTTTAAGGGCCCTTCCAACCCCAACCGTTCTCTGATTCACTTCTTCTATTAGCATCTTCAGCTTTGGCAGCACTGGATCTGGGTGGCACCTGTGTGCCATGCATGAGGGAGCTAATACCAAACAAGGCTGGAAATTGGGGTCAGAGTCCCACTCAGTGCTGCTATGTTTACACTTTGTTGTTGTTGTTTGAAAGCAACGAGCCTACACTGAGGATCTTTCCAGCCATGGTGGTTGAACGGAGGAGCTCTTCTGTGCAGTGATGCCTTAACTGCAGATTTCTGCAGCATGCATCCAGGAGGAGACCCTACCCCGCTCAGCTGCACCTCCTGCCTGCCACCGGTTCCCCCTCTGCTCTGCCCTTGTGAGGCCCCACTTGGAGTGCTGCGTCCAGTTCTGGGGCCCCCAGCACAAGAAAGGTGTGGGGCTGCTAGAGCGGGTCCAGAGGAGGGCTACAGAGGTGATCAGAGGGCTGGAGCACCTCTCCTGTGATAAAAGGCTGAGGGAGCTGGGGCTGTTCAGCCTGGAGAAGGGAAGGTTCTGGGGAGACCTTACGGTGGCCTTCCTGTACCTAAAGGGGGCTTATAAAAAAGATGGAGAGCAACTTCTTGCTCAGGCAGACAATGATAGGACAAGGCCGGGGGGGGGGGGGGGGGGGGGGGGGGAGGTGGCTTTAAACTAAAAGAGGGGAGATTTTAGACTAGACATTAGGAGGAAATTCTTCACTCAGAGGGTGGTGAGGCCCTGGCACAGGCTGCCCAGAGAAGCTGTGGGTGCCCCATCCCTGGAGGTGCTCAAGGCCAGGCTGGGTGGGGCTTTGGGCAGCCGGGTCTGGTGGGAGGTAAATTACACATTACCGGACCGAAAATCTCTGGAGTGATTTCCCCTCTGAAAGAATTAAGTTCTGAGATTGTGCTTTCATATTTTGTCCTGTCGCATCTCCGGCAGCCTGCATGTAGGTACCTACTGCATCCCTAAAAGGCCGCTCTGTTTGTGCCTCTCCATTGTGTGCCAAGGGGCTTGGCCCAAAGCCCTTGGGGCTGAGGGCTCCCGGTTGACTCTGTGACCTCTGCGCTATCTTCAGCATCCCTGTGGCACGCTACTGCTGATGGGGGGCTTCCTGCAGCCTGGCACTTGTGGCTGTGATAAACTCTGCCCTGTGTGCACGTGCACACGGGCTTCCCACAGGTTTTTTTTACAAGCACGTCACATAAAATTTCACCTCTGATTTTTATCTGCTCTTCTAGTTCAGTTTGGGGATTCCTGTCCTGTGTTTTTGAAATATGTGTTGCCCCAAGAACCGCTTTATTACTTGTTTAAGTGCATGCACTCCCTGCTTAGCACGATTAACAAAGTTTTGAAACAGCTTCCTGAGGACTTTTCACAACCCCGGCTTTTGTTTCCAGGCAGGCGTCTCGCCAAAGCAGTTGGAATGCAAAGCAGTTTGTGCGTACTGAAGCCCATAAGATGCAAACAGTAAAGAAGTTTGCTGCACGTTGGAGGCTTATAAATACTATTGAAGTCCAATTTTGTTATGTGCGGCCAGAGCAATTGCTCCTGTTTGGAGCGAGAATGGACTCGATCCAAGGGTGTGGCTGGAAGCTGTGGCTGCTGAGGGGCCCCTAGGTGCACGTAAGGCGGTTGGTGCTGGCAGGTCGTTGCACCGACAGCCTTAACGGCCTGCTCTCTCACAAGCTAACTCCTGATGCATTTGAAGCACCGTGACCTCTCAGCTTGGCTCTTGCCCAGTCGGTCATTTGACCGCTAAATACTGTAACTGCTTTTCTTCCGATTTTGTTTGGGAGATTGTGTCTTGAATTTAGCTCCGTGTCAGAACGCAGACATAAGCAAGGGCTTCTGACCTCATGGTAGAAACATGAAGCAATCAGCTTTCACAAACCGTGACGTTAGTTGGATTATAAAAATAAACAATTATCAGTTTGCTTTCTCAATTTTCCCAAATGTGCTCTAGTGTCATTCTTCAAGGTGTGAGGTTGTGCCTTTTTTTAAACTCACCTTATACTCTCAAGTCATGTGGCCAGGTATTGGTGGTGGATATTAAAAATATTTCTCTTCTTGCCTTCTATTGGATGTCCGTCAACGTAAGCCCATACTCGCATATCGAGGTCTGGCTCTGGCATTTCAGGATCACTGGAATTACAGGTGAAGTGCCCTGAACCTCTGGGGGAAAGAACATTTTGCTCTGAGGAGCAAATGTGTTTGGATTCCCTCTATCGTGGGTCTTTCAAAGGATCACCACCTCATTTTGGGAACGTCTAGCCCTCGGAGGAATCCCTGTCCGTTCTGGTAGCACCTCCAGCCACCCCGGAGCTGATACAGCACAGGGAAAGATGTGACTGGAGGAAGCCTGCAAGTGAGTCAGTGTCAGGTAACCTGGATGCGATGCCAACGTAGCAGGCAGGCAGGGAACACACACCCCTGAATGTTGCTTTCCTTTGCTGCAGTAGCTTTGTAGGGATTTCTTGAAGAGCCTGTAGTGTTTTGTCAGGCATAAGCAACCAGGACAAGGAGGGCAGCATTAACAGTGCAGGCCTCAGAGGCATCCAGGCACACGAGCACCTACAGAAAGCACCCTTCCAGCCTGCAGAACCAGCTTACAGACTGAAAGCGACGGCTGAAAGAATACGTGGCCTGTTTTTTGTGCACACGTCTGTATAGAGGTGGTAGTGTAGAGAAAGCTACCTTGCCTCTGCTCGCACCTTGCCCTGTTGCACGTTACCCCTCTTTTAGCAGCACTTTAACAACAGATAACTTGGACTTCACACAAGCCGTGTTTTAAAAATTTATTCTTTGAACTCCACAGTGGGTCTTTAGTTCTCCTTTTCCTGCACAGTCTTTGTTCCACGCAGCCTACCCGTACGGCGGGCAGCAATGAGACCAACTTTGCGCCCGGCAGGAGCATCTCTCCTGATGGTTGAAGGCTTGCCAATGTGCTGATGGTTACCACCACCAAAGGGATGCTCTACAGGCTGTGGAAAGAGAAATTGAGCCATGAATATAACAAACAACGAAAGTGACATTCAGCAGCAATAAACCAAACAAGAAATTTAACTGCTTGTTTTGATACAATGCAGAAGCTATCGAGTGCTGGTAACTACCCTAATTACAAGTGCAATCACAGGACGGGCAGTGAGGCTTTCTTTCTAGATGTATGCCCAACTCCTCCCCACACCAAACAAATCCTTCCTAAGCAGTAAGAAGTTGAAGTGAAAACTGATTGGAAGTCGACTTACGTTCATGGCCACACCACGGACACGCGGCCAGCAGTTCCTCTTTGCCTTGTACTTATGGTAGGCACGGCCAGCCTTTAGGATCGGCTTGTCAATACGACCTCCACCAGCAACGATTCCTGAAATACACCACAGAAATGGTAACATGCGAATACAACAAGCAGGATGTGGTAGAAAACGCTTAAGAACAACTCTAAATTCCTAGTAATATTCAGTTCTAAGAATAAGCTTCAGAAGACCAGCCTCAAATAATCCCAACTGTATTTTCAAATGAATGTTTTCCAGCCAACCCAGACAAAATCAATATGTAACAGCAGCTGCACGTTAAGTGATCTCCAATCTTTAATTACCACGTTTCCATCCATACACGCAGCACTGAGTTTAACACTTTTTCTGAAGCATTTCCAGCTTTATTGCTCTAATTTCTTGGGTCACAATAACCACAGCTTTTCAACTAAAGAAAGCGTGAACTGGAAGAGCTCAGTGGGCTTGCAAGTCCTTTGAGGTTTAATAGCCTGTTATTTCAGCGTTTATTTAGTCAATTTTATTAGAGTAACAGACCACAGACGATGCATTTTGATGTCTCCTATGTGGAGTCAGGGACGCTGCTAGCTTCTGTCTCACCAGTACAGAATCTAATGGTTTTCTCACCTTGTACCTGCCCAGGACTACATCGGGTGTCATCTGCTGACCAAGTTCAGCAGCCATCTCTCAGCTGCCTGTCAAGTGCAGAACAAACCTCTTAAACCTCTGCTTCCTAACAGCGGTACTTCTGTTCGCTGTCAGGCTTTGCAGAGCGTTTCACCAGACTGACGGCACCGACAGCAGCTTCAGCACACTCAGCACTACCCCTGCAGGCTGTCAGCGCATCAAGATCAGGAAGCCACCAACGCCATTTTCTGCCTAACTTCTTCCCAGAGAACTGCAGGTTTCACAGGCTGAGAAGCTCCGTTATAGCTTAATGGCAATCAGCATCTACTTCTCTGCTCTCTTACTAGCTCAAAGAATCCCCCAATTTCAGAAGTTCCCATTAGCAGAAGTAATGCAGTCATGGCGCACACGTTAGGCACCTGTGCTCAGACCAGATCTGTGCATAACCCTGGGTCCAGTCACATACACCTCTAAATTCTGCTGTTCTGCAGCTAGTGTAGGGAAGGTGGCCCCATCTGACAGCTTGCTTGGCAGTACGTAAGCTCAGGGAAAAGACAAGTTCCTAGTTGTCACTGCTTACCAACAACAGCTCTGTTTGCAGAAGAAATCACCTTCTTGGAGCCGGAGGGCAGCTTCACTCTGGTTTTCTTCGTTTCGGGGTTGTGAGAGATAACGGTAGCGTAGTTGCCGGAAGCGCGGGCCAGCTTTCCACGGTCGCCGGGCTTCTCCTCGAGGCAGCAGACGATGGTGCCCTCGGGCATGGTGCCGACGGGCAGAACATTGCCGATGTTCAGCTGAGCTGCAAGGAGAAACCACAGAGCAGCGACAGCTTCACTCGGGCTGCCAGGCAGCACTCAGACTACAGCGCTATTTAACGTGGGGCCCTGCGCCACGAACCACCACAGCAACAGGCAGCGGCACTTCCCGTTATCTGAGTTAAAACCCACGTTTCAACATTCAGCGTAACCCAAAGGCAGGCAGAACGTGCCCGTAAGCACCATAACAATCCGAACACTTGACAGAACTGCCAGTAATAAGGAAAAAAACTACGTGAGGAGACTTCAATCTCCACGAGTGAAATGTTTGGTTAAAGCAACTGGCATCTATTGCTTTGTAAAGGCTCACAACTGCACTTAAGCATCCTGAATTTTCTGTGTTCACTTGACACCTGCTTCATGCTTCTTGAAACCTCTCAGGCAAGGCGATTTCAGCCTTAACTCACCCTTCTTGCCGCAGTAAACGAACTGCCCGGTGTGAATCCCCTCAGCAGCGATGAACAGCTCGGTTCTCTTCTTAAACCTGTACGGGTCACGGAATGCAATCTTGGCAAGGGGAGCACCTCGGCCAGGATCATGAATGATGTCCTGTTGGAACAGACACCTGCTTTAGGGCAGCTCACAGCATTTGCCACGGGTTCTGCAGAAACCAAAGCGTTACAAAAACTGAAGATGATCGCTATTAAGGTAATTCTCACGAGGAGACCCCTTTCTCAGAGGAGCCTTGATTTCTCCTGGGGTGAGTAAGTTGAAAACAAATTCACATTCATAAGAACGCCCCCTCGAGTATCCGCGGCGCAGAATAATGACTCCGGCCAGGTGTGCTGCTTCAAAGTGACCAGATCCGAACTGGTTTGTTCCTGACGTTCTGCAGGTATCAGGCCTATCCACAGGATGTTACCGAACTGCCCAACATCACTATGAACTGCCCAAACGCTAGCATTTGTCAGCGGAGACAGAGCTAGACAAACACAGTGATTTCTCTAAGTCTTTTTTAGCACAGAAGTGTTTCTGAACTGCTGATATTAAGTATACTAAATTATCTAAGCCCCCAAATGAGGAAGCAGAGACTTATTGCTGCTTCTTTGCTCTGAGAAGTGTCAAGTCTGTCCATCTAGAACAAATCTTTGTACATTCAGATTCCATCACACAACCATGCACAGGCTACAGAGAAGTGATGAAACCCCTCAGACGTGTAGATTATCTTGGAAAGCCTCAGTTTCCATTAGTGTCAATTAACATGTTTCCTGCTTTTTTCAGTCCTGCTGGGCAAAACCTTCACGTGTTTTAAGTTTAAATCAAAGCTACCTACCTACTTCTTTCATCAAACTCAATTACTTTAAGTGTAAAATCCACCCTTCCTGCACTCCGAAGATGACTGTGCTCTGAAAAGATGACGAAATGGCGAGGTTTTGGGGCATCTAGCTAGGTACCCAGTGCCACTGCTTGGGGCCTCAGTCACTGACAACTGAAAAACAGCTACAGCACGCTGCTTGAAACACTGGGTCACTGCCCAAGTGGAAGTACCGCTTTGCTTCAATTGGTTGTGCTTATAATTGCTTTTTTTTATTTTTTTACGATGCAACCTGCTATCAGGGCAACTCCCCTCTCATGCTTCACGCATTCCACAGAAGTCTTTAGGTGACACAGAAGCATGCTTATATTCCTACATTAGCAAAGCTCTAACAGAAAACCGTGCTGCTGCCTACATGCTATCCACTTTCCTATTGATACGCAGCCATAGATTTGTAGTTTCATGTTTCAAGGAACAGATTTAATGAAGCACCAGAAAGCTATACAACAAGGAACCCGCTTTAAGCACAACCTACAGAACCGCAGATCCCTTACAGTGAGGTTTGGGGGGGCCGCAGGCCACCCAACGCCGCTGCCCGCAGGCCCCTTTAGCCGCGCACCGCCTCCCCGCGGGCAGCCCTCCCCCGGCCGTACCTTGACGATGCCCTTGATGTAGCCGTGCCTCTCGGCGAAGTCGACGGCGCGGAGCTTGGCCGGGCCCTTCCTGTGCTTGACGTGGGCGCGGAACACGGACCCGGCGCCCTTCCTCTGGCCTCGGATGACGCGGCCCATGGCGCCCTGCGGGCAGAGGCGGCGGGACGGTGCCGGCCGTTAGCGCCTGGCAGGACAGGGCAGCGCCCCTCCCTCCCCCCCCACATCCCCCCTCGGCCCTCCCGGCGCCATTAACGCCCGGCTAGGCCGCAGCGCGGCCCGCGGCCATCCGCGGCGCAGCCCGGCCCGCCCGCGCGGGGAGATGGATGGGGCAGGGCCCGGGCAGTGCCGGGGCGGGCGGCCGAGGGCCCGATGGCGCCGGACGGGGCCGGACGGCGATGGATGGCGGCGGATGATGGCGGCCGCGCTCCTACCTGCGCTGCGGCCTCGCTGGGAAAGGAGGAGGCGCTGACGTCACCGCGGCGCCAAGGCCCTTCCGGCGCGCGGCTGTGACGTCACTGCCTGGCAACCGGGCGGTCCCGGCTGCGGCTGGGGGGGGAGGGGGGAGGGGCCAAGAGTCATCGCTGCTGAACCTGCTGCGTGCAGGAGGGGGCTGGTGGCTGATTTTTATTTTTTTTATTTTATTTTATTTTATTTTATTTTATTTTATTTTATTTTATTTTATTTTATTTTATTTTATTTTATTTTATTTTATTTTATTTTATTTTATTTTATTTTATTTTATTTTTATTTATTATTATTTATTTATTTATTCTTTTTTAAGGTTTCTGTACTGTGCTGTTCACGCTAGGAAGTGACTTAAAATAAAAACCCTCCAGCCACTTCACGCTGCCTGTGTCAGATTTTTACCAATACTAGTTAGGGCGTAATTGGGAGATAGCGCAAAGCAGAGGCGACTGTCTTAGTGCTCCTCACCTGTTTGTGCCATGCCCTGAAAGGTGCGATGGAAAGTGCCTTAACTCCTTTAACACCCCATTAGGTCTTCAGCATCACAAGCCCTTCTCCTTCCCAAAAACATCGCCACTGCTGACCCAATTCACCTTTTCACTACAGATGCTCTATTTTACTGCTATTTTGCATGAGATTGGGTCATGGCAAATCTGCAGTGTAGGCTCACATAAGCAATCACTTTAAACTGAACCTAAGCATCCAATTTCTTGACAGCGAAGCTTTCCCACATCAGTATCGTCAGGACAAACGTGAGTTACACCCCCAGTTACAGGCAGGATGTCCACATACTGAGGGCTCCAACTCAAGATCGCTGTCAGATTTAACCGCGGTGGCTGAAGACAGCACAGCCCGTTGTCTGCCTGCTGTCTGCGGGAGGTTGCCATTCCCCCAGCACACAGCCAGCGTGCCAGCTGCTCAGCCGAAGCCCCGTTTGACAGATTACAGCTTGACATACTACCACAAACTGCTGCTGATTTTGGTTTACATTGACGCACAGAGTGTGACTAACTTGAGATTTTGATTTACGGTTCCTGTTGGCCTTAGATGTGGGGGCAGTAGTGTTGTTAGCTTTTGCTACTAAATCTGACAGGAGTCCAAGCCTTAAGGAACTACCTGAATTTCCAAATAATACCCATAAATCCAGCAGATTGCATTGGTCACTCCCCTTTCACATTCTGTGTAGCAAATTAATTAAGGACTTAGTAATCAATTACACAAGAAGAGACATGGTTGTGTAATGATTTAGTACACTCATTAATTTTATTATCCTGCACCAACTATACCCTGTATTCATTTTATTATTATTTAATTCATGGTGCAGTCTTGCACTGCTATCACCAGGAAGTTGCAATCTTTCAATTATATCACGGGCTTGGTCAGACATATAGCAGCTAAGGCAGTGCTGCAACATGGACAGTGAGTCCGAAACCAGAACAGTCCCTTGTTTCTCCCCACCACCTTTTTGAATACTCTGAATATTTTTAGAGATGCCCATACCACAACGGTGTGAAGAGTTCTGGGCTCACCATCTCAAGGGATGCAGTTTTAGCCCTTCCTCCTGGTAATGCTGAACTGTTACTACTCGTGTGTATCACTGCAACTCCTCAGGCTGTGTTGCCACGTGTTTTTTTTCTGGGTCGGAGCATGCTGCATGCCCAGGGTTGCAGTTCCACTATCGCTCAAAACAGCTCTTAGTGTTTTTTTGTCGGAGAAAACCAGGAGGCGGCTGGGAACGGTACGCATCTGGACCTCACCTCTGCATGGGCTCACGTTTTCCTTAGGGTGCATAGCTGGATGCAAAACTGAAAGCCTCCCCCATTTTCTAGCCTCAACAGAGTTTGGGCATCCCAGGGAGGAAATGTAAATAGACGTCAGAACTGCATCAGTGACAGTGTAATTTTGTAATTGATTTCTCCTGCTGTAAGAGACATCTTTGACCAAACACTGATTATCAAGGAGTGAGAGGATTATATTACCTGACCCAGCCAAGTATGGACTGAATTCACAGTAAAGTTAAATATTTTGTTTAACTTGCATTAACTTCAAATACGGACAGATCTGAAGAAATGCAAGGAAGTAGTTTACACCTATTTGCGATCAAAAACACTGTCCAAACAGGGTTTGTCTCAACAAGGTCACTATGTGTGATACTGTTTGAATCTTGGTGCTGAAGGAAAAGAAACCCTGGACACTACCAATGATTACTGTGCTGCTCAAGTGACAAGGAGGCAGTGGAGGTGCTGTGTTTTGAAATGAGGCTGTTTCCCTCCTCACAAAACCCTGTTCCCTGGGCCGATGTTGTCTCCCCATAACCCATCCTTTGGAGATTTTGCTGCACGAGGAGGATGTGGCAGTGGCAGAGGCACAGCGCGACAAGCCCACACCAGACAGCACAGCGTGAGACGTGGGGCTTCTCAAAGCATGGAGAAACATCACCTACCCGTGTGGGTGCCACCTGGCTTTGTCCACCAGCAGTGCTGCTGTGCCGTCACCATTCCCTGCTGCAGCCTCGAGGCCTGAGGTTTTGGGCTTTGGGACGTCAGCTCTGGCGCATTGGCTAAAGATGTTACTGCCTTTACTGTCTGCCCTGCCTCTCTGCCAGGAGTTACAGCTGTGTGGCAAGAGGAGCAGAGGCCGGGCCAGCATGCTGGATTTCCCTGGAGAAGGCCTCTTTTTCCACCAGAGTTCTCTGTTGGAATTTGAGGAACTTGCTCGTTTCCCTGAGAGCTCTCAGAGGCCTGGCAGCAAGCAGAAAGCTGTCCACATAACTCGGGCACGTCCAGCACATCTGCACAGATCAACTCGGCTATGCAAAGGCCAGAGGTCCAAGGCTTTCCAGAAGCCTTGGCCTCTGTGTGCATGCATCATTCCTCCTAGACACGCGTATGGGAAGCTGGATCGAATCTGACAGCACTAGGCAAAATAGGCTACATGTCCATACCACAGCTGCTGTGCATCACAGCCTGATATTTTGGCAGCAACTTCCTTCTTTGGCTGCTTACGCTACAACATCAAGTTGAGGTGGCTGAGGCACGGCCCCCCCATCCTTGCTACCAGGGCAGCAGAGGTGAAGCACACACGTCAGGGAAGGCCAGGTCGTCTGTCACCACAGCTGCTTCCCCTGGCCTGTGTCTGTCAGAGCCCCTCCTCATGCATCTCCCTGTGGTTGGCCAATTTGTCAGTATAACGTAAAATGGAAAAAAAAAAAAATACGGGCTCCATTGTGGAAGGTTTTTGGCAGAGTCATGGGTATGCTGCTGCAAATTCAGCACACCGCTTGCATGGTGGGAACAAGTCAAGGGTGTGCTGTCTTAATTAATCCTTTCGTGACACTCACTGGCTAATTTGCTAAAGGTTAATCTCACTGTAAATAGCAAAAGGGGCGGTGTTCTGTTTGTTACAGATGACAACAAGAGAAATTTTGATGAGACTGCTGTTTGGAGAGGGGGAAGAGGAAGCAAGGGTTCTGCAGGACCCCACCTGGAAAAGGGAACTGAGAAGAAGGGAAGCCCCTAACTCTATCCACGCATCTCTCTCAAGTGAAAGGCAAGAACATAAAGCATAGCCGTAAGACTCTTAGGAGCATTTCCTCTTTGGGAGTGGAATGCCACGATGAAAATAATCCTGGTTTCCTTCAGGTGGGCACATTCCTCTGTTTATGGTCTGGCTGACCTCTGCAGGGCTTTGCATGAGATTAGGAACCGACACGCAGAGTCCAGCCAGGCTGCGGCGTCACAGTTCCAGTCTGCAAAAATAACATGCGTGCTAATCTTGGCGAGCACGCTCAGGGCAATCCTGTTACTGCCAGCTGCTGCTCCCGGAGCAGGACACAATGGGTGCAAGCCACCTGCTGCCACTGAGGCAAAGGGAGGACCACTGACAGAAAGGTGGAAGTGACTGCAGACAGTTAACGGGGCACCTCCTCACTTCCTGCTGCATAGCCTGAAAAACTTCCCTGCCCTGGGCCGGCAGTATCCTGCATCGAACAGCGAAGGCGTTCTGTGTGAGGATCCCCTCCCAGTAGCCTTCCACACCACTCGTAGTGACCCTGTGAGGTATGGGTCACTTGGCTGTATTCAACTCTTCTGGCTTTTCAGAGACAAAAATGCCTCTGGAGAGACACCACAGGCCTCCATTCCAGTGACTGCTCCCAAAACAAATACCTTTGCTCTTTCCAGAGGAACTTCTCCTGAAAGGACCGGCTTCTGTTTGCTGTCTTGTAATAAATATTTCTCCTCAGCTGTACCCGGCTCCCTTCTCCCCAGCCTGCCTCATTCCTCAACCCTGGAGAGAGCTCCAAGAAAATTACTTGAGCTTTTCCTTCTGCGCTTACACGAAGCAGATGAGGTCTCTGGCCTCACGGCAACCACTTAATCATAATTAAATTGTAGATCCTCTATAAACCTCCTCTGTAGAAATACCACTGGGTGACCTGGAAGGCAACTTTACTCTTTACAGGGATTCCTGCCTTTTCAGATCATAACTCGCAGGGTAAAAATATACATAGGAAAGTCTTTACCAATTACCTAATATGTACACACAGCCAGCGCTCTCTTTTGAGTCATTGCTTTTGTGCATTAGCACTAGGGAACGAACTGGCATCCCTCACGGTTTGGTGACACTTAAGGCATTTACTGGGCTTACACATGTGTGGCGTCACCCGTGGGAGGCGAGGGAGCCCAGACTCCAGCTGTGCGGGGCAGGTTTTGTCACAGAAGTGTGCAGGTGAGATTCTGATGAGAGATGCCAAGCTGGGGGCTCTGCTTTCTTACACAAAAGGGACCTGGCTTCTCTGTAGTGAAACCTCTCCAGGAGGTTACGGCTTTGCCGGCATTTGATGTTATTCGCAATCTAATGATGGCTGGATTCCTTGCAAGAGGGGAGACCCAAAGGTGTGAAGTCTCAATCAAAACAAAGCCATTTACGCTTCCCATTTGGGCTTCGCTCTGCCTTATTAATTAGGTTCTGGTGACCTCTAGAGGCCTTTACACAAAAGCACCTGATTTCTGACGATCAGAAATCTTCAGAATTTGTTGTTCTGGAACAGCAGGCACGACAAGACTTCTGCATTATTTTAGTTTCAAATCGAGATTAATTCTAGTCTTAACGCTGAAGGTACTGGGGAATAATAATTTATGGTTATTTTTTTCACAGAACATCCCGAGTATTTCATAGAATATCCCGAGTTGGAAGGAACCCACAAGGATCATCGAGTCCAACTCCTGGCTCCACACAGGACCGCCCAAAAATCAGACCATATGTCTGAGAGCCTTGTCCAAACGCTTCCTGAACTCCATCAGCCTTGGTTTTAGTTTCACATCTGGGTAAGCTTTTTTCTTAATGAGGTTAAATAATAGGGGCAGCTGATGGAGAAGAGGAGAAATCCGCTAAGCTAATTTTCTTTCCTCTTGAGCAGCTGAGATATGGGATTGAAGCGGTACCGAGGAACTAAGAGAACTGGAAGGGGAGGCAGAGGAGCACCGAGGCACTGCCCAGAGAGACATTGGGGAGTTAATTGACAGAGGCTTACAGCCATCGAGAAGCTTAGCAAGAAACGAATAGAAAAGCTGGAGGATGTGAAGCGTATCTGGAGCACTGCACAGCTCAAAAAATTCTTTAGCAAGCTTGCAATCTTACAGTGATGTGTGGGAGACCTCCTAAAGATTTCTAATTTAAGAGTACCCAAGCTATACTTCCAGATTTATGTTAGCTACTTTTCCTACCCGCCTCCCCACCCCCCTCCCCAAATTGTTTTTCTCCTTTCATTTCCTAATGGACCTCCTACCAACACTTTAATGGCAGCATTTGTTTGGTGACAACATCCCTGGAGGCTACATCCAGGGTAGTTTGTTCATCCACCTCAGAAACCAAATACAATAGCACAGGATTTTCTCTTGCTTGATAGATGTGACCCATAAGAGGGGAAAAAATGTATGTTCTGGAATTTTTTGTTTTCTCGTGGCATAGTGCTGGATGATGGATTTATCTTAATTCCACCTCAACCCCACCCCCCAATCCTTGTTCATGCTCTTTTTGCTGTGTAGGTAATAGAGCTGCAGAGATTTCACACCTCAAAACAGAAAGGAATCCGGAGCCACTGAGGAGAATTTTAAAAATGGAGTAAAGGGGAGAGATTTAAAGAAAGGATTTTAGAAGAAATTTTATTCAGACTGTGTGAAAGCTCTTCTGAGATTGAGCCAAAACTCCTGAACAATATAGGGGAGAAAAGCTCAGTTTGGTAAAGATTTGCATTCTCCTCTATCTTCTGCCTACAAAATTCATGTCACTTCTTTGGTCCCCAGAGAAGTCCTCTAGCAAATGAAGGGTGGGGGGAACCTTAATTTTTGATATTTGTGAGATAAAAATAAAAAGAAGCTCTAAAACACCTACATAACCATTGTAAAGCACTATGAAGTAAATATATATATATATTTGTAGTCACTGATGAATGCCAGATACAGTGCACATGCATTTTTATTTTACACAGATCTGCTGGTTGGATGCTGTTGATCAACAGCACAACAATGCTAACCTGGAAATGACAGGTACTTTTTGTGGTGGATGTTTTCTGTGCTAAATCTTTTGATTTTTTTCCAATTTCTTAATGAAAGAATGAGGAAAAAAAAATGTTCCTGCCTTTTCTCCAGATACTGCTTTTCCTTCCATTTTCAGAGATAAAGTAGGAGAAAGGGTAAAAGGAAAGATGGGAGAGAAAAAAAAAAAAGGAAAACAGAGAAGTGAAACTCCTCCTTCCTCCAAGTACTTTTTTTTTTTTCATCTAACATGCCATTAGATTTAAGATTTCCATTTCCAAATGGGAAAAAAAATGTGATCAGCTCCAAACATAAAAACAATGCTTGAGGGCAGGTCTAAAGAGAGCAATAAATCAGAGCAGAAAATATTTCGCTCAGGGAACACATAATGATTAGAACATAAATAATCTTATTTTCTTCTATATACAACATAAAACAAACACAGCTGTGTGCACAGAGGCGCACGCACATGCTCGCACACAGACGTCTCGGCCCCGTGTCCCCAGGGCGGTTCTCTGATGGCACAAGAGACGAAAGTTATGACAGAGGGGTCTGCCACACGGTGTCCGCTGCAAATCTCCGTAAAGTGGAGTGGCAGCACAGAGAGCACTCAGGGATGTTTGTTACCTGGAGGAAGCAAGCTCCTGGCTGCTGGCCAGCAGGAAACTGTGCACCAGTCCCTGCAATAAAACTCTGCTTCTGTGTTAGCAGTCACGACAGGGGCGAGATGCTTGCTTCTCAGTGTCTTCAGGGATGCTTTCAAAATCCAGGTCAAGTAGACCTGCAGTGGGCCATGCAGGTGCAATGCTGGGGCAACAGCTTTCCAAGGTGAAAACAATTCAATTCAAAGCAAGTCTGGGGCATCCAGGTGGATCCTGGGTGGGATAAAGCTCTTTTGCAGGGAAAAACAATTTCATATATCTTCCAGCAGAACTTCCTGGCATCTGTGTGACAATTTCCTCCCTCCTCTGTGTCCCGGTGAATTTTTCCATGACAGGGATAAGACAACGTAATCACTTCCATTTAACCCAGTTTAATCATCCATCACCTTCCTGCAACGGAGTTAATAGGTGCTTAATGCTAACCAACAAGCAAAGAAGATAGGTTCATAAACAATCTTGGAAAATCTCTCCATAGTTCTTAACACACTCCATTCCTTTTCTTTTAGTTCACTAATTAGAGTTGGTAACTTCTGGGGCCTAAACCAAAATACATCTTGGGCTTGCTAAGATAAAAATACGGAGCAGCCAAGGACATGATACTAATCACTGAAAAACTAATCTGGCACTTCTCTCTCCACAGAAACACATACAAGCGGTTAAACATTCAGAGATTTTGTACAGCCTCTCTCCCTGGAGCATTGTACGCTGAGATATTGATCCAGGTACCGTAGGCATTTATTTTCCTTCCTTCGAGATTTGTTTTTGGCTTATTATTCAGCATCTGTCAACCTGCAATAGAATTAACTTTAATTCTGCTTTGCGGATAATGGTGTTCATAAACAGAGTCTACGTTTTTGAGGGAGCAGCAGGAGCGAGGCTGCTCCACGTGGTGGGAAGAGCTGGGAGCCCAGGGTCGCTCTGGGATGGACAGTGCCCTCACCAGCCATGGGGCTGGCCCAGGCACGGTGCTCCCAGGCTGGCTGTGCTGGCGTCAAGAATTAGTGCTAAGAACATGAAGGGGAGCATGCGCTGAGTTCATTGTGGCTCCTCTCCATAATTCTTAACTTGGGATAGAGTTTACTGCTGCAGCAAAAACATCACTTTTTGGCAACATTATGTATTTGTCACCAGTTAGATCAAAAGTGTGGGTTTTTTTTCCCTTCTCTGCTACCTGTTGGTGCCCTTGTTTTTTGGCTTGTGTATTATATATTCCATTCCATTAATGTTTTTGTTTTATTACATTATTTGTTTAGGTTTCAAACACTGACCTTTGAAACGGGAAACACACTTAATGTCTTCACTGTCTGGAAGAACCTCACTTCTCAGGCTTGGGGCCCTACAACAATCTCAACTGCCTGTTGTCGACTCATATCTCACTGATGATACCACCACACTCAGCCTCCAATGCCAAGCTCACTTGACCTTCTTCTGCTGAGGAGAGGGCCTTGGCATTGTCTGTGGGTAGCGTGCATTTGCTCAGCTCAACATTGTTGTGACCATCGGTGAGCAAGATTTGGTGTTCACACAGATACTCTACCAGGGGGACTTCCTCTCATGTCCCAACCAGAGGTGAGCGTCAGGGAGCTGGCAGTCTTCCTACCTGGTACAGTTTCTGACTCCTTGGGATCAGAAACTTACTAATTCGTGGCAATGTGGTTGTTCAAGGTGGGGGCTCAAAGAGCAGATGCTTCTCTTACCACCCTAAGGTCCCCAAACCAGTGAGTCTGAAGGTGAGGAGAGGCATCAGGGGCAGCTGGAGGACTCGTGCTGCCTGTGCATTCTTGCTGGGGGAACAGTTGCCAAAGAATGAGAGGCAGTGGAGGTGAACGGCTGGGCTCTGATAGGTGTCAATCCTGGAAAATGACTATTTATAAATAACCAAACAAGACATTACTTCTCCAGAAGCACTGCTGGCAGAGAAGGAGGTTGCTTGTGGTGCTTGACTGCCATCTAGAATGTGAGGACGGTCTGCATTTAATCCTTTGAAACTTTCCAAATAAGAATTCTTTCAGTATGAACTGAAACCTCTGACCACCAGAAAACACATGGTAAGGTTATATGTCCCCGCTTCCTCCCTGTTGCCGCAATATGGCCTTCATACTTCTGTGACTGAATCATCAGGTTTCCAGTGCTAACACCCAGCCTCCAGCGGCGTTACTACACAGTAGGGAAACAGAACACACGTTGGACAAAACCTGACAAAGCAAAACTTGGATTTAGGTCAGGCACAGCAAACAGGAGTTACTTGTACACTATACCTGGCTCCTGTTCAAACACGGAGCCTGATGAATTCACACTAGCCCAGACATGCAGAATGGTATCTCCCTTTATGCTTTCCATAGAGATTTCTTTCGAGACAGTACCTTCAGCTCCTCGTTTCTGTGCTCCCACAACAACTATTTTTGCAGGCTGCCTAGCTGCTGCCCACCCCCATGGCAAGCAGACAACTCGCATGCTCCTCTGATTAACACAAACTGCAGAATTCACGGCTGACACAGGGCATGCCTGAACCATCTAGATACATGTGTACCTCTCTTCTTACTGCAGCCAGGGCTCTGCCAGCGTGCTGCTACTCACTCACCCATTTACCATTCAATACTGCTACAACTACTGTCACAGAACAAGCAGCAGAGTGCTGAAACTCAAGCTACTTATTGTAAACCATCCAGATTGTCTGGCTTGGCCTCCTACATAACTCTGATCAAGAAACCCCCTGCTGAATCTAGTAGCTTATGTTGAACTATCAAGGCTCATAGGGCATGCAGCCTTCATTTGATGATGCCTAAGGTGGGAAATTCACCCCTCATCCTGATGGTCTTTTAGCTTCTGTCTTCCACCCTGCTGTTTCTTGATCCTTTCGCATTTCCCCCTGGCTGCTACTGCTTCTGGGAGAGCAGACTTTAGTTTGTGTCCCAGAGTTGGCAGAGGCTTTCAACTCAATATTTAAGTCTGGTTTTGCAGTTTGTAGTACCTTAACTCCTTTTTCAGTGATTTCTGGAGTTTTGAATGTTGTCCTTTCCTGTCTTCTGGAACAGCTCAGGACTCCTCAGCGTAACTCAATCTGCAGTAATGAAGTTCTGGACATACGCTACGAATTTTGATTCCTACAAGTATTATTATTCCATGATAAGTGCATATTGAGTTTACATATTTATTCTGCACTCATACATTCAAAACAGAAAAGTACAAATGTCACAAACATTTAAATATGCTGACTTCAGTCATAAAGTATTTCTCAGCTTTGCCAATTCCTGATGGAAAAGGGATTGAATCAGACCGAGAATTTAGCAACCTCACCTACAAATTTAAGATTGATTTGGTGGTTTGATTTGATTTGGAGATTGCATGTATTTTTTTTTTTTTTATGGGAGCACTTGGAATTAGGTTGCATCTTGAGTATTTTGTCTGGCTGTACCAGAAACCAATTTAGTATGGTTCTATGTGTTCTTCAGCTTATACTCAAAGTTTTACATGTACACGCCTCAACCCTGAAACAATTTTGATGTTTCTATTGAAAACATGTGCAAGCTAAGCACATTCAACTGCGGCATGATTTTTCTGAGGCATATTTTAAGCGCTGGGATTCCTGAAAAGCTTTCAGGCTGTTCTGAAAGGAATCCCACGGCTTCTCTCTACAGCACATGTTCTCCCTCAGCTTCTGCACCTGCAGGTGGGCCTGGAAGGCCAGCTTTGTAGAATGCAATAACACTTGTCCTCCCAATTTCTCTCTGCTTGGTACTTTAAAATAGTTAACTAAGATGGGTTTTCTTCACATCACTAATTCCATATTGGCTCTCACATGCTTGGGCACCCCCTCCAGTGCAGGCAAAGTAATTGTATTTTCAGAGCACATCTAGAAGTCTGGAACAGGGCATAGAAATTGGACCCTAATGGTTCCTTTGTGCTGTAATTGTTGCTTTGGATGTATTCACCGCTTTCTGTTTCTACCTTGACTGTGTACTTGTATAAAAATTAAGAATTCTTGTGGATATTTTTAATGAGGGCTCCAGAGACTTTGGATTTTTATTAAAGTTTTTGTGGTGGGTTAATCTTGGCTGCTCGCTACGTTCTCACCAAGCGGCTCTCTCACTCCCCCTTCTCAACAAGATGGGGGAGAAAATGCGATGGAATAGCTCATGGGTTGAGATAAGGACAGGGAGACTTCTCACCAATTACCGTCATGGGCAAAACAGAAAACTTGGGGAAGGTTAATTTAATTTATTTCAAGTTAACAACAGAGTAGGGCAGTGAGAAACTAAAAAACTAAAAACACCTCCCCTCCACTCCCTTTTTTTCAGGCTTAGCTTCCCTCCTGACTTTTCTGTATCCTCCCCCCACGTGGCACAGGGGAATGGGCAATGGGGGCTGCGGTCAGCCCCTGACGCTTCATCTCCGCCGCTCGCTCACGGTCCCTCTCTGCCCCTGCTCCACGCGGGGTCCCTCCCATGGGATGCCGTCCTTCCCGAACTGAGCCTGCGGGGGCTGCCCACAGGCAGCAGCTCTTCCAGCACTGCTCCCACACGGCTCCGTACCACGGGCTCCATCCATCCCCCAGGAGCAAACTGCTCCAGCACGGGTCCCCCACGGGCGGGCGGCAGCTCCCCCCAGACCCCCTGCTCCTGCGTGGGCTCCTCTCCACGGGCTGCAGCTCCGGCCCGGGGCCTGCTCCTGCGGGGGCTCTCCATGGGCCGCAGCCTCCTCCAGGCCACATCCACCTGCTCCACGTGGGCTCCTCCACGGGCTGCAGCGTGGAGATCTGCTCCGTGTGGGACCCATGGGCTGCAGGGGGACAGCCTGCTCCACCGGGGGCCTCTCCCTGCACAGGCCGCAGGGGAACTGCTGCTGCCTGCCTGGAGCACCTCCTGCCCTCCTGCTGCACTCACCTGGGGGGCTGCAGGGCTGCTTCCCTCATATGTTCTCGCTCCTCTCTCTCACAGCTGCTGTACAGTATTTTGTAGCCTTTCTTAAATATGTTTTCACAGACACCTACCTTGGCTGGTGGGATCAGCTCTGGCCACCTGCAAATCCCTTTCAGAGTTGACTGGAACCGACTGTGTCTGACATGGGGGCAGCTCTTGGATTCTTCTCGCAGAGGCCACCCCTGCAGCCCCCAGCTGCCAAAACCTTGCCATGGAAACCCAGTGGGAGACTATGAGTTCTTTGTCAGCCAATGCACTGTCTGTACTGGTGCCATACATTAAAGGAGCTAGGATAAAATTGGCGCAATATCCAGTTTCACCCGACTGATGTTGTTGAGCAGGATCCAGAAGATTTCTATCCTCAGATGGCAAACATAGTATTTAACAGAAACAAAGCCTGTGATTTATTTCATTATTTACTAAGTGCCGTCATGGTGCTCAGTACTATATAAACATTGTCTGCCCCAGGTTATTAATACTACTAGACACAAGCAGGTTCAAGAGTCAAATATCTTACATGAACTGTTCCCAAAACAAAACCTTTAAGGACAAGTTAAAAGTTTTTGCATGGCAGAAATCTACCCGTAGAAGAATCATGCCAAAAATCTTTATACATCAAAAGTGTTCCAGTACGAAGAAATTCCCATTTGAGGAGCTAACTTTCTACTTATCCCCTATAATTACTCTCTCAATGACTATTGCTAAAACGCATGGTCAGCCCTGATGAATGTATGAGTGATAGCAGTCTGGTCTTTTTGTTGCATGATAAGGAACATCCATCCTTCCAACAAAATACGGAGAACAAGCAAGATAACAGATTTTAGGGGTCACACTACAGAATGATCCCATATTTAAGAGGAACAATAAGGTTTTGGTCTGTAGTCTGCCCAGCTCTGGAAATGCTGTGGAGTCACTGCAGGGTCCCCAGTGAGTGTAAAAAATGTGCCTACATGCTTAGGTCAGTGAAGATTGTATCTTAGGTAAGGCCACTTAAAAGACAGAGCTCTCCCAAGAATTACAAATTATTCTAGACCCATGAAAATTATCCTGCTTTTAATTATAGCATTAAAGACAAAGCCACAAAGTTTTAAGTTCTGCTGGCACGGCAAGTAATCATTATAAATCTAGACAAGGGATCACATAGAAATTGTAAATAATGACTGTGAGATATTTCAGTACTAGCTATTTTTGTCTTTAGAAATGTTTTTCATTTCAAAAAAGTCATTAGCACTTGTGCTCAGCCAAAACTTGGTCATGGGATCTCTCAATATAAACTATTCTTAAAAGGACACTGTCAACTCACAAGCAGTCTCTTTTTCAGAAGAATTTTAAAGATCTTTCAGTTTATGAATCCCTGGGGCAATGCCTGTCCTTTTGTCACAATACTTTACTTTTTTTTTTTTTTTTTTCAGTGATTTACCTTGCCTTGTTGCAGCATCAGAGGCTCCATACAAGCTCAGGGGACCAGGAAATGGGGAAGAAACAGGGAAGCCAACATCCTGAAAAGCACCGTCAAAAGCTGAAAACAAACCAAGGGAAGTACACAAAGAGCTGAAAAGGTATATTTTCTTTTATTAATTCTCAGTGCAAAGAACTGTTCAGAAAAAGAGAGAACAATGTCAGGTAATGATGTCCCTGTCATTTCACATTTAATTATAGCAAATACTCTAATAAAAGGAGGAAAGACAGACAGAATAAAAATTCTCTTCCAAAGATTTTTTTTTTTTAATTAAAAAGATGAAAATTCAGCCAAAACAAGAGCGCAGCATGTTGTGGAACAGTTGTACACTGTGGTCTCTCTGTCTTCTTGGCACTTAGAAACCGAAGTTTGTTATGACTATTGTGATCCTATGCCAGGATAAGTTGTTGGAGATAGTTACGCTGAGTTCAGTGGGTACTGCAGGCCAAACAGGGAATGGATTCCCTCAGGCCACCAGACAAGCGTCATACAACTTTGTCGTGCATTTTATTATGTTACATTTGTTTCAGCAAGCCCACCTTGCCAGTAGATTTTGTATAGCTGTGCCCTTCTTTTTGCAGGGACCCTAAATGATAATCTCAAATCTTCCAGTAAAAGTGATGCTACAAGGCTGTGACCTGAGATGATGGAACAGGATGGAAAGCCCTCCAAACCTCAATCTCCTAGAGTTTAGACTACATTGCTTCTGCCAGGTTTATCTCAACACTAGTCACATAGTCAGTATCACGTCAGGAAAAAAAAAAAAGGCTCTTACTGATTCTAGCTGTGCTGTCACTTTGCCTGGAGTTTGACAAGGATGACTGTGTGTTCATCCAACTGTTGCTGATGACTTTCTTGTAAAGGTATTTGCAAATTTGCAAAGATGGAAAAAAACCTAACTCTTCCTGTTTATTGAAGTAGAGTCTAGATGCTTAGAAATTTGTGACTGACAGGACAAAACTTGTACATCTAGACCTGTGTAAACAAGGAGCCTGAACAATTACTGTGTTCTGGTAAGTGGGAATTCACTCCATTAAAATACCAGCCAGGAATCAGTCTCTATGCAAGTGAAAGGCAGAGGTGGGCAAAGAGGTAGAATTGCTGACAGAGGGGTGGATACATCTGCTGTGCAATCCTTTCCCTTGTCCCAGCCTCTTTTTAGCAACTTCCTTGACAGAATTCAGACTCTGATGTCTCGTTTCTACCACTAGATTTGCATGAACACAAATCCTGCTGTGACTTTCGTTTGACCTTTTCCCACCTTCTGCATTTGTTTGAGAAGGGCAGCAAGGAGAGCCCTAAAACAGCCGCTGCAGACCCCTGCCCAGCCCCTCACAGAGTTTACTCCAGACGAAAAGATTTTGATCTGGCAATCCAGATCACCCATGCAAGATGAATTCCGTGCATAAATGAGCATTGCTCATATGAGCCTATCATTATAACTTTAGCTGTCTAACTTTAGACGACAAGTAGGCAGAGGCACCCTTGGAGGTGCTTGTGTCTCCTGTTGACTCAGCAGGATGACTAACCTCCACGCTGGTGCCTACAGGCAGGCTGGGCGTGTTCCCCCTCACTGTGCCAGACCCCCACTGTGCAGTTCTCCATGCACAGCAGGCAACTCACAAGCTACATGTACATCACACATAGTGTCTGCTGAGATCTTAAGACATAATTACAAAATAGTTGTTTGGAAATGGCACCGTTTCTTAAAATGACAGACGAAGTAAAAGCTTGGGACGCAGCTCTTTTCCTCTGCCTTCTTTTTTCCATTCGTCTTCCCAGCTGCTCTTGTTGTCTAGTATTTGGCAGTGCAGTAAAAGTTGAAGTTGCCAGAGTGTTTGAAAAAATAAGATAACCTTCTGGTGTGTTTTATACTGGGTCCGTTCACGAAGACCAGAACTTTCTGTCCTGCAATGGCAGTGAGTTAATATTCCTGAGATGCTCTACTATTCCACAGCCGTGAAAAAGAAGACAAATCAAACCTAAAAGCACTTATTGTGGAAAACATTTTCCAGCTTTAATGGCACACTAGGATTTTGTTTTGGTTTCTTTATCACAATGATTTATAGTATGTAAACTTCACATGTGGTTACTGAAGTCATGTGTCTTCCTTATTTTAACTTTGGAAATAGCAGTAATGTCAGTATCCTTTGCCGCCTTACTGGGCAACTTGAGAAGGCCTGAAAGGCAACAACCTTATGGTACCATACAAAGTGATGTGTTGCTTTTCCACCCTTTGGCTGGGGAATAAAGTGGTAGGTTCCCCAGAAGGATCCTCTACACATTAAGTCATCCTATAAAACACCTTGACATTGCTAATGCTGGCACAGCTCCACAGTTGACAGCAAAGGCTGGATTCCTATTTGGGATGATCTGACAATAGGATGTCTCATTCTGTATCTGTCTGGCCTGCCTTAAGCAGAAGTGAACCATACACAGGTAAGAACACCAAAGCTCTCTTAGTGTTGGTAGCTCCACTCCTACTTTCATTATTGGAGCTGTACTGATAAGGAATTCCTTCAAAACAAACATAAATGGAATCTAAAACCAAAATCCCCACCCTTCTCCTTACCTTTCAGCTAGGCCCTGAAGGGGACTTAAACTAAGCACTCTTCCACTGTTCTCATCTGAGTTTCCTGCAATGCTCCTCTGCAGTCCTGCAAAGAGTCAGAGGGAGAGGGAGGGGTAGAAAGGCAGGCAGAAGACTTCCCCGGTTCGGTAAATGCAATGCCTATTCATTCTTGCAGGTATAAAAGGGCAGCATGCAGTCATCTATATAAAGAATGTTCTTCAGATGGGTTATGTATAACTCCCTGATGGCAAGGGTATCAAATGAAGGTCGAACATCAGAGACCTTTAGGCTATTACGAAATGTGACTCATGGATTAGTTAACTGCCTGTCAGATTTTCCATTATGAAACTTTAACCACGTTCCGTATCTGCACAGGACCAACACCTGTAAAAGTACAAACAAACAAGTGGTTATGTATGTATCTGCACTGAAGTGGGTCAGGAGATGTGCTGTGGTATCACAAGAACCTTTTTTTCTTAATTACAAACCAATAACTAAGTAATAAAAATGAAGGGAAGAAAATGAAGACAATTCTATGGTAGGAAAAAAAGATTATTTTGAAGCACACATTTTCAAAAGATTCTGCAAGATAAATCTTTGGAATTCAACTGTATCAGATGAATCCAACCTAAAAATCACTTTCCGCAGAATATCATTATTTTAGCCATGGTGAACATCAGTGCTTCCTAATCTAAACATTGCTTTACCAACTCCACATGCTGGCATGAACATAAGTGAAAAAGCAACTACTTCTGTTCTGAAAAATGATTATTATTAAAAATGAAGGGGTTTATTATTATTATTTTGAAAATCAGCATGAAGATTCAGCCATTTGGTGGAAGACTCTGCTATGTCTCTCAACAGTCGCTGCATCTCACTTTTCTGAGGTGGCTGTAAATTCAAAAAGGCAAAAGGTGTGCTCTGAAAATTCCCCACAGGAAGCGCTGCTTTTGACCTGTGCGTCACCAGTTTAATAGGTGAGATTCAGCTCACCTAATTTTAGATGTCTACAGTGTCTATCTCTACATCTGTTGCCCCATAGGCACTTTAAAGGTATGTCTTATCTGATCTGGTTTAGATATCTACCTGAGGATGAGATGATTCATCACCTCAGAGTGCCTTTTTCTCCCAAGGGGCTTTAAGAGTGGCGTGAGGTGACTAGCTTGGCTGGACCGTCTTCCCTATAGGCATCTACAGCTGATTAAATGAGCCCTACCTGAGTGATCTGCCCCCACAACGCTGGCAATTTGTGTGAAATGAGTTGGTTAGCACTGCTTGTTGCTATTGGGATGTTTTGTCTGTATCACAGAAACACTACCACATCTGCACAAACAAATCCTAGTAGGCTGAAACAGCCTAGAGGCTATTGATTAAAGAGGAAATCTGAACCACTTAGGTAAGTTTCAGCAATACTTTATCTTCTTGCCTCTAGAGATGTTCCACATCAGGAGTTTGGTATGGAGCTCTCACTACACCCACATTGTAGCATCTAATCTGTGAAGACAGAAGTCTCAGTTTCCATGCCTGCTAGTCCAGGTCATTTCTGCTCTGCCAGAAGTTCAGAAAACGTGAACTGTGAGGACCTATGAAGAACAATTTAATCGCAAGAAGAGAAATCTGAGGAGAGGAAAGATAGCAGTGTGCAAATACATAAAAAGAAGCTGCAAAGAGGAAGGAAAAAACCTACTCTTCCTGTTTACTGTGAGTAGTCTAAAAAGTGATGAGTTTATAGTAGAAGGAGAATTAAGTTAGTCTAAAGCAAAGTGCCACACAGCAACAACCCGTGCAGCCACTTCTTTGAGTTGAACAGCACCACCATGCCATCTTTTAGACAAAGGGCTGTGTAGATGGGAAGTCAACAGGTGCTGTTGTCCAACAAGAGAGGCGGCAGCTCCTGCTCCCCTGCAGGCGCTGAGCCTGCTGCCTCTGGAAGGGGTGGGAGGGTTACTGCTCCAGCTGGGAGCCCTCGGCTTGCGATGCAGCTTTGCAGTCCTGGCATGAAGCAGGGGTTCCTGGCTTCTGCAGCTCTCCCCCAGAGTGGATGGATATATCTAAAGCAGTGTGATGGACTAGGTGTCTCAAAATGCCTTTGCCTGATACGATTTGTTAACTGCAAAGGGTGCAACGTGCAAACTGAAGCCTGAGCTAACCCTCTAACAAGGGAGGGGGCCAGAAGTCTAGTTACGTGAACTGCACAGCTGGCCAATGTGAGCAAAGGGGACATGGTGGTCTTTGAAGAAGCCATCTAGGAAAAAAAAAAGTTTTGTCCTGACATAAAAAAATTATGATTTTTTTCTCTTCTGCCATCACAAGAGAGATGACTGAAATAAAGATTATGCAGCTGAATGCTCCTATTTAATGCTCTTTTTTCCTCTGTATATTTTCCTCTAAATACTGTTGCAACACTGTACCTACACTGTAGAAAATATCCAGGGTGGAAGGGACCTTAAGGAAGAGAAAGTGATCTTATTTAAAACAAAAACTGAAACAAAACAGGTTTCGCTCACCCGCATTCACAGCTTAACGCTCATAAGTGTGTGGTCCCCAAGACCACATCCAGCCACCAGCCACTAGGCCAGCGTACTCAACCCAAAATCCATCCAGATGTGTCCAGATGGTAGGTCCAGGATCTGTTGTGAGGGAGGACAAAGGATGCCGTCTGTCAAGTTGTCCTCATGTCTCCTGGGTTAATTCTTAGGTCGGTGGTGCACAGGGTTTGGATGTCCTTTTGTATCCTTTTAGAGCTGACAGTGATTCCATCCTGCCTCAGCTCCGGGAGTCATCAGGACTAATCGCTTTTCTTTGTCTCCAGATCTGAGTGTCTTGTGAAACACCAAGCAGATGCCCTGGGGTCTTGATGACCTGCTAATCTGGTGTCACTGACACAGCCTTCCCCTCCTGAGTGCTCCTCCTGCTGTCTCCACCCCCGGGCTTTCCCACTCCTCCCTTCACACCGATCTGAACCTTTCAAATTATTATTATGAACCTCTGCACCACTTTTATTCCCTTGCAGTTGCTGGGAATCCTTCACAGGCCAAGGGATAGGCCTCGTATACAACAATAGCAGTGAGGAACTAGGAAGACGGGCTTTCTTCACCCCTTCTCTTGCGAACCAGGATTGGGTTTGGCTCCTGTGCCCTTGAGGCTGGGCCCATGGCGGGGCAGGGCCCATGGTGGGGCAGGTCTGTGGGGAGCTGGAGCCTGGCCCTGCTGCGGCCTCACTGGGGAAGGGGCTGGCAGCCCCGGGCTGATGTGGGGGCCTGGGCCTGGGCAGGTGGGGGAGCCTCAAGGGGATGCCGAGGCAGTCAGGGCTGGGGTGCCCTCAGGGCCCTGATCATCCCATGGGCGTTTTTGAGCTGCCATCAGCCTAATATTTGGTCATGACCCTCTAGAGGGGCTGTGTTTTTCAAAGAAGACACTTAACGTGACATGAAAGTTGCATTTGGTATTTAGAAATTGTAATTGGAAGAGAAAGAAGTTTACAGAAACCATGCAGAGAAGCATTAGTGCCTTCTTCAATTATAATATTAATGCTGCTGAATATAGGAGCCATCCTGACTAGGTGCCTATTTGGATTTAGATAATTGCTAGCTTACCAGTTCAAACCAGTTCAAAACGAGAATGCACAGCATCCAAGTTTTACTGATGCGCCTCCATTATTTTTTCTCCTGCTGTAAGTCTCTATTCTTTTATCTTCATCTTCTGTTACTTTGAGCTTGCCTACAAGAGAAAGACACACTTGTAAACTTGCAATCTGCTTGCAGACCACTACAGTTAAGTCCAGGACATGGAGTATTCAAAGCGGGGCAGTAGACAGATACTCATTACTTTTTTATATATATATATATATATTGAGCAAGCCCATACTATTATATATATACATATACATACATACAAATAGAGAGCTACATTTTTAAGTATTCTACCTCTGTTCAGCAGATTGTGTCTCCTGCTGATTACAAGACCATGCCCTACCCTTTCTTTCCATTTGGAGGACAGAATCCACAGAAAAGGCTGCTGGACTCTCTTCGTTTTGGTGTAGGAAAATGTATTGCTTTGCAAGTTCTTCCTGTTCCTGATTGACCTGATCTAACCTGAAATAAGGCATTTGTATTCCTGCAAAGGAATACCAGGTTATCCACATGGCCTTTTGCCCAGGTTTAATATAATTCCTTTAAAGCATACTGCAAATTAATAGTAGTGCAGCTTTCCTGTGCAGGCAAGCCCTTAATCTAATTGGAACATGGAAAGCATTATTTGGGAAGGCAAAGCAGCGTGCAGACTTGGGGAATAAGAGAGGGAGGTAATATTATGTAGAGTCCATTGGGGGTGATGCAGAGATCTGAATGCAGAAAGCTAGAAGTGATTAAGGTTTTTAAAATCTAAGCTAGCAAGGATTCCAGGGATGTGAAAAACAGACCCCAAGTCAGAACTTTTCAATGTTCAGAGAACTTCCATCTTTCTTCCCTTTGTTCTTCCACTCAGGACAACAACCCTTGACATTTAAGTTAGAAACCACCCTCCCTTCTATCCCTATGACCCCAAACAACAGAAAAACAAACAACAAAAAAACCACCACCACCACCAAAAAAAACAAACCCCAAGATGGTTTCGACAGGGCTAAATCTACAGCATATAGTTAGTGCTGCCTTTCAGCAAAAACATTCACTACTTCCAAACGCAGCTCTCATTTAATAAGGAGTACTAGCAACCCTGGGCATTCCTGAGATAGTTGAGGCCATGGCTGCTTAACCTGAACACTTCTGGCAGCCGCACCATGTTGCACAACCACCACCTGCAAAGGTCAAAGCTTGTCAGGTGTTCACACCTGGCAGCAGGAGTCAAACCTGTTCACACCAGAGGGGAGAGCAGCGGCGAGGCGCCTCCTCAAAATGCCAGGAAATATCTGCCTCAGCCCATGTGTGCAGCATAACCAGGGCACATCCTCCACAGCCATGAGACGTGCACAGCAGAGTAAGAGATTCACGGGTGCAGCAGGGACATTTAGCTGGGACGTGGGCCTGAGGCCGCGAGCAAGGGACTGGACATTTCATCAGGCTCTGGTCTGGGTACTAGCCAGCAGCAGCAATCCCTGCTAGGCTGGGCTGAGCACAGCCTTCTTCAGACCACCCAGCAGACACATCAGGAGCCTGCTGAGCTCAAACTAACGATTTATTTTCTTCTTTCCACTCCGTTTGCCCATACTCTTTTTCTCCTCTTCTGCCATTTCAGTGGCAGCCTTGTGCAGCACTCAGGTCACCAGTTCCTGGGCCCTGACCCCAGCTCAAGAAGTATCTGCTGTCGGCCTGAGCTGCAAGGAGCTCTTCTCAGAGCAATGCCCTAGGGAAGCACTCAGCATGGGGATGGAACTAAAAGCTGTGTGAAATTCATGGATTATTCTTCCCCATGTCTGATCTGAGTGTAACGGAGGAAATAAGGACAAAACTGTGCTTGTACTTCCCCAGTTCCCACAGGGGCTGGTGACTACTTGATCTTGTCTTTAAACTGTTGAAGAAAAGAAAAAGAGTACTCCAACAAAGAAAGCATCGAGTGCTGCTTCAGATGAGGACTAGCACGTGCCTGAACTGGTGAAATACTCTTTGTAGGGTCATAGTTTATAGAACTTTTCTGATTCTGTGTCTTCTTTCTGTAAAGTTTCTGCTTTCTGTAAACAGTCTTTTGCGGCTTTTCAGGACAAGATGCGAAACTCTTTGAAGTTTTCAAACATGCTCCAGGCATCTTTTCAGAGGATCACCCTGAATCTGCTCTTCATCAAGGCTTCCCCAGGCCATTACGTACATTCTATCGGCCTCTACTGGTCTGGGAGCGTAGGGAGACAAGGTAAGGGGAGACAGCAAAGCTTGGGTGGCAATACGCTAACAAAAGAACAGAGGAGCTCTTAATCAGGTTGTAAATTAAATACATAATGTTCATCCTAAGAAGTAGGTTGAGGTGTACTCAGCATAGGCAGCAACAAACAAAGCACAACGTGGAGGATTTTGTAAATATGCTGTCAAATCCTGTCCAGTTTAATGATCCCATTTTTATTTCTAGCAACTTCTTTTATTCCTTAGAGTAAGATTTTGTATAAAAACAGAGAGGAAAGACTCAAACCAGAAAACCAACTGTGCATATTTTGGCTAAAACACAAGATGCAGCTCTACAGGCAACAGAAAACTCTGCCCAGATGTTCCTGAAATTCCCTGCTGACTCCCCTAGGTTTGTGTAATGTGCACTCCAGTGCATTCCTTCCCTGAGAAAATGTGGATGAGCATCCTTCGCTCTCCTGTCTGTCCCTGCCTACCCGGAGAATGGGGCTGCGGCTCCGCACAGGCTTCTTTAGCCCCAGCGCTGGCTGCAGGAGCTCCAGGTCCCTGTGCTACTTGGCTGGGGCTAGTAGCCCCTGCTCATGTTGGATTGGCATGGGTGTTTGTGTAGCCTTCCCAGCCAGGTGGAAAGTAAAACCCCCTTCCTGATGGTCTATTTGAGAGGCTGAAATGAGCTGGGGGTGCAGAGTGAGGTAGGGACAAAACGGGTAATGCCAGTGAAAGAAACACTTGGATTAGGCATACAAGCTTTGCCCTGTGCACTGGGTTAAGACATGTATGGCAGGAAATATGCATTAATCTGAGGAAAGCCATTGACTACAAAACAGCGTCCCACAGGCATTTCTCTGGGCAGCAAAGTTGACAGTTTTTTTTCCTCTAGCTCTACAAACAGGCAGTTATTTTAAGTTCAGATCAGCTCCTTCATTCACTGCACTGCCTAGCATCACTAAGAGCTACAGTGGGACAGCCACAGGGACACCTCAAGGGCAGGAACAAACGGCAAGTGCTGGGAACCGCCTTCACCAGTACTGCTGCTGCTGCGAGAAATATCTGAAGAACAGCCTCCAAAATGAAAGGAACTAGGGAAGGCCATCTAATCCAATAGGCCTGGGCTTGTTTTGAAGTTAGAGGAGTGGTGCCAGTTTTAAAAATGCTTTTAATCTTTATTCTGCCATGAAAATTGCCTTTACATACATTATTTAAAACTTTTCCATTCATCCAAAGTTGTGCATGCTGCTGTAGGGAAATGCAGACTTTGTAGTGAAGGCTTCACTAACAGCATATCAACAGTTGCATGTGCTTCTTCTTTTCCTGGTCCTCCTCCAAATCGGTAAGGCTCTGCTCTTTGATACCTAAAAATGTCGCTAGAAAGCTGGGAACTGATCAGCTGCAACATTCAAAAATTATGCTGTTAAAGACAGATCTCTGGTATTACTGAGAGGGATACAGCATTGACTAAAGACTGTTTCTCAGTTGTTCTATTAATTTGTAGCTGGACAACATTAGCTTTGCATTTTTTATTGCCCTACGTGCTTTTGAAAATCACCCTAGCTGGCCAAAGTTGTTCAAAACCTTTTGAAGCCAAAAAAAAATTTGACAGAATTGATGCTAGATCAGGTAGTCAAAGTCAAACAGAGTATTCTGCCCATTCTCTATTTAAGGGTTCTCATTGCTAGCCCCTCTCCCTTGTCTTGAAGAGCACTGCTGACAATGTCTGTGTCTGTGTGCTTCAGGCCGGGGATGTCTCTGGCCAAGGCTAGTCCTGAAGACTGGGAAGAAATACGGTATAAGAGAAAGGCAATGGGGGTGGTCTACTGTGGATGGGATGGTGGGCAAGCACTTAACGCATGTGGGCGGGAGAGAAGAGCCTACAGAGATCAGATGAGACTTGGCAAGATGGATGTAACAGCTATAGCATGAGCAGAGCAAGCCAAAACAAGCTTGAAGTATGGCCAGATGTCAATGGACTGCCCAGTGGAACAGATAAACATGTTTATACTGTCCAGTGAGGAGAGGGATGGAAGTTCACGGAGATGACAGCTGTGGTAGAGAAGTCAATAGAGATCAATAGCACCTATCTGAAGCGTCACGTGTCTTTGACTAGGAAAAGGATGGGTGAAATACCTCGTGCATCCTGCCAGACTAGCTGACAACAACCAAAAGGAGACATTCATGATGATACACAATGCACAACAGATAATTCTGGTTGACTGAGAAGTAGGAGAAGCTGAAGGGGGGTGTAGGGCAGAGAATGTCTACGTGTTGATAGTTTCAAAACAGATACGGAAACTCATGTGCAAGGTCAGTGTCCATTAGCTTAGGGGAAGAATACTCTAAAAGGCAGCTACAGCTTCCTAAATGGTGCTGACTTTACAACCCCAACTGATTGGTGGTGACCAGGGATACCACTCCTGTAGTGCACAGCAACTATCTCCTCAGTCCTCAGAAAGTGGCATCTCTACCTGTTCCGAGGCTAACAGCACAGCCTTTGAGAGCAGATACCAGATGAGGGTCTGCAGGTGGGGGAAGAGAAAATCTGGAAATCCTGCTAGGATTTAAGAACTGAGTGTCCAAGCACCTGGTAGTGTCATGTTTTAAGCATTTTTGTTTGCGTGCACCATCAAAAACTTGCTGAGTTTAACAGACACGGAACACTATTCATGAGGACTCCAGTGTTAGCTAAGTGCTTGGCTCAGGTACTCGTTAGCTGCTCAACTTCCTCTAACAAATTGTCTCTGAGTCAGCTGCAGAAGAATAAAAAGTGAAACTGAGAATACATAGTTCCACCTAAAGGAAACGGTAAAACTTACTAAGAAATAAAGGGAAAACTGACTTTCCTAAGCAATAGGAGCACTTGCGTGCTTGCAGAACAGGACTCCAACTTTGTAATTTGCTCTGCCTTGGGCGGACTACATCGAGGCACACCTCCAGCACGACACAGCGTGACACATGCACACGGGCCCCTCTACAAACCTATTGCTCTATCGCTTTTTGAGGATGACAGATGCACGTGGGCGCACCTGCTTTCCTGACCTCAGGCCTGGGAATTGAATTACCATGATACTTCTAAAACTTGCACAGTGACAAAGGATTAATTAATGCCGTTTTCTAGGGTGTATGAATTATATCAAACAGTGCTATTGTTTACAAAAGCTTTGCAAACATGGTAGGGATGTAGACATTGCAGGATTGTTGAGACTTTAGAATTGTCCATAAAGCTATAAGAACAAAAGGAATTAAAAGTTTTATTTGAAATTTGCTTTTAATCAGCCAAACAAACCAACAAACAAATTTGGGCCTAAGTCCAACAGCAGCTTTGTTTACAATATAGATTTTTTTTTTCCTTCTAACTGATCTCAGGTAACCTTGGTGACCACACCTGCAAGCATTTAAATGATATAAATAGGTGCACCTGGGGAAGAAGTGCAGCTATAACGCTTTAACTCAAGAGTTGTAGCTAGCTAAGGAAGCATCATGGAAGACCTAAGCAGAAGAATGGTAAATGATTTGTTTAAAGATGGAACTTGTCTTGTACAGTATTTTTCTTCCCTTTTTCCATAATGTGTGTGCGTGCTTCTTTAAGGAGTTGTTCATTGGTGTTTAAATTCTGTAGGATTTAATTTTTGGAATGGAAGGATTTTGATTCTAGAGCTCCAATCTTAAGCACAGCTATTTAGAAGAACTGTGTATTCAGGAAAAACTAAGTAAAGAAATATAAATATACATATACTACGTTGTAAGTGTTGTGGAAATGTTTTGTTTTGCTTTTAAATTTCATAGTGAATTTAGCCATGCTTCTGGAGTAGGTGTCTTCCTTATAAGCTCTTGTTGAAAGAGGCAGAAACCCAAGGAGGAGAGAAATGGAGGAATAATTGCTATGTGTGCATCAAGAACAAACAAAGCTCATTTCCTTTTCCTGATGACCTAATAGCCTCTAAGTATCTTGATCCTGTCAGCGTGTTTGTCGGTACTTTTACTGACCCAAATGCAAGGCAACAGCTCTAGTATTTTCTGTGCCACTAGGCTGTGATGCAGTGGAAGGGGAATAGGGGTATTTTTTTTTTTAAGAGTGAAAAGTATCCTGATGCTTATTTCAGTGGTGTTTTACAGACTCTCAGTAGACATGAGTCTTGATGAGTTCAAGGTGGGGCCTTTTGCGTCTACAATGGAATAGCTTGATAAAAGTTACTACCTGGTCACAGGGGACCTTTGGCATCTCAGTGGATTTGATGGCTAAACAAGGCTTCGGGGGGGAAAAGATGAGATTTGTAGTTAACTATTGTTGACTGCCAACCCCAGCGTACTGGGGCAAGTGGCTCAGTTATGTGCCAGTGGACAGAAACGTAGCAGAGCTGCATGTAGCCCTGAAGGCGCAAGTGAATGTGTTCCTGACTTGTGTTGAGGGCAGCTGAGCTGTGACAGGACCTCTCACGAAGCATGCACGGGGGGTCTACAAAGGAGCTCAGCTTCCTGCCGTGCCCCGCACGGGCTGCAAGAGCACCGTGTGGAAGCTTAATACCAGGGGGACACGAGGCTGCGAGAAGAAGCCCTTCCCCCGCCGACTGATGCCCCGGCTCCGGGTCTAGGTAATGCTATAACCGAGAAAAGCCCTCAGCGTGCCACTACTGGGGCCCTTCTCCTCCGCACACAGCGGTCGGGGCGCGCACGACGGGCCCGCTGCGCCTCCATTAGGAGCTGCGCCACAGCGCCGGCTGAGGCGCACAAGATGGCGGCGGGCGCCGGCCGGGCCGCCCACGTGACCTGGGCTCCTGCTCCTTCTAGAGACATCGCGGCGCGGGGCTGGCGGGCTGCTCTCGCGAGAGCGTCGAACAAAGCCGGGGGCTGGGGGGGGGGGGCGCTGTAATCTCGCGAGCACTCGGGGCCGCCGGGCTGGGGAGTAGAGCGGGCCGCCGGCAGGAAACCTCGCGGTGCTCCCCGGGGGAGACCGCGCGGGCCCGGCACGCCAAGTCTCGCGATACTTCCGGAGCGCCCTTCATCGAAGCCTGAGCTGCGGTGGTGGTGTGTGTGCGGAGGGGGGACGCAGATCTCGCGATATCTCCCCCCGCCCCTTTCCCCCACCGCCCGCCGGCGCACCGCTGTCGGTTTCACTCGCGAGAGCCAGGCGGAGAGGGGGGGAGGGGGGAAGCGCAGCGTGCGCGTTGACGTCAGCGCGCGGCGGCGGGCGGGCGGGCGGGGACTATATAAGGGCCGGGCCCACGGCGGGGGGGGTTCAGTCAGGAAAGCGTTTCGTGGCGGGCGTGTGCGCAAGCGGCAGCGAGCTCCCGGCCCGGCGGATTTGTTTCTCGAGGCGGAGCGGGGCATCCCGAGACGATCTCTCGTTATGAGTCATGTGGCGGTCGAAAATGCCCTCAGTCTAGACCAGCAGGTGGGGGACAACGGGGCCTGGAACGTGACGGGAACGGGGGGGGGGGGGCGGGGGGGCAGGGCGCTCCGTTAACCGGACCGCGGCCTACTGGGGGGGGGGGGGCTGGGTGCGTGTGTGAGGCCCGGGGCTCGCCTCGCTTCTCGATCCGCGGTGCTTGCGTCGTGATTTTTTTCCCCTCCCCCTCCCTTTTTATTTTTTTTAATTACTTTATATTTTTATTGTTTTAGTTCCCGGTAGGCCCAGCCTCGTCGCCTCCCCCCCCCCCCGCACCGGGGCGGGTTTGTGGCGCATTCGGTTGTTGCGCAGTTACCGGCGTGCCGCGCCTCCCCTCCGTCCTGCCGGGGGGGCCGCCCCGGGGAACTGGGGGCTTGGGGAAGGGGGGGAGGAGGGTGGGTGGAAAAGGGGCTCCTCGGTGCGGCCCCGCCGGGCTCCACGCGTTGCCCCCTGTGGCCTCTTCCTCCTGGCCACGCTCCGGGCCCGGCTTTTGTGTGGCGGGGGAAGCGACGATGGTAAACGCTGGGCGCCGGGACCCCTGGCGGCGGCGGCGGGGAGCGGCTGGGAGTTTAAGGGGGGGGGGGGAGGCGGGGGGGGGAGGAGGAGGAGGAGGAGGGAGGCCGGGGGAGGGGGGCAGGGAGAAAGGCCCGATAAATGGCGGCCATTGTGCGCCTGACGAGCGGGGCGGGGGGCGGGCGCCGCCGCCGCTTTGTGTCGGCAGCCCCCCTCCCCCGGCCGAGGGGCGGGGGCGCTGGCGGCCGCCTTTGTTCGCGCTGCGTCAGCGGGGCCCGGCGGCCGCCTCGCCGTGCCCGATCCGATTCCCCCCCCCCCTTCCCCCCGGCCGGGCCGGCGGGACTCGGTGACGCAGCTGGGCTCGGAGCAGCTCCCGGCCCCTCGGTGGTGTTGTTCCCTCGTCCCCCCACCTTTTTTTTTTTTTATCCCCCTTCACTCCCCCCCCCCCCCCGCGGGGCGGAGCTAAGAGCCCCACTGCGGGGGGGGCTGTTATCTAATCTTATTTTTCATTTTTTTAATATGCGGGGGAGCGGCGGCCCGCAGGCTTCGTGCAGCCGCTGCCCCGCAGCCTTGGGCGAAGTAGGTCAGGGAGCCGGTGCCGTGTGTCCCCCCCCCCCCCCCAAATCTCATCGCCCCCCCCCCCGTGTGTATCGCCCCCCTCCCCCGGCGGCACGTGACGGGTGCCGGCCGCAGGATTAGCTGGGCGGCTGCGGCTGCTCCCTGCTGCGCCCAAATCCCAGCCCGCAGTGCCGGCTGCACCGCCGCACTGAGATGGCGGCCGCGCCGGGCTGAGCCGCGGCGCCATCTCCGAGAGGAGCGCCTGGCGGCCGCTGTAGGCCGGGGGGGGGGAGACCCGGGCGGCATTTCTGTTCTCTGCCCGGGGAGAGACGCTTGTCCACGGTGCCTAACGTCTGCTTCTGTTTACTGTCCAAACGCGTTTTTTTTTTTTAAACCTCTTTTTTGATGCTCAGGTGAACCGAACAGGTTGGGTTTTAACTCCTATCTTTAAAGAGGGTGATGCAAGTCCCCTCCCTATCGCGATTTTTCAGACATCTTGAAGGAATAATGCATTGGGATCTTCGGTTTGGATTCATTCAGGTCATGTTGGGAGATGCTCCTTGCAATTGGCCTTGCATAAAATTTAGTTGCATATAAACATGTTTTTGTTTTTATCCAAGTCGGTTTCTCATCCTGCCGTGTTGGTAAACAACTGCACTAAATCCATACCCAAGTTTTGCGAGTCGCCTACAGCCTTCTGCTTAAATGAGCCTGTATTGTGCTTGACTGAAAACATTTGGGTTACATACCAGGGCATGACTTGAAATACCTTTCAGTAAACTGAAGGTTGCACGCAAAACTTAAGAAAAGCAAACCAAAAATGGTATTTGCTGGGGTGTTTGTGGGAAGAGGTCATCTGATGTTTTGGGAACAGAAGCTGCCTCTAAAATGAAGGTGCTGATCTCTAGGTGTTAATGCAGTCTAAAAAAGATGGTTGAGTCTCTGCCAATGAAGTAATACCAATTAAGTGGAGCACCTGAGCTGCAGTCTGTGTGTTTCAAAAAATTGTTTAATTGATCTCAGGATGCATTTTAATGGGATGAAAGACCATTTTAGGTTGGTGCTTAGCCTAAATACAGTGCATTAAGCATAAGTCAGCAGTACTTGATTTGGCGGATATAGGAGTCTTCTGGCCTTGCTATGAAGACACCTGAAGGTGTAGCCTTTGGTTTTACTGCTAATGTGGTATCAAAAGACTACAGTCTTGGTTCTTTGTCTTTACAGGAGATGCAGTAGACATAAAGCAATTTCTCTGCAGCAGTAACTTGTCAGAGTTCTGCTTACCCTTGATCAGCAGAGCTTTTTTTTATCTGATTATAAATGCATGATGCAACATGTTGATACTTACTTAGCTATCTTATTCTTTCCAGTTTTCTGGTCTAGACTTGAATTCCTCAGACTCTCAGAGCGAAGGAAGCTCTACAAGCAGTAAGTACATACAAGTTCTCAAGCTTGCAGTCACCTAGGCAGTTTCTAAAAACAAGTCAGGCTTTTGTAGCTGCGAAAGTAACTTTTGAAGCCATCATTCACAGACTTACAGGAAAATATAAGGCAATTGCTAGATACGCGCCTGCTTTAAAATTACATACTTGAGGTAGGCACGCTTAATTTGCAATGATTGTGTAAATTGAATGTTCTGGTAGTGCTTTTACTTAATTATTGTGCCAACTTGAGAGAATCTGGTTTCCCAGGTTTTCTGTGGCCTCTGGTCAAACAACCGAGGCCAGTGTTTGTAGTAGTAATGTGATGACCTCTCTTCTCATAACATCCAGCTGAAGTGGGAATGTTTGAAGGGAACATTTTAATAGCTAACTGTAGTAGTCCTACTATCTAACTGTATTAATTTCAATTCACTGAGTAGCAACTGTGTTCTGACATGCCAGGCTGAGGTATGTTAGAAGAGGGGATCTTCCAGGAACTCCTGTTCAGCTTGTGCCTGGTACATTCTGCTTTGTGTGCTGCTTAGCAGACAGATGCTTCTGGATTGTAACTGAAGAATGCTATTCAGAGGCAATTACATGTGGCTTCTGGTTAGATCTAAGCTGAACTGATTGGGATGATTACATTCAAGGGGAGGGAAAAATACTGGTAGTAATACCATGAGTGCCAGTATTGGAATGACATAGTGAAAATCTTAAGCTGCTCAAATAACCTGGCACCAGATTAAGTCTTAATCAGTTCCAGGAAGACAGGCTTTCATCACAGATACTGTAACATCCATAAAAGGCGTGTGTGACTTGGTCAAAGAAATAGCACACACGAAGGTCTTTTTTTAGAGGGCAGCTAAGCAAATGAATGCAAGAACTTTGTGTTCACTGCTCCGGTCCTCTGTGAGATGTGTTAAGTGTTAATGGATTCTTGTTCAAAGATACTGTTAAAGGCCTTAAAATTTGTGGGGCAGACTTAACTGTTCTATGCAAAAGGCATTGTTGTTGCAGAGGCTGATGTCTGTAAGGTGCCAGTGCCACAATTTTGTAATGCTGTCTTTCTTTTGTCCTCTAGAAGGCAGATACATTCCTCCTCACTTACGGAACAGGGAAGCTTCAAAACAGGGTATGTATCAGAAACGGTGGCAACACATGTAACTGGTTCTTTGCCTACTTCTGAACTGCTATGAGCAGGCTGTTAAAGGCTTGGACACTGCTGTTAAAAGTGACTATGCAGACTGCTTAACTGTTCTGCACAAAACATTGCAAACTCATCTGTTTTTAGCACGCTGTTGTTGGTTTCTTTTCCAGGTTACATTTTAAGCTTGAATTCAGTATCTGATTGCCAAAGTGTCTTCCATATCTCACTAAGCAATTAACTGAGTAAAGCATGATGAAGTCTCCTTAATTTGTCTAGCTATTTGATCTTGTGTATCAGTTTGAACGGATTTTGGGAGTATCCGTCTTTCTGAGGGTGACTGCAGTGTGGAAAGTGTAGGAACTAGCATAGTTTCACTTCATAGATGGATGTTTTATGCAGACTTGCTCTCAACTGGGGAGCACCTCAACCAGAACAGTTACAGGTGTTGCCTTCTCCATACAAGCTATCAGAAGCTAGACAATCTAAAAGAGTAATTGCAGAAGGCAAGACTTGATGCTGTAGCCTGAAACACAGACGCATGGTTGTACACTTGCACAGAGGGGTTGTACTGAGAAAAACAACCTATATATAACGTGCACTTTTAGAACAAAAGATTTAAAAAATGTTCTGTGGAATGCTTCAGTGAAGTAAATGATGAATTTTACTGCAACATCTGCAGCCTTTCAGAAATAGTTACTAGACATGATGACAATGCATTGTGTAGATAAAAGGGAAACAGTTCATCTAACAATTACTGAACTGCTAGCATGGAGAAACTAAAGCTTCAAGCTGTAGCAGAGTGGTAAGGAATTAAAGCTTTATAGTATGGCATGACTTTTATCTCGTGCTTCTAAAGCAGTGCTCTGGACTTTGAAGGATTCTGTTTCATATAGTGCAGGAGGACTCTTATTTTCATTAGCATGTATTTCAGTGCTCTCCTCCTACGTACACCTAATGTTTCGTTTTTCTTCTGGAGCTACTTAATGACTAAAACAAATGTTCCACTCCGGTTTTATGCCACTTGAAGAAACAGCTCAGTCTTTTGTCTTCACATGCTTCTGAGCTGTTTTCTTTATATTTAACAAAGATGTGGCCTAAAGCACCAAATGATGCCGAGCAACCTGAGAGCTGAATCTATTGGGGAAAGTGCAGGAGCTGTTTGGCAGCTGTGTGCTCCTGAAGTTCCCAGTAATTTTAACATCAAAAGTGAAAAGCCTAACAGGAAATCTCCTAGATAAACCCAGAAGGAACATGCTGGTTTCTTAAAGCAGTGCAGGAAGTAAGAATTAAAAACTGGAGTTTGGTACAAGTTACAAGCCAACTTCTGGCCACATTGGATACAATGGTATTTTAACCTTACATTGAGTTTCATGCCCTGTATATATAGGAATGTCACTCAAATTTAGCTTTGCACAGAATAGAAAAAACGTTAAATGTGTGTCCTTGTGTTTTTTTTCTGGGGACTTGAAGTGTTGGACAGCTTCCAGCTGAAAAGTCTGAGAGATGGTTTAAATGTCCATATTAGAGGCTGCCCTCCAGAAAACATGCTTTTGTACTGGAGGCCATCTTGCCTCACTTGATACTTGAATTCTGCTCAGTGGGTGGCGTGGTTTACCTTTAAAGTGGAAGTTAGGTAGGCGTTTGAGGTGTTCCTTTGAAACAAGAGGGGTGAATGTTGCCTTTTGTACTTGATCAACTTGGAGATAATACTAGGATCTATTCACGATGTCACTCCGGATTCTTCATTCACGACATTTCTTTTAATAACTGATGTTAGGTGCTTAAATATCACCATGCAAAAAGGCAAACAAGTTACGTAATTTATTTGAACAGGCCATGTGCCAAATTTAGTTGGTTGTAGGCTGTCAGCTTCTGTTGGTTGGCACGCTTGGTGTTTGAACTTCCTTGAAACCTTTTTTGAAAACTTTATCGCTGGATTCCTCCTGACTCCCTGTGATAAAAGCTCATGATCGCTATGTGGAGAAAGCCATCCAGTTCAGGGATGCACCCTGGATTCAAGGATTCACCTTGCAGCAAAATGTGTATCAGCACGGTGATGTGAAACGGAGCTATTTTCTAGGATGATGTAAAGTATGTAACAGTTGTATACGTTGTTTACAACTAAATAGTCAGTACCTTTTTGCTGGCTGTTCTGTATATTGGCTGTACCTTGAAACCCTTGAGAACAGATTGTTCAAGGTGTATGTGTTGGAAAGCAACCAGCAAAATAGACTTTGGATAGTAGTGGTTCTGTAATGGAGCTCTTGAAGTGGTGTTACAAGCCTAGTCACCTGATAAAATTTATGGATCTAAAAATGAAACTACATGACAGAATTGTATTTCAGTAATCCAGCAGGATTGTCTCACAAACTAGGTCCTCCTTGACTTCCATGAAGGTGTTAGTTAAGTATGGCTGCATTCAAATGGTAAAGGAGACTTGAAAATAAATAGTTTCTCCTGTCTGTTGTTTCCTTAGACATATTCTGGAAACAACTAGTGTGTAGTTTCTAGCTTGGGGTTCTCAATTTCCTCTGTAGCTGATGATGGCTTAGTAATGCAGAGACACTATTAAAGTTGCACAATGGACTTGTGGCTAAGTAAGAAATTACTTAAGGCAGTGGACTTAGTTATTTAAAAACAGCTGTTTGTTCTACCTGAAAAGTTGAGTATCCTCATGATTACATAAGTGTTGGCTGAGGAAGCAGGCTAAAGGGTCTAGAATACTTAAAACATCCTGAATATTTCTGTTTAAAAAACCTTACAGTGCTTTCATGATCTGTTACGTAAGCTTAAGGTTTTTCCATACACCTAGATATCTGCCTCTATCATAATACTAATAATGTCAGTTTTATACCTGGGAGCAGGACAACACAACCGCAGGAAATGAGAATGCATTAAAAACATTCATTTAAACTGCTGAAAAGCAAAATAGCCATTAAGTAGTCCAAGCTACAGTATACGGAGCTCAGTATGCAAGGCTGCCTGCTCTGAAGTGTTTTTCCTTCCCTAAGCTTCACTTGGTAATACTACAGTGCCTTGTCTCACTGCTTTCTCATTGCACTTCTGGAAACTGCTCTTGGATATTTAGTCTGACCTGATCAAGGAGTAAATGTTAAGAGTTATTTTTCCTTTATTAAAACAATCTATTGCTTCTGCGTGTGGCAGCTTTTCAAGTAAGCTGACAGTGATTGGTGTTAGAGCATTATAAATGTGACCTAAAATGCTGACTGAATAGCGTGGCAACTACCACTTCTCATAGGTGCAAGAACTACAAAAATTGACTGGGAGTTCATTAACTTACTGAACTCCAAAATTACCTCCTTGGGGAGGAATAAGTACTGAATGGAATCTGTGCACATCTTTGATAAAAATCAAACTAAGCACAACAATCTGGAAGTGGAATACGTGTCCCTAACTGTTAAGAATGGTACATGTGTGTGTTTACAACTTGGGTCTAGACATTGCTGTGCGAGCTTAAGGAAAACTACGGTGAGTTACCAGCTTACGCTGCTGCAGATTCAGAAAACTAGGAAGGTAAATAAATAAACCTACTTGGTATGCTGTTGGGAGTATAAAATGGACTCCTTTCTGAAACTTCAGGCTTGGAAGGTCTTTGTATAGTGTAGTGCGGAGTCAGCCCAATTTTCTGGATCCAGGCACTAACAAAAAACATCTAGATCTTTCTTAAGATTGCTCTGTCAGTACCAGTACTGTTAAGCTTGCTCAGCTAGAAGATACACTCCCAGATTTTTAGTATGTTTTGGAAGTAACTCATGCTAAAGCTTGCATTAATGGATTATTATTTTATTCCTTACCTTCTGTCTCTAAATAAGAAGTTTTTCTAGTCCTTAAGGGTAAACTCTCTTTGGAATCATTTTATGTTCCTCGCTTTTGTTTTGTCTGGCACAAAAATCTTCGTTGGCTTTGTTTTGCAGAGCTTGCGAAAAAGCATGCTCACTGATAAGAGTGATAACTACATGAAACTTCACTTATTCTCTCTGCATCCCACAGTTGAGACTTTAGGTCTTACTTTTAAATTTGTGAGGGTTGAACTGTGGATCAAATTTTGTAAGTCGAGGTCCTTAGTCTAGTGCCAAAACACTTCTCAATGTTCTACAGTTCCATTAATCTCTTCATTTGTATTGAAGTTGCAGAGAAAAATGTAGAGCTAGGGTTCTGAATGCTTGGGAGAGTCTTTTTTCTTCTGATACACTTGAGGTCCTGGTTGCGTGTTATTTCAATTATTGCTATCAGAATGCAGCCATGAATGTAATGGGTTCAGTTTGTACCTATTTAATGTAAATAGAAACATGGTATAATTAGAACAAGAAAGTGTGTGAGGCTTTACACAATTCAGAATCAATCCCCCAGCGATATTAGCGATTTGGCTAAATCAGTATTGGCAATGAGTAATGTTTAGTGTCTGTCTAAGTCTTCTACTTGTATGTCTTCCTTTTTTAATCATATAGATAAAAAGTCCAGTGAAGACTTACTGGGTGGACTTAGTTCTTGTAAAAGCCTGGACTGTGTAATGTATGGCTAAAATATGTTTTTCCCCACTAGGTTTTGATAGTGGTGGCTGGAGTTCTAGCAGAGACAAGGATGCATACAGCAGCTTTGGCGTACGGTCTGATCGTGGAGCAAAATCAAGCTTCTTTGACCGTGGAAATGGATCAAGAGGAGGAAGGCAAGTGCCCATTTGTATGGGCTGTGCATTCTAAGTCTGTCTCTGTTCCAGTAGCACACCTGTGATCTTGCTGGAAAAAGCAGAGTTTTAAGTGTGGTTCTAGGATAAGGTACAAGGAACCTGGGGGGGGGGGGAAAGAGTGCGAGAACCATGTTTAAAGCTACAGGAATTCAAGGAGGGTGAGCTTGCATGTGTCGGAAGATGTGCCCTGTAGCTTACCACCAGCCACTTACTGCAGCTGTAATGACTTGCTGACTTCCCATTTCACCAAAAAGGGCTACATGGGTGGATACTATCAGGAAACAATTTGAGATGTTGGGAGCACAGGATACATCAGAACTGATTTTTATTTCAATATTTTTTTTCCATGTTGAAAAGTGTAGTTAATAAAACTGGGTGAGACTCTTGCAGGTTCTCTGCCTTATTTGATCAGTCTTACACACATCATGCGTTGTATGCACAAGTGTGGTGAGAGTGACCTTTATCGACTAGTAAGGCTGATGCTAGTATCCAGACTTTTCTCAAACATGATTTACCAGACCAAAAACTAAACAGTTGAGGTAAGGACGTTTTTCACCTTCTTTCTGAGCTAGCGATACAGGTGAGCTCCCTCTTCATAAAATCAGTAATGTGACTTGTAATTGAGGGATTTAGTTTGATCATGTATGTGGTGGGGGAGTAGAAGAACAAATTCAAGCACTTCAGGGTTTTGTCTGGACTTGGGAGGCAAATGTAATGTGAGGCACAGAGAAGGGGGGTGGTACCAAACAATATCTTACAAGAGGCTCCCTACAAAAAAGACTGAGAAACTTCAATTACAGCTTTATAGGCAGATGATGACTACTTTAAAGTTACACTTAAAAAAAAAAAAACAACCATCAAGCCCTGGTTTATTTTGATACGTGTTTCAGTGTGTTAAGCTAAAACCCAACTGTTAAACTATAACAGCAACAAACTTCCCTATCTAACACAGAATGGATATGATCTAGTCTGATATCCATACATAGTCCTCATTTCAGTTCACAGGTCAGTGTATGAGTACAGATGACCTGATCACTTACATTGTTCTATGGTCATGTATCTAATATACAGACCATACTCCACTAGATTACAGTAGCTCTGACTTTCCTTGCATGTCATAAAAACCCTGGTGTCCAGGAACAGTGGTCTAATACTCTTGCTATACGTAGATATGAAGAGCGTGGAAGAGGCAGCGACTATGACAGGAGTGGCTTTGGTAGATTTGACCGTGGTGGAAATAGCCGCTGGTCTGACAAATCCGATGAAGATGACTGGTCAAAGCCTCTTCCCCCAAGTGAACGCCTGGAACAGTAAGTACTGGAATGGTGTAAATCCACATGATGGGGGGCTGGTTGATGTATCTAATAAGTAAAACACCATCTCTTCTGCTTTTAGGGAGCTCTTTTCAGGAAGCAATACTGGCATTAACTTTGAGAAGTATGATGACATTCCTGTTGAAGCAACAGGCAGCAACTGTCCTCCACATATTGAAAGTGTAAGTGCTTTGTTTAATGTATTTAATCTGCACTGTTCTGAACATGAAACATGTCATGCTGCCTTAAGTTCAGGAAGCAAGAGAAACCTTGTCTTGACCCTCTACAGCTAAAGTCTCTTTCAGAAATTCAGATTAGGTATAATGAACAAGACAAAGGAGAAGTTGTATAAGCTTGTTTGGTTAACGCTTCTAGTTCATTTAACTGTGTGATGTGCCTTTAAACAGCAAGTGTGTAAAGAAGTAGAAGTGCTTGGAGGTGATAGGGTGTTGCAGCAATGGCCTAAGCATGGACACTGTCCTGTCTTAAGCATGTAGGCTTGTGTTGCCTGTACTCAAGGCTTGGCTGGCTTTTTAAGAATTACTTACATGATAATGGCACTAAGTAGATATCTTATGTCTTGTAACTAACTCCTGAGTATTTGTGACCTTAAGTTCTGTAGTAAGAAATACAAACAGAAGCTACTTTATGAAAGACTGGATGGAATGACCTCTTCATTCAGGGAAGGATCCCATACTTAAATCTTTGAAAATATCTTACAGTTCAGCGATGTTGACATGGGAGAAATTATTATGGGAAACATTGAGCTTACACGTTACACCCGTCCTACTCCAGTCCAGAAACATGCAATACCTATTATTAAAGAAAAGAGAGACTTGATGGCCTGTGCTCAGACAGGTAAGTTTGTAAATTCTTACTGTTCAGTCTCCATAGGTTCAATAGCTTTTGTATTCCTTGAGCTGTTGGTGAGAGATCTGGTCTGTAAGGTAGTAAACTTCAGAATGCACCTGTTGTATTGGAAACTATTGGCTTAGTCTTGCTAATGCATTAGATGTGGCTTGACTGGTTTTACATTTTATCCTTGGAGAGATGTTAATAGCTTAAATCCCATTCACTTCAGAGTGTTGCAATGCTGAATGAGTCTTGTAAATGACTTCCTCTGGGTGAATAGTGCACTCCAGTAGCACGGGCAGTATCCCTACATCTAATGTAGATATTGCTGGGAATGTTAATGATGCAGGATTAGGTGCAGTATATGGCAGTAGTTTTGAAAATAACTCATTAATAATACTAAATTGTATCTAATAGGGTCTGGGAAAACGGCTGCGTTTCTTCTACCAATATTGAGCCAGATCTATGCAGATGGACCTGGTGATGCTTTGAGAGCTATGAAGGCAAGTATTCTAGTAATCCTGGAGAAGCTAAGACCAATATATTTTTGTCATACGCTGTTGTCTGCTATTGAACACAGCAGCTGGGCTATAATCATTTTGGTTACATTAAGCAAGTTTCTCACTTCCAGTGTTCTCCTTTGCAAAGTATGGGCTGTGGAGCAACCTGTTGCTTTTTTCCCTACCTAAGGAGTTCTAAACGTTTTTGCCTACGTAATAATGTGCATCAAGATGCTTTGTTGCTTAAGCTTTAGGAGCACTTCCTTGCTGCACAAAACTATTTGGTCACGCATCACATGTCTATGCTGTAGTGACTTCAGGATAGGAAGAAGTAGGCTTTTTGGTGTTCTGTGGCTAGAATTTCTCTTACATAAGTTACGGATGACAGTGCAGGTTGTAGAGAACAAGCTTTTGCAGCTGTGTTGCTGTTAACATATTAACCAACAGTTTAATCTTGGGCCCTGCAGCAGGGCAGAGTCTTGAGAGGCAGTGCTTTTAAAACAGTTGACTCTCAGCCATGCATAATTCCCTGTTAAGAGAAGCTCAGTAACTTTAGATAGCTATTACAAAAGCAGTGTTGTGATTCCATTTGTAGCTGGGGTACTAATTGCAGTTTGTTTCAGGAGAATGGAAGGTATGGACGCCGTAAGCAATATCCAATCTCACTGGTCTTGGCCCCAACTAGAGAACTGGCTGTGCAGATTTATGAGGAAGCCAGAAAGGTATGTCTAGGAGCTCATCATTAAAGTATAGAGTAAAATGTAGTTTTTCTTAGAGCTAACTTACTTGTTTTTATAGTTTGCATACCGTTCCAGAGTTCGTCCCTGTGTTGTGTATGGTGGTGCAGACATCGGTCAGCAGATACGTGACTTAGAACGTGGATGTCACTTGCTTGTGGCAACTCCAGGACGACTGGTTGATATGATGGAGAGGGGAAAGATTGGACTGGATTTCTGCAAGTAAGTGAAGAGATTTTGTCCATATCCTCATGCGTTGCCAACAGGAAACTCTCCAAGTGAGATCTGGAAAAGATAACACTTAATATCTAGCTTTCAAACTGTAAATACCTAGTTGAGACATGTAGTCCAATGTCCGTATTTGGTTACAGCTTAAAACTCACCTGAAAAACCCTCTTATTTTTTAGATACCTAGTGCTTGATGAAGCTGACAGAATGCTTGACATGGGTTTCGAACCTCAAATTCGTCGAATCGTTGAACAAGATACTATGCCGCCGAAGGGGGTGCGTCATACCATGATGTTCAGTGCGACTTTCCCCAAGGAAATCCAGGTACTTCACAAGTTCAAATATCTTAAGACTAATTTCACCTCTGTAAGGGGGAAAAAAAATACTGATATCTTTTTCCTTCCCTTTCTTTAGATGCTTGCTCGTGACTTCCTTGATGAATATATCTTTCTGGCTGTTGGCAGAGTAGGTTCTACATCTGAGAATATCACACAGAAAGTAGTGTGGGTGGAAGAGTCAGACAAACGATCATTTCTGCTTGACCTGCTAAATGCCACAGGTAAAGACTGGTTCCAAATAAGCAAATACTGGAATATTAAGATGAGGCAAATCTGACAGTGCAGGTAATGAGAACTTCCATTGAGTAGGGGAAGGAAGAGATTACCTTTTTTTGCATTTGTTTTGTGCAAGGCACTCATTGTATGATGACTGAGTGGCAGTTAAGTAGATGCAAACTCTCTGGAAGATCTCATTTTATATTACCAGTTTAGAACAAAGAACAAATGAGAGCAGACAACTGAAATTGCCTTTTTCTAGTTAGTGAAGCTAAGTATTTGTACTGCCTTTCTTTTGTTAACTTGTGGTTGTTTTATTGTTAGGCAAGGATTCCTTGACTCTGGTGTTCGTGGAAACTAAAAAGGGAGCAGATGCTCTTGAGGACTTCCTCTACCATGAAGGATATGCCTGTACAAGTATACATGGAGATCGCTCTCAAAGAGACCGAGAGGAAGCACTGCACCAGTTCCGTTCGGGCAAGAGCCCAATTCTTGTTGCCACAGCTGTAAGTGAAAACCCTGAAGCTTGAGCCAGTAGGCATGTTACGTCACTTCTGGAATTTTTGATCAATTTGATTTAATCTCTTTAACCACTAGGTAGCAGCAAGAGGACTGGATATATCAAATGTAAAGCATGTCATAAACTTTGACTTGCCAAGTGACATTGAAGAATATGTACATCGTATTGGTCGTACAGGCCGTGTAGGAAATCTTGGTAAGTATGGACAAGGTTTCATACCTAACTTGCTAGGTGTAGTACTACTGGTCAAGTGGCACACTGAAACTACAGAGTGCTTGAGAAAAGCCTGTGTGCCTTCTGTGACCAGGCAATATTGCTAGTAAACTGTACAGTACCGGGTACAGCTTTCCTTCATAGGAAGTCTGGAGGTGTTTCGCTATTGAAGTGCTACTGAAATGTAGTGTTTTTGAAGTGGTGACATCAGTAAGTAGTATCTTGGTGTCACTTGTATCTGTTAAATCAAGCAACACTTCTAAGTTATGTGGATGGACTTCAACCATTGTCCATACGGTGTGGAAAGTAACCGGTTCTTTCAGCTAGGGACTCTGCTGTTCAGTAAAGTTTTGATGCCACATGTAAGCTTGATATCTTCTGTGTCCATCAGTAGGTAGCAAGGGCTTGTGCGAGTGTCTAGGGTGGAGTAATGGTATTAAACAGCTTTCTCTTCAGATAATTCTCATGTTCTCAAGCTTGACTATGATGAGCATACTGTACTTGCCACAGCCACAAGTGGGATATGGAATGGGATTAAGTGCTGTAGTGTATCTGCTTTGTGTGGGGTTAAAACTGAATATTTACTTTAGGTCTTGCCACCTCGTTCTTCAATGAGAGAAATATAAACATCACCAAGGACTTACTCGATCTTCTCGTTGAGGCTAAGCAGGAAGTACCATCTTGGCTGGAAAACATGGCTTATGAACAGCATCACAAAGGGGGTGGCAGCCGCGGGCGATCTAAGAGGTAATGATCAGAACTGATTTGGCTAAATGTATTCTTCCCCTGTTGTGAGAGGCAGTTCTGTGACTTGTTTTCAGTGTAAAAGTACAGTTAATGTCTGAGGAAAGACAAGCCAGTGCTGTATAAATAGAAGTCAGGTGCATCATCAGAAGGTGACAGTTTAATATCTGTCTTAATTTAGCTAGTGTGATTTGACCTCATGGATTTTTTGCTGTGTTTTCTTCAGAAGCATGCTTTTAGGATGGTTTTTCTTGTCTACGTTATTAGAAGATGGTCATAAGTGCATCCTTGAACTAACTATAGATGACCTAATTATAGGCTCAGGAATTCTGTGGAACAGAGGAGTTTGCATCAAACCTCATGAGGACCTGAGAAAGTAACTCTTGTTGTGTAACATGTCAAGTTCAACATGACCTTGTTTGAACAGTAAATTTCCCTTAGCTATATAGAATGCCATTTCCCAGATAGCGTTGGGATGCTCGCTAAGAAGCGCACTGAACTCAGCAGTGGTTGGCCAGCTTTAATGTGAATTGGAGAAATGTTTGTACTTTGATCTCAATGTCTGCAGTGCTTAAAACGTGACAAACTTTTACTCAAGTGTCTTTCTTTTCCTCTATACAGCAGTAGATTCAGCGGAGGATTTGGTGCCAGAGACTATCGAACAAGTAGTGGTTCTGGTAGCAGTAGCTTTAGCAGCAGTCGATCAACCAGCAGCCGCAGTGGAGGAAGTGGGAGCAGAGGATTTGGAGGTAAGAAAAAGAACAGGGTAGTCACGGCTGGCAGCTATAAAAACAGATGTAAAATCTTGATAGTAAAACTTCTGGAGGTAATAAAGTAAAAATTGCAGTAAATACTAGGTCACTTGGTGCTTGCTATGCAAAGCTTCAGTATCTATTGGGTCTGTTAGCACAACTTAACCTGTATGTGATTAGTTTGATAGGACCTCTCTTTCCTGTGGTTTGGTTTGCATTTGACAGTGCTTTTGGGTGGGCTTTCTTCTATAGGTCATAGATGTCTAATTTGTGCCCCGGGCTTTTTCTTGTGTGAAGGCTCAAGTCCTCAGCAGGTTAATTAAGCGTCACTTTCTCTTGCCTTTCGTAGGTGGTGGTTATGGAGGCTTCTACAACAGTGATGGATATGGAGGCAACTATAACTCCCAGGGGGTTGACTGGTGGGGCAACTGAATCTGCTTGCAGCAGATAACCTACCAAACAAGCTAATATGGAAACCACATGTAACTTAGCCAGACTATACCTTGTGTAGCTTCAAGAACTCGCAGTACATTACCAGCTGTGATTCTCCACTGAAATTTTTTTTAAGGGAGCTCAAGGTCACAAGATGGAAACAAAGGAACAAGTAGCCCTATCTTGAAGGTGGTTTTGAAGACTCTATTGCTGTAGTCAGGATTAACTCCCCTCCCACCCATCCCCACCCAGAAACTGCATTTATGATTTTGTGACTGAGGATCATTTGTTTGTTAATGTACTGTGCCTTTAACTTTAGACAACTTTTATTTTGATGTCCTGTTGGCTCAGTAATGCTCAAGATATCAATTGTTTTGACAAAATAAAAATTACTGAACTTGGGCTAAAATCAAACCTTGGCACACAGGTGTGATACAACTTAAACAGGAATCACTGATTCATCCATAATATTACAAAGAAAAACTTATGCGGTAGCCTGCATTAGGGCTTTTGGTATCTGCAGATTTGAAAAATAAAACATCTTGAAGCATATCAATGCAATTAGTTTCTAATGTGGCAAAACTGTACTAAGTTAAAGTTCTGATTTGCTCACTCTATCCTGGATAGGTACTTAGAACCTGATAGCCTTTAATAAAGCCATTCCAGTCATGATGAGATGATGTATGGATACATGCATACATTAAAAGCACTGTTTTTGAAGTTAATGCAAGTAAATACAGCAATTCCTTTTTCAATATTTAGGCAGATCATTAATGTGAGCTAGCCAAATGTGGGCAGAATATTACAGGGAACGTTTAAAGGTCTGATAACTTGAAATAGTTTTTAGGAGAATTCATCTATTTAGACTTTTTAAAATGCCTGCCATATGAAATTGAAATGGTAGAATGGCTGACCATGGCAGTGATTGGTCCTCCTTAAGGGCCTGACTGAATTTTTGGTCTAATAACGCATGCTAGTGTTGATGTTTTTTGGTCAAGAGGGTATGAACAGGAAGAATTATGCAGCAGGCTTTATTTTAATGCAGATTCACATTACTCTGTTCAAGCTGCGTGGAGATGTTAAACTGGCTTACTGTAGACTTTGTAAAATGGCTCCAGAAGAGTAACAAACAAACCTGAGATCACAGAGGTTGGAAATGTACATAAACTGCACAAGGTTTCAATTCTGCTATTAAAGTGCAGTTTTAGTCAGTTTTAGTTGCATAGGTTTCCATTGTATTTATAGTCTGTTTATGCTAAATCTGGCCAAAGATAAGTATTGTCCACCAGAAAAATGCCTCTGCCACTTGGAATTTCTGTGCTGACTTGGTGGCCAGAGCAGTTAACAACTCTAATCTACAGTGGCATAGGAAAATGGCAAAAATCTCCTAAAGTGCAATAGATTTTTTCAAGTGTATTGTGCCTTGTTCTAAAACTTTTATTAAGTAGGTGCACTTGACAGTATTGAGGTCATTTGTTATGGTGCTATTTCAAGTCTAGGTTTAGGCCCTTGTACATTTTGCCCATAACTTTTTACAAAATACTTCTTTTATTGCACATTCAGAGAATTTTATATATGTCTTGTGTGCGTGTCCTTAACTTCCAATCTTATTTTGTCTCTTGGAGATTGAACGCAGCTTGTTTAAGGAGAAGGAAATAGATTCTAAAACTTATTTGGGACCATGGGAATGATAGCTGGGAAGAAAACTATTTGCACACGACAGATTTCTAGATACTTTTTGCTGCTAGTTTTGTGTAATATTTATTGAACATTTTTGACAAATATTTATTTTTGTAAGCCTAAAAGTGATTCTTTGAAAGTTTAAAGAAACTTGACCAAAAGACAGTACAAAAACACTGGCACTTGAATGTTGAATGTCACCGTATGCGTGAAATTATATATTTCGGGGTAGTGTGAGCTTTTAATGTTTAAGTCATATTAAACTCTTAAGTCAAATTAAGCAGACCCGGCATTGGCAGTGTAGCCATAACTTTCTGATAGTAAAACAAAAATTGGCAACTTAAAATTAAACATGCCAAGGTTTTGATACACTTGTCTTAAGATATTAATGAAACACTTCTAAACACTGATGTGAAGTGTCCAGATTCTCAGATGTTTGTTGCGTGAGTTTTGTTTAGTTGTGTGTTTTTTTTTCAGTGAATGTCTGGCACATTGCAATCCTCAAACATGTGGTTATCTTTGTTGTATTGGCATAATCAGTGACTTGTGCATTTTAGCAAGTTTTATCAGCCAGCAATATTTTCAGTTCAGATACAAGGATTCAAAACAATATGCAAGAATGGATTTAAACTTGCTGAATGTGAAAATTGAATTTCAAGTCACTGTAGGTTTAGAATTGCTTATTGTATTAGTTTAGATGCTAGCACTGCATGTGCTGTGCATATTCTTGATTTTATTAAAATAAAAAAGTTGAACTGCACAGTCTACTCATTTGTGAAGCGTCACTCTTCTGGTTTATGAGATCTGTAGCCTGAGTAATCTCATTCGCAGGCAACTCTGGAAGCAGGTGAACATAGTGTGGTACACATCAGTGTGCTTAGAAAATGGCAGCTAAACCTAGGTTACAGCTGTAGCAAGCAGAGATTAGCTTCCACCCAGCATGTAGGACACTCGCACAAGTCTTCTAGAGAAGCTAACACAGCAGGTAGAGGACAGATGAGAAGATAGGCTTATACCCCAAAGGGGGGGGAAAAAAAGGCTAATTGAGCATGAGTTCAGTTTCAGGCTCCTGATTCCTTCAGCCACTCTAATATTACAGGTCTAATCTCACAGTTGTGCCTCAGTTTAGTGTAGAGATTGAAAAGCCATGTAGAGGGCACGCATCTTTCTTACCTGTTGGTGGTTGCTAGGTAGCCATGTTGAAAATAAGTATGCATTTCTGGGGGAAAGCTGTGGATTTCTGGGGAAAAGCTGTGGGATACACTGTATGTACAGTTGGAGGGTGGTAGCTTTTCTGTTCTTCCCTCCTCTGTCACAAAAGTCAATCTGCCCTCAAAAGCTGGCAAATCTATACCAGTAGTTGTAGGTTTGAGTGGGTTTTAGAAAACGAGTTACAAGCTGTGGGTAGTCTGGAATGAGCTTGAGTACTGGACTACCCATGGGCACCAAATTTAGATGTTTTGAGTCTTTTACATGGAGGTGTGCAAAAGTGCCCCGTACTTCTTGCAAAAGAAGTGGGATATAAAGTTCTCTACTGAAATTACTTCAAACAAATGAATTCTTGGTGAGTAAGAGGGGAGAGGAGAGAGAAAGTAATGCCTGAGACTTCTCTACACAAGCATCCTGCAGATAGATGCATTGTGTAGGTTGACTGGTCCCTCACCTGGTGAAGATGCAGTGTGGACTCGCAGTCCTGGATCCATATAAATCCACATTTGCAAGTCTTCCCTAGTTGAGTTGGTTCCCTACTAGTCAGTAAGTAGTGCGTGTGCGCTTTCAAGTGCCATGGAGAGGAGGAAATAGCTACACTTACCAGGATAACTTTCTGGAGGTTCGCTCTGTTTTGAGCACACTGAGTGTGGACCACACTATAAATTTACCTGCTTTAGACTTGTGCTAATTACCAACCTCATCCTGCAGGGCTTTATGTTGTCACGCTATGTCCCTGGATGTGCAGCATGCACTTAAATATCTTTCAAAAGCTCTAACCTGGCAGCTACTTCATCCTCTCGTTTATCAGGTAGCTTAAAGTCATAGAAATTATGAACCGCAGCTGGGATGTAACCTGGTGAAACACTGTGCAGTGTGGAGGAGGCCTGTGGGATCCAGCCGTTGAACCTCAAGCACAAGGATTTGCGTTTGTTGCTTGAGAATGAGGCTTGTTCCTGGTGAAAGCCATTGCAGGTAGCACAGGTGTGGCAGAAGTCATAGGGCAGCTGAAGATACAGGAACAAGGAAGCAGCTCTAGGCCAGACCTGTAGGCAACACTGGTACTAGGAACATACAGGTTTTTGTGGTAATGGTTAGCATAAAGGAGGGAGAACTCTGCTAACTAAGCGAAAACTGAAAGAGGAAGTCTGCTGTATTTTGGCAGAAATACTTGAGAGAAAAAATCCTATGAAACCCTGTTTGCTGGAACAATTTCCCTCTAGTGGTGTGAGGTTCAAACTAGGCCACAGACAAAATGGCATACAGTGTTAGGACACGAGTTAAAGCAACTCAGAGCATCTTCTCAGAGGGGAAGTCGTGCTTTATTAGGTCTTGATGTACTGGGCAGTGCACTTTTGAAGCTTTTGCCTAAGAAATGGAAATGAGGGTGGGTGGAGAAATAGTGAGATAAAGAGAAGAGCTAGGGAAAGGAGACAATTACTCATTTGAGTGTTGTTTCTGCCAGTGTGATTACTGTGACCAGTGCATATAAGCCATGGTCTTGAAACCATCTACTTGACTGGGGATGGGAGGGAGTTAGAGTAATGTGATGTGGATTTTCACGTAGTGGGTTTTGGTTTTGTTAGGTGCTAGCATGAGATCTAGGCAATGACCGAGTGCAGGAAAGGCTTGAGCAAGCAGTACGCAGCTGAGGCTCTCATCATGGCAATCAAGTTGCGCTGTATATCTCATTAAAATTGTGTGTCTGTAGCCTGCTGAGTTTGTGAATCCTCCCATCAAGTGCAGTGTTCACTGTTGCTCATACTGATCAGTGTGTTCATGACAATAACCTGTGGCTAGTTACTGCGGTCTATTAAACTACAAGTCTTGAGTATTAGCTTATTCTCTGGGAGGGAGAGCAAGTGAGAAATCTATAGTTTCACTCTATGCTGTTGTGAGCTCATCCGCTTCTGTTGTAGAATCACACAAGTCAACCTCACCGGACAGTCATAACTGGACAATCATAACTGGATAACTGGAGTGAAATCTGGCTGGTGACCGGTCACCAGTGGTGTTCCCCAGGGGTTGGTGTTGGGGCCCATCCTCTTCAATATCTTTCTTGATGACTTGGATGAGGGAGTTGAGTGCAACCTCAGTAAGTTTGCAGATGACACCAAGTTGGGGGGAAGTGTAGATCTGCCGGAGGGTAGGAAGGCCCTGCAGAGGGACCTGGACTGTTTGGATCGATGGGCAGAGGCCACTGGGATGAAGTTCAACATGGCCAAGTGCTGGGTCCTGCACTTTGGCCACAACAACCCCATGCAGTGCTACAGGCTTGGGGGAAGAGTGGCTCGAAAGCTGTGCAGAAGGATCTGGGGATGTTGGTTGATGCTTGCCTGAATGTGACTCGGCAGAGTGCCCAGGTGGCCAAGAAGGCCAACGGCATACTGGCTTGTGTCAGGAATAATGTAGCCAGCAGGAGCAGGGATGTGATCATCCCCCTATACTCTGCTCTGGTGAGGCCGCACCGCAAGCACTGTGTTCAGTTTTGGGCCCCTCACTACAAGAAGGACATTGAGGCCCTGGAGCATGTCCAGGGAAGGGCCACGAAACTGTTGAAGGGCCTGGAGCACAAGTCTTGTGAGGAGCGGCTGAGGGAACTGGGGTTGTTTAGTCTGGAGAAGAGAAGGCTCAGGGCAGACCTTATTGCTCTCTACAGCTACCTGAAAGGAAGGTGTGGGGAGCTGGGGGTTGGCCTCTTCTCACGGATAGCTAATGATAGGATTTGAGGAAATGGCCTCAAGTTGCTTCAGGGGAGGTTCAGGTTGGAAATGAGGAGACATTTCTTCTCAGAAAGAGCAGTCAGGCGTTGGGATGGGTTGCCCGGGGCGGTGGTGGAGTCACCGTCCCTGGGGGTGTTCAAGGAAAGGTTGGACGTGGTGCTTAGGGACAGGGTTTAGTGGCTGACATTGGCAGTAAGGTGATGGTTGGCCAAAAGATCTTGAAGGTCTCTTCCAACCTTAATGATCCTATGATGATTCTATGATTCTTGTTGAGGGAAAGATTGCTAAGGCTGTAGAGATGACAAAAACATTGCATGAAACTCAACATTTTTGTCAGGAAACATACCAGCTTGGATTCTTTTTGTGGTCGTGCCAGCCTCCTAGTTGTTTGCTTGCTTTTGTGGAATTATTTTCCTCATATGTAGCACTGCTCATATGCAGTGCTCATGTAAGTAGTCTCCAGAAAGTCATTAGTGTAACTATCCCCAGTTCACAGGAATATTACTCAGTAAGCTGGAGTAACTTGATGATGATTAACAAAGCAGACCTGGACCAGAGCCAAGGCTAGGAAAAGCCTGAGTGGTGGCAGAGTCTTCATCCACTTGTTCATCTGCCAGAACCTGGTTCTCTACTGATAAACTTAGTTCTTTCTTGCCACTATCTAGGGAAGACTGGGAAGACTTAAAAGATCCACAACACTGACAGCCTTGGCTATCTGTTTAGGATAAGCTTGGAAGGAAATTCTATTGCATATTTAGTCATAAGGCATGCTGCATCTCAGCAAAGACTGTTTGTAAGCAATTAAAATCCTGCTCTCAACTGCATTTTGTCAAGAACAGATCCACTGTTAATCCTGCCATTTCAGGGGAGATTTACCATGTGTATCATCTGGGTTTGTTAGCGGAAAAATATTGCTGCTAAGTGAGTTACATTGTTCAAATTAATGTTCAAGCAATATGTTCAGAGCACAGATTACACGGTGCTGAATCTGGTTAATGATCTGTACAGGTTTCAGTACAGTGGCAGTGTCAACATATTTGATATGGTGGAAGCTTTGTTCTCGCTGTTTTGTACAAACTAAATTTTCCAGGGGAGGCGTTTATCATTTCTTCAAGGGAGAAGCTCTGATAGACGAGGAATGTAGACTTTGCAGGGAAGGCTTAGGTACAATCTGGAGTAAATTGACAGAAATCTTTTGGCATTATGTACTTAAAGATATTCAGCACAGAAACTGTTTGTTTGCGAGTACTAGTGTTTTCTTCAGTAGCCAGGGAGTTGATCTCATCTCCTTCAGTAGATGTCTCGGTGTGGAAGACGTAGCAATAAGCTTGAGGAGGAAGCAGTGAGAATCAGGGTTAGGCAAAGACATGAAACAGCTGACATCTCTTCCGAGGCGTACCTTGGGTCAGTTGCATCATTGTGCTGCAACTGTTCCTGTCCTGTTCATCCTCACAGTGTAAGATGTGAACTTTCTCAAGCGTGGACTGTGGCACCCCACCCTATCTCATCTGTCATCTCAGCTGGGACTTCTAGTTTCTACTTGAAAGCAATCTACGTGTGGATTCAGCTTGAAAAAAATCTGCCTAGTAAGAGCATGGGACTTTTTAGCATATTCCTTGAGATAGTGTAACAAGACAAGTAAATGAGATTTCAGATAGCATTTCTTAAATAATTACTTCTTATTTCCAATTCAATTCCCATTGCTTGCTTTGTTTTTTGTCTCCTTCTTGTAAATTCTTCTTGCACTCTAAGCAAAAGCAAATATTGCTTCTCAGAGTGCTTGAGATCTCAGATGTTCATGTAATTTGAAAGCATTTCTTTGAAGCAAGGGAAGCAGGCAATTAGAAAGGGCTATTTACAAAGAAGGAATGGCCAGAAACTAAGGGGACCAGGAGCTGCAACCAAAGTTGTTTACCACTTTTGTGCTGAGCCTAGTCAGAGATAAGATTCAAGTTATGGGAAATGTTCTCAGAACAAATGTAAAAGCACTTCCAAGCTGAGGACTAGCTCGTGGAAAGAGAGTACCTCATCGTTGAGCTTTCCCAGCTCTCTTCTATTCATCTGTGTTTGGAGAAGGTAAGCTGTGGATTCTCTGTGTGAATCGACTCCGCGTGTTCGTATGTTTTCAGTTGTGTGGGTCTACTATATTGGGAATCACGTACTTGAAAGCTGGTTTGACTTTCCTATCAGCCATTCCAAAGAAGGATACATCCTCTCCTCCCTGCTCCTTAAACTGCTGAGAAGTCTGATAATTAGACTTCTGTGGAATTGCAACATAGTTTAGGGACAAAATGGAGCAATTCCCAAGGGGACTCAAGTACATGCCTATTTTATAGAGATAATTTAGATGATGGCCCCATCCCAACCACTGGAGCTTCTGCGGTGCTTCTCACAAGTCTCAGCATGCTTTAAAAAAAAAGCCAAGGTTGCCAGGGAACAGACACAAAGCAGCCAAGCAAGAGGCCAGTGGTCGAGTTAGAAATAGAACCCAGAAGCCCATAGTGTCAGTGCATTCTCTCCTCTGTGAGTGACCCCGCGTTGCTCTTGTTGCACAAACATCAGCTTCCTTTCATGATAACCTGGGGAGCTGGGAGCAGCGTGAGGCCCTCTGTCTTAGCATGGGAGCCAACAGGCTGCAGCCATCGTGCTGTCCTTTGAAATGTAGTCAGTCCTGTAGCAGCAGCTCCCTGGGAATCAAAAGTTCCCCACACAAGATGAGCTTTGTGTGATCGTCAAGGTTTTAGGAGGTGTTCTCTGCTACTGCTGGTCTGGTCTTCAGTGGTACGTCCTTCCTTGACAAGATAGGTCCCTTGCTGTAAAACTCTGGGGGATTCTGAAAGGAGTTAATCATGATTTTGAGATATGCTCAAAACCACTTGTGAAATGGAGGCGGGTTCACACTGTATGCTGCGGTACAAGACAGCAGTCCCACGACTAGTAGCACATAAAGAGCTGTACCCTGCAGCACTGCTGAACTTTCTGGCATAAGCTGTGCTATAGCATCGTGACTGTCTTAAGATGGAAGCATCAGGACAGCAGTGTCCTTGTTGATGTCTGCTTGATTAAGGGTGCTTCAAGACCATCTACCACACCATCCGTCGCTTCTCTGGGGGCTTTTGCTAACTCAGTGGAGCCAAGACTCTCTCCCTAGGACGCACTAGAGGCCGAGTAACTTCATGTTTTTTAGTTCCAATACCAGAATCTCACTCCCATATTAGAAAGGCATCATACTGTTTTGACCAATTCGGCTTCTGATGTTAAAGGTGCAGCTGTTTAGAAATCTGATTGTTCTCAATTCAAGCCCATGTGGACAGACTGGGACACCGTATACATGTTCACCCCTACCTTAGGTTCAGTTCCTTCAGCTACTGGCATTGGATCGGAGATGAAACACATCAGTGGAAACCTTTAAGAGCAGGTTAGATAAAGACTTATTAAGAATTACATAGATATATTGTGCTCAGGGATAAGGGATGTGTTTCCAGGTGGATGATTCAATTAGAGATCCACATTTTTGTGTGGTACATAGTCTTCTAGCTTCCCTGGCTGTTGAGTGATTTTCCTTCTGCAATCACCAGATGCTCTGTGTTGAGGGATTAATTCTGTGCTAGGTTTAACCTCCACCAGTGTTTACGTGGGATGTTATATCGCCAGCCGTGAAGTTAGGGATCAGTAACCATTTATTGCCATTTTGTGCCATTACACTGTCTTAAATCTGTTTTGTTTTCCTTTGGTCTTCCTACTAAGCCCAGAAGCCTGTGCCTTCCTTAGAGTCCCAAAGATCTGCCCTCATCCTTCTGAACCAGGGAAGCCTTATTTTTTCCCCAAGCTCTTCAGCCACCATTTGCAACCTCCACTTGGTTTGGATATTTTTGTACATCCACCTGCTTTCTCTAAAGCCAGAAACTTCCTATTGTTTCTCTTGGTGTAGTTGCAGGGCACTTGCCAGGGGCAAATCCGTGCCTCCAGATGAGGAGTTAGCAAGGCTAAGGTAGGATCTCATAAGTAATAGGTTCTGTCTGAGCTACAGGAAGATTGCTGTTCAAGGCTTTTTTTCCCTACAGAATTATTACTGTAGGTTATTTAAACATAGCTCCTCCAGGTTGTTGAGCTCTTTTTACTCAGAGCAGTTATCTGGTGGAACCGTAATGGATATGGCTGTAAAAATTTGCACGTAGTCCTCAAAAATAGCTTTATGAGCGATTCAGCGTCTGAATTCTTAGCAGTTCAGGAGAAGATGTATGTTGAGAGATGCTTTTTTTTGCGCTTTTTTCAGTAGTATAAAAATACCAGAATGCAATGACTAAATAACCTCCAAAATAAGGAAGAAGCTAGTTTGTATGCTATGTTTAATTTTCTTTACCAGAGCATGCTGTATTTTTAAAATTAGACCTGGATGGGATACATTTTTCCTTTTACATGGAAGCTTTCAACTTTTATTTTTTTTCCTCCATACCAATTCAAAACATAGGATTTAGATGGCAGCATCTTTCATTTAATATTAAGTTTGGGTTGTTTGTTAACTTCAGGCTATTTTTTGTTCACTGTATTAGAAATCCCATTAACGTGTCTTTCTTTCTAAATCCAATTCTCAAAATACACTATTTTCAAAATAAACTATTCTCAAAATACACTATTTTATTCTCAAAATACACAATTTTTAAATGCCCGAGGTTGACATTTTGACATTTCTGAACCACCTCATACAATGGCATCATCTTACACTTATTTTTTTTTTTAAGAATCAGCATATTCTTTCAGCCACAAAACAGTTTTGTTGAAGAATTCCTGAGCTGCTCTATCATCGTTTCATATCAATGTGCCACCCCATTTTCTTCGTCATATCATAACCAGAAATTTCAGTATGGGGGTGACATCGATTCAGACTCGGATGCTCTAACTTCAGAGCTCATGAGTGGGCGTTCTCTGACAACAGGAACGGGGTGAGCTGCTGTACTCCAGCAAGCAGCAGGTGCAGCTGTGCTGCCAGCAGTTTTACCTTGTTCACTGTATTATTTTGTATGTTCATTTTACAAAGTTAGCACCAATTTAGGAAAGTACAGCCTCAGCAGCCCCCGTGTTCAGTGTATGGATTGTAGAGGATATCGAATTTATAGCCCTGACCTGCTCTCAGAAATATAGTTAGAATTTCTACTGGATTTTTAAAAACTGAAGTGGACTTTTCTACTTTGGACTTTTCTTTTGTGGTTTTGTGTACTATACAGAGCTGATTTTGCTGAGGCCTTTGAGGCCTTTGCTAGAGTTATAACATCTTGGTTAATGCTCTAGCAAAGCAATTTTCCAAGCATGGAGGAGATGCATGGAGGCAGCGTTTCCAAAGCATCCTAGCTCTTGACATACCTTTGCTGTTTTCTTGAAGGGAAATTTTCCTACTGGTGTTAACTGTGAAAAAAATCAGTTCAAAGTGCACTTCTTGAAGCAACTTTTATGATTAGGTGTTCCCATAGGGCAGCTGAGAACAGTCTTTCCTCTGTTGCTTATGGGGCTGAGTTAAAGGATGGGACTTCTTTAAGTCTTGAATTGAAGGCAGCAGGTGTTTGGTAGTACCATTGTTATCTGCTGCTGTGAGAAGCAGGCTTTTCTGTAAGACCCAGGCTTTTTTTGGGTCTGCTACGGTGGGGGAAATTTATGCCTTGGAAAAAAAAGGCAGCTCAACCTTCCTCCAGCAAGCTGTGGCATAGGCTTTGTTCCTTGACATCAGTAGCAAAATGGGAATAAGATCAAAGCTTTGGCTCTGCCTGCTTTTAGGATGTGGGAAGAACATGACAGATCCCAGTGGCGCATCCTGATCTGTGAGGATGTGAGTTGTGGTGGGTGAGGCAGGGAATGCTGGAGACACTAACTCGTGGGGGAGGTAGTAGGGATGGCAGCTGTGTCCATTGGCGCTGGTACAAGCTGGCTGCTGACACTCATGGGCTAGCGGGAGGATGTGCTCGATCAGCTTTGTGGGTAGAGAAAATGTCCTGGATTAGTGCTGACAAGAGCTGGGGACAGAAATACTGTGAGAATGGAGTGATGGATGAGAGTCCCTCCTGGGATTTCTGTGCAGAGTACCCCCTTCTCATGAGCAACATACCACATTTTTGCTTTAAACATCCTTATGTATCACTTCCCACTTCAGACGTTTCTTGGTTTGCTTCCCAACATGAGGGTTATTTAAGCCATTTTGAGTCATTTAACTTGGGATAATTCAGTTTGCCTTGGACAAGGCTTCTGCACATTCAAATGCTTTCAAAACTTTCTTCAGTTCCAGTGTTCATGTTTTTATGTGGAGGCATGTGTCACATGTACTGCAGCTACTCATGTTCCTGTGTATTTTGGTGGAATGAAGCAAGGTCAGAGGAAACCGGAGGCCTCAGAGTGCACAGGGGTGTAAGTCACAGGACTGCATGAGTCCCAGCCTCCAAATTTCTTGTTTCACCATCTCTCTCTCACCTTGTTCTGAGTTTTAACACCCACAGGGCTGCTGTCTTAAATTCTTCCAGACCATCTTTTTATCCCTTGTCCTACCTTGTCACTTGTGGGATATACCTCTTTTCCATCACTGTATTGAGTTTATGTGGCAAGGTTTTGGCAGTGGGGGGCTGCAGGGGTGGCCTCTGTGAGCAGAGCCCAGCAGCTGCCCCATGTCAGAGCAGAGCCAGCTCCAGCCGGCTCCAAAAGGGACCT